>NC_084512.1:10668217-11038217 GCF_024500385.1 Phyllopteryx taeniolatus
AAATTAGCATTTTTTTCATAAATTTGATTAATCCAAATGTATTTCTTTTTAATTTTCTATTAATTCGTATCATTAAATTAGTTAATACATTTATTGTAAATTAAAAACATTACAATAAAGTATTTTACAATTCTTATTTTATTTTATTAATTGTTTTATTCATCAGAATAAAATTAATTGTAAATGAAAACAAAACATTGAAATACTTAAAATCAACTTTTTTACATCCTTTTTTTATTTTACCTTATCTACGTCCTTTATAAAAAAATATTTAAAAATCTAATGCGTATCTTGAGCACAAAAAAATAAAACCTGCCCACCCTGCAATAGTCATAGTTTCGCGAAAGCTCGGACAACAGTCAAAGCTGATACCTTAGCCCAGGCATCCACAATCCATTCACATATGGTTGCATAACTCGCCCGGCGTTGCCTCCCAGTTTTAGTTGGTTTTTCACAGCGGCTGTGAGATGGCCGCGCATGGAGTCACAGATCAACAGGGACGGTGACGCGTGGAGAAAAACATCCGGTCTCTTTACGTACACCTCACTCATCCACTCTCTCATTTTCTCCTCGTCCATCCAGCCCTTTTGATTGGCCTTAACAATGACTTCGGCTGGAAACTTTTCTTTAGGCAGCGTCTTCTTAAAAATCCCCACAGGTGGCAGTTTCTGTGCATTACCATGGCAACCAAGGACAACAGTAAAAGCCGACTTCTTGTGCCCCGACCGTGCTGGTCCCCTTCTTCTCTACAGTGTGGTTCACAGAGATGTCGAAAGTGTGCGAAATTGAGCGGCACCTCGTCCATGTTGGTGATGTGGTTGGGCAGGATGTGTTTGTCGGCAATCTTTTTACTGCAGTAGGAGCAGAAAATAGCCAGCTTTTCCTTGTAATCCGCCGGAAGTTTCATAAAACGAAAGCACCAAGACGGACCTCCTTGAAAATGTTCGATTTTCATTTCTTCTGCAAGCGTTATTGCCCTCAGTCGAATGGTGACTGTAGAGACGCTTCTCCCGGCTGTTCTTTGCTCATTAACCCATTGCTCGAGTTGCTCTTCCAACTTGGGCCACCTCGCCTTGTTTCCGCGAAAACTCAGCTTCGTCTTCTTGACTTGGCGAAGCTCGTTTTCCTGCTTCCTCCACTTGCGGGGCCATGTTCCTCCGCATAACTGATAGCTTGCAGTTTAAACTGTGCTTCGTAAGCGTGTCTCTTCGTAGGTGCCATTTTCGGGGGTCCTTAGCCAAACCAAGCGCTATATACCTACTGGGGGCGTGCCTTTAGCGTCCTCCTTCACGTGCACCCTTCCCCCTTTATGTCCGCATGCTGTACTCAGTCACGTCCGCCTTTCCTCTATATAAGCAGCGTGTCGGCAGGAAATGCTCCCGGTCAGTCGAGCGGAGCGCTCATCAAAGTCAAACATAAGGTGTGCCGCATTATAAGGCGCCCCGTCCATTTTGGAGAAAATGTAAGACTTTTGAGTTCGCCTTATGGTCGTGAAAATACGGTATTTGTTTTTCTGTTTGTTTTCGGTTTTCAAAAATGTTTACACGAGTGGAAAAGGTTTCCCCACGGCGACCGCCTCTCATTTTGCCTCCACTACACTGGCACGGCTTTGCATGCTAGTTTGCAAGTGCTTTTCAGACGGGCTAAAAACATGAAATGAATCTATTTGCTTATCCTCCTTTCAGAAAGCACAAAATTGACATGCAACCCTGGGGACATCCGGTTAGTAGATCAGCTTCGAAGTCTATTTGCGTAACTAGTGCGCCCGTTTTTGCACATGCAAACCTTAAGTAAATTAAGCCCCGAATGAATTATTTCATTGTCTCGTTATCTTTTCAGGTCATCTACGCATGCTATCTATTCTCATTATTCTCATTTTAAGTGGTTGTACAAATAAAGTTGGATCGTAATAAAGGATCAATGTTAGCCTGTGGCTTTTTAGGGCTGTTTACACAACACCATTTTTAACTGAAAACAGGTAACAACTGTGTGGTTTTGGCTGATTATTTTAAAATAGCCTGAAAAGATGAACATCTCAAAATTGTTCTCAAAATGGATTACTGCAAGGACAGTTTTGATTATAAACACTGCAAACTGTCATCTGTGACTATGGGAAAAAAAGGTGTTACGTGACTACACATCATAGCCAAAACATGTCACGTTTGTTATGTTTGTGCTTATAAAACTTCTCCAGCAAAGTGTACATTTACTACATTGCTACAACATCCAGTGGAGTTGCACTTCTTACAGGTGCATCGCAACAAATTAGAATATCATGGAAAACTTTTTATAATTCTGATGATTTTACGTTAAAGTTAATGAAACACAAAATCCACCATCTAAAGAAATTTTAATATTAGATTCAACAAAACAATCAAAATTATTAATAAAGAAATTAGGTAGGTTTTAAGAAAAGTGTTTTACAGGTGTTTAATGAATCTATACAATTTGAGTTTCACTTTTTGAATTGAACCACTGAAATAAATTAACTTTTCCACAATATTCAAGTTTTTTTAGATACACCTCAACATGCTAAAACCACATATAGCCAACAAAGGGACTTCTAAGATGGTTTCAGGGAGGGGTCTTCTGTGTTTTATTTCAGTTTACCCGCTATGGGTCAAAGGTTCACCGGTGATTTCTCACTCACTACTGTTTTCATTGTGCTCGGGGGCTTGAAGAATGGCAGGAGGAAAAAGTCTCCACCAGATGGGACAGGACAGTGAGGTGCATGCTCTGGTGAGTATTTTATCCCCAAAGACAACATTTTGAAAGAATAATAAAGGTAAAATTACATTACATTACAAAAACATTTTTTATACCGCTTGTCCTCATTGGGGTTGTGGTCTGGTGGGATCTTATCATAGCTGACTTTGGTCAAGACACACCCTTGACTGGTTGCCGGTTAAACGCAGGACACATTATGGAGAAATAACCATTCATTCACATCGATGGACAATTTAGTCTTCAATTAACCTAATGCGTTTTTTTGGAATGTGGGAGGAAGTTCCTGGCGAAAACCCACACAAGCACTGGGAGAACATGCAAACTCTACACAGGAAGGCCTGAGCCAAAATTGAACCTGGAACCTCTCGACTGTGTGGCAGATGTGCTAACCACTTGTTTCACTGTGCTACATGTAGTAAATCTTCCTTTAGGGAAAAATAATAGCAGGAATGAAAAGTTTGCAACTGGTTAGCACATCTCCCTCACAGTTCAAATCAGGAACCCCGCCTGTGTAGAGTTTGCATTTTCTCTCTGTGCCTGGGTGGGTTTTCTCCGGGGGCACCGGTTTCCTCCCACATCCCAAAAACATGCGTGGTAGGTTGATTGAAGACTCTAAATTGACCGTAGGTGTGAATGTGAGTGCGAATGGTTGTTTGTTTTTATGTGCCCTGCGATTGGTTGGCTGGTTCAGGGTGTACTCCGCCTCCCACCCGGAGATAGCTGGGATAGGCTCCAGCACTCCCGTGACCCTTGTGAGGATAAGCGGTAAAGAAAATGGATGGATGGAAAAGTTTGTCAAAATGCACAGAAAAGAGGGGATGGTTGAAATTGTGCAAATTATATTTCAGCCAAGGCAAAAAAAAGTATACTGTATAATGTACAGTATACTAAAATAATGATGTCTCAATTTACTCACAAATTTACTTACTACTGTGAAATCTGGGTCTGTTTAGTTGAACACAAAGCTGCAGGATTTGAAGAATTACCTTGAAGAACCTTAAATCATAATTTTCAGACCGATTAAGTGAAATGCAATAGTTTCCCGCTGCACACCTGATAAGGAGCACACATGTGCTGTAGCACACTGGTTCAAAATCACTGATGTAACTTTAATTTAATACAAATATAAAAGTGTGAGTTTGCTTTTTTTTTTCCAATAAACTACCACGCCCAAGATAGAAAAGCCTATCAGAGACAGAAGACATGACCGACGAGGTGTCAATCGTTTGCCGTGCAGTCTTGGGCAGACTCTGGTCACCGGCACACCCCCACAGCCTCGCGCTTACCCGTTAGCTTGGGTTTTAGGAACTACAGCATGCTGACTATTTTGGAATATCTACCTATGGGGAAAAAAATGCCCATCCCTTGTTTGCAAACAACTGGGCAAGGCTAGCAAACAAAAGCACAGCACGGGATCTTAGGAAAGAATTCAGAAACTTTATATTCATTGCCTCTTTTTGTTTTTTAATTGATTCTACATTGCAAAAAAGAAAACTTCCTAACTGATAAATTTAGTGTTATGGCAACACACTCTATTACGAATAAGTCATGCTACGATGTAGCCAACGTAGCAGCCGTGGCTAACATTGGCTTGTTTACAGTGCTAATGCTAGCTTAGTATTGCTAGCACTGCTATTACGTTGACACTGCACAACGTTCTCTGTCATTATGCATTATAACTACGCACTTTCATAATTGCATGCTAGTATGAATGGCCGTGTTTGAGAATTTGGTCAGACTCGGGAGGGGGAGGGGGGGAAAGCAAACTCCCCCTTGAAGAATATTTTTACCTCAGTTTGGTTTGACCACAGAATAGTTCAGGTAATTTCTTGGAGCCTCAGCTGTGTTTTTCATTTGTTTCAGTGCCACTTTATAAACAGCTTCCCTGCAAAATATGCAGACTTGGCATAGAGACATTCTGCAATTAAATTATTGAAGATGTTTATTGATTCTGCATAAATCTTCTTCCTGCCTGATTGCGCAGCATAATTTATTCACCAGCTGAGTGATGAACTCAGTTGGTTTGAACTCGCGTGGAAAGCCTGAAAAGAGTTGAAGTGAAGCTTCATGTGCACAGAGATGATCAGACAGTTGTTCTTGGGGGAAATGAGCACCACCAGTTGTGCAATGGCCAAAAACCGGCTGGCATGAAATCCATCTATCCATCCATTCTCTCAGCCACTTATCCTCACTCGGGTCGCGACCATGCTGGAGCCTATCCCAGCTGACTTTGGGCAAGCGGCAGGGTACACACTGAACTTGTCGCCAGCCAATCGCTGGGCACATATAAACAAACAACCATTCACACTCACATTCACACCTACAGGCAATTTTCAAGTCTTCAATTACGCTCACAATAAATTTGGGCCTGCCAGGTCGGACCGGCATCTGCCCCCAACATCGGAGCCAACTCACCACCAGGTGGTGATCAGTTGACAGCTCCGACCCTCTCTTCACCCGAGTGTCCATTCAGGAAGTCACGGCAGCCGGCTGGGAGAACCTCTCCACGTCATGACAGGTGCGGAAGTGGCAGCAGCGTTATGACGCTCCTAATCAAGTGGCTAAAAGTTCTCGCAAACCACATCGCTGGGTCACTAGCAAGTTAACTGAAACACACACGTTAAACGATATGAGATTAACAAAAGCAATAAATACAGATCAGTAAGGACGAGAGGAGTGCTGGGTCGTGACCACGTGACGACCCACACCGCTGCTGGCAGCCAACGGCTCCCTGAAAAGAGGTAGTTGTTGTTCATTTGCGGCAATTTTTATTATTGTTTTTGTTTACACAGTAATTATCGCTTAACTATTTTATGCTACAGAAACGGAAGATAGACGGCACGGTGACCGACTGGTTAGAGCGTCAGCCTCACAGTTCTGAGGTGCGGGGTTCAATCCCCGTCCCCGCCTGTGTGGAGTTTGCATGTTCTCCCCGTGCCTGCGTGGGTTTTCTCCGGGCACTCCGGTTTCCTCCCACATCCCCAAAAAAACATGTATTAATTGGAGACTCTAAATTGCCTGTAGGCATGACTGTGAGTGCGAAGGGTTGTTTGTTTCTATGTGCCCTGCGATTGGCTGGCAACCAGTTCAGGGTGTACCCCGCCTCCTGCCCGATGACAGCTGGGATAGGCTCCAGCCCGCCCGCGACCCTAGTGAGGAGAAGCGGCTCAGAAAATGGATGGATGGATGGAGAAACGGAAGATAATATTTTTAGTAAGAGTTTTACAACTACGCTCCGCCTATTGCTCAGCAAAATGCCTCATTTTTGGTGCGCCACCAACTGGGCCACGGTGGGAAATGAATTGGGCATTCACTAAATATAAAAAGAATAAACTATTGAAGAATACAGCAGGATGTTAGAGGAGCTGACAGACTTAATCAGCATTTTGTCATCTCCTCTAGTATTGGATTGGGTGAAAATATTGTTTTTAAACAAAAAAAAGGTTGTAGATTTCAGCTTTAAGAATCTTTAATTGACCTGACATCAGTGGTGGGAAAGTGACAAAATACAAATACTTATTTACTGTACTCAAGTCAATTTTTCAGGTGTCTGTACTTGAGCATTTAGTTTTCAAATGACTTTTACCCCCTACATTTAAACAACAACAAAAAACTTTGTACTCCTTTGTTCCTGCTTTGTCAAACTAGGCTTGTTACTACAGGTAGTTGAACCTCCGCGGATGATAACGCAAGATAAAAAAAAAAAGACGTAAACAGAGGGAGTAAAGTTCAACCCTGATGGAGATCTTGATTAATTGAGATTCATTTTTAAACCGGAAAAAAAGGACAGCAGAGACATGAAGGAATGTGAACTGGGGAGCATTAAAGACATTGATGGAACAGCTTCGGAGAAGCTAGATATTCTCCATCCATGGCCTTACTTAAGAGAACAGTTTGATGTCAGCTCTATGATTGATTCATGACAAGTGAGTTGTGTCTTGTTCAACCTAAAAACCACCAGCTTCTGGCCTTCAAAAAATATGTTTCCATTGTGCCAAGTTATCGAAAGAGGCATTCTATTCAATTGGCAATACAAATTCTGTTTACTTTTGCACTTAAATACTTTCCAGAGTCTGTAATTTACACATGCTTTTGTGATGTGAAAGGAAACCAGAGTACCAGGGGAAAACCCATGCAAGTAACAGGAGAAACCAAATTCCACTGGAAGGCTGGAGCTGAGATTCTAACCCCAAACCTCAACTGTGAGGTAGACACAATAACCAGTATACCACCATGCTGCCATTATAAAATATTAGAAAGTTAATACTCTTAAAATATTTGAAAAGTCAGAACTTGTAACCAGTGGCGTGGCGGTGGCCACTCGGAAGAGGGCATCCCCATGTTGTGAATAGGGGGCATACACTTGTCCTGTGCGCCCCGGGCATCAGTGGAGCTATACACGCCACTGCTTGTCATAGTGCACTGCGTTGTTCTGGATCCTATTATACTGTGCAGTGTACCTAATGAAGGGTCCAGCGAGTGTAAACCCATACAGAAGCAATTTCATCCCAAGTGAGTAAACATATTGTCTTTCTACTGTACATGTTTCTGTTCCAAACCATCTGGATCCCCCCCCCCCACAGCCATTGTATGAGACCAACTGCCTAATGGGCCTCAGTGTGGTGCCACCACCGATTCTATTAAGATGTGGGCTCGTTTCGGAGGAAGGCCTTTGTGTTGTGCGTGTGTGCACGTGCGCACTGGGTCTCTAGAGTCTGTAGGTTGCCTCAAGCTGATAGATGGTGAGTCTTCTGGCTTGGAAAATGCTTTTCAGCCTGTCAGCAGCATGAGAGAGGCATTGTGGGGGGGGGCTGCACTAGCACTCAGCTGTGTTTACAAGGCAAGGCTGCGCACTCTGAAGATGATTCCGCCCAGGCCCGCTACACAAGACTGGATCATACGGAGACAAAGCAACAGCACACCACCTTCACCACTGCACACCCTCTGCCACTTTGTCTTCCAATTAGCTACAGCGCCGCTGCCGAGGTGAGATAACAAAAGAAGCTTGTATCCTCTACAGACCTCACTAGAGGAGCTTTATTAGCGTATTGATAGCGTCGACATGTCAACACTGCCCCCACTTGCCTGGAAGGATGCCTACACGTTCTCTGTGAGGGGCCATCACCAAAGTGGCTACAAAAGGAAAACAGCAGGACACATCATCAGGCAGGACGCTACATACTGTAATTAGTGAGAAACAATGGGCAATAAATAGCAATTATGGGAATGCACAGTAAATTAAAAACAAGATCATCCCATGAAACTACAACAAAAAATGTTTGGAATGAACAAGATTTCCCATTGGTCACCATGCAGTCAGTTGAGCAAACAGCTGTTTTTTTTTTTTTTCTCTGCCAACTGATATTTTATCCTTGAAATTTGCTTCTATACGTGCAAATATTTAAATAAACAAAAGCATAATGTACTTGTTTTATATGATTGTATTAGGGCCACAATGAAAAGAAGACAAAATGCACACAAAAAAAGTAACATGAATTAAAAAAATTAAACTTTTTTTAAATGTTACAAGAATCTTAATGAGAAAAATTATTACAAAAAAACTCAATACTGCATTGATGTGAAAAGTCAAAATATTGTATATGACAAATGAGAAAAAATATTTTTTTCAAGGATAAAGTAATACATATTTATTAGAAAGAACATATATACCTGTGTTTTAATGAGGACTGCTATTAAGGATGCTGTCAAGTTAAACTTTACTATAAGAGTCGATGTTTTGCCACACAAACACCATCGTCAATGTAATTATGTAAACGTGTGTCTGTTCCTGAGAAAAAACTACCAACACCAAAATCACCTTATGTATGGTGGATTTGTTTGATCAACCTTACAGGTAAGTGTTTCTAATATTCAATATTATCCAATGAATATATGATAGGTTATGCTAGGAAACTTATTTGCATAATATATATTATATAATATAATACAGCTTTTCTTCTTTTAACTTTACGACTTTTGTTGACGTAAATTTACGTTTTATTTTGTTTTTATCAGTGTAGCCCTAATACTCCTTTGTAATTTCACCCTTCAGCCACAAAGCAGAGTAATTGCATTTTCACAACAGTGTTCAAGTTAGCACCACAGCCACAAAATTACATAAAGTCCACTTGTAAAGAACAAAATACAAAAAGAGCCACAAGACCTAAACACTAACCTAAGCACTTCTGTGCATGACTATAACCATGTAAAGGATCTCTTAGATTGTCTTCTTGGTCCCACAAATAATCAAAAAGTGGTGTAAATTTGGGGGTTTGGTCTCTGTGTTGGTCATTTGAGTTTTATGATTGGTAATTTATAACAAAAGACCAACCCTTAATTGAAAACTACACTTTCAAAATAATGTCTTTTTTTGATATCTTAACTGGAACAAAATTTGCCTGAGAAGCCCGAAGACACTCAGCTACTTTGAATTAAAGTGTTATATCCCTGCATATATAAAATGTGTTTTTCAGCAAAACATGAATTGGAGACTTTCAGCAGTTCCACAGGGGGGCTGCTTACAAAATGCTCTGAGTGTGGTTTTACATGAAATGGGGATGGGGTCAGTTCTGCTGCAGTGCAGGTCAGGCTCCCAGTTTGAGTGCTCATAAAACACAACAGGCATCCGCTTCAGATGTCCCAGCTGTCACTGAAGTACTGGTCCTCTTCCTCCTCTTCTTCCTCCTCCAAAATCCCATTTTCCACAGGGTCGTCTTCGTCCTGCGATGCATGAACATGCACCTCCTCCTCGACTTCCTCTCTGAGCAGAGCGAGCATGTTTTGCAAAGTGGTTTTAACTTCCTGAACTTGCTTCTCCAGTGACTGTGCGGCGTGGGTTAGGGAAGACTCCGTTGGAGTTAACACACTTGCATTGAAATCAACTTAAGAGACACAAATATCAGAACAAAACGTGGCACTTGCGGCTCTAGATGCTTAACGGTAATAGCAGTTACCTGATAAAGTCATCAATGTTCAATTTGGCCACCGAGCTGATTACTAGGACAGATCATCACGCCGTAGTCGATTTAACCCCATGCACTTGAAGAGTGAATTGGAGCAATTCGCTATTCATGATCTCATCAGTGGTGCTGGGTGGCAAGTCCCATGCAAAGCGACTCTACAGCTGCATTATTCATGAGCCATCAATGGCCGGGATAGAGGCTGTCATCACAGGGGACTTGTTTAACCTGCTTGGAAACCCAAATCAAGCCTGCGAGGGTCCGGCTAAAGCGTTAAATCAAAGGGGCGGTCTGACGGCAGATGGAGCCCGATGGCTCGTTTTACTGTTTCAATGGACACAGATTGTCCCCATCCATAATTAAACGGTCATTAAATATAGCCTGAATTCCACAGAAGGTTCGGCAACACAGCACAGTGAAGGTTGTTGAATCTGTACTTCAACCATGGCTTATGCAGGGTGCCCACAAAGTCTCTTCACGATCAAAAGAAATATTACAAAAGCAATTGATAAGAAATATTAATCAGACTTGTACTTAGTGGCTATCAAATTGAGTTTTAACCAATGAATTTGTTTATTTCAGGGACCCTGTTGATGAAATAGATGTTGTTCATAGTAATTTCTCTCCTTATCAATTTTCACTCAATCCACACTAAATTTTGTAAACCGGCTTATGACAGTTACTCGAGCAAGTAACGTTTGGAAGCAAGAAGGGTCAAAATAATCATAAAACAACTTAAGGAGATATCTGCAGTATGTGTGCCCAAAGCATCTTGAGCTCAAACGATTACTAACCACAAAGGTCAAATATAAAAGCATTTAGCTTAAAAAAAAAAAAAAAAAAAAAACAGTTTTTGAAATGCCACAAGCCTCATACCGCAATTGTGAATGACTTAAAATGTTATACACAAGTCTAGCTCAATGTGTTCGACAAAATGCCCTTTAGACAACAAGACAGTCATAGTGAATTTGTTGTTGTAATTTGCATGAACTTATATTCAGTCCTGTGACATATATTGTATGTTCTACACACAATTATAAACACAGAGCCACACAGGACATGCACATCCATAGAATTTGAGTGGGATTGGTTGAAAAAACAGGATGTTTTTGCAGTTAATTGTCCGTACTCGGGCGGCACGGTGGTCGACTGGTTAGAGCGTCAGCCTCACAGTTCAATCCCCGGCCCCGCCTGTGTGGAGTTTGCATGTTCTCCCCGTGCCTGTGTGGGTTTTCTCCGGGCACTCCGGTTTCCTCCCACATCCCAAAAGCATGCATGGTAGGTCAATTGAAAACTCTAAATTGCCCGTAGGTGTGTATGTGAGTGCGAATGATTGTTTGTTTGTATGTGCCCTGCGATTGGCTGGCAACCAGTTCAGGGTGTACCCCGCCTCCTGCCCGATGACAGCTGGGATAGGCTCCAGCACGCCCGCGACCCTAGTGAGGGGAAGCGGCTCAGAAAATGGATGGATGGATGGATGGATGTCCGTACTCACTTAATCATCATAAAATGTTGTCACGATATTCTATGAATTATTTTGAGCACAACAAATGCCAAAACCCATCCATTCATCCATTTTCAAGAGCACTTTTTCCTCATTAGGGTTAAGGGGGAGCTGGAGTCAATCCCAGCTGACTTTGGCTTCTCAGTGGGGTACACCCTGGACTGGTCACAAGGCAATCGCAGGATACGTCACAGCTATGGAAAATTTTGAGTCTTCAATTAACTTTATCCTCTAATAATGTATGTTTGTGGAATGTGGGAAGAAGTCTGAGTATCCGGAGAAAACCCAAACAAGCCCAGGAAGAACATGCCAATTCCACACAAGAGGGCTGAGATTCAAACCCCGAATCTCAGAGCCACCTTGCTGCCAGATGCCAATTACCTAAAAATCATTGTGGTTGAAAAACCACCATCGATGTACCGTACAGTATATACCACAAATGGCAATGAGAAGAATTTTCTCTGGAATTTAGTCGTCTGTCCTCACAGAGGACACACAGAGGCAGAGGTTTTAATCTTCTAATTTCTATGGCACCGAGAGCATTCTCCCGGGTTTGGTTCCTGTTCAATTTGTACGAATAAACAACAATATTGTCCTTTTTCCTCAGTGACCTCAAGTCTTCACATTGCTTTGTGCAAGCGTTAACATACTTCCAAGAAGCAAAGATGAATGACACTGAAAAATGCAAACACAGAGGTAGAGAAGAGGCGAGCCAGTCTGGTTTTGACAGCTTGCTAAAAGAGCAAGAGGCCGTACTGACCATGATAACATGATGGAAGACCGAAATATCTGATCAGACATGAACAGAGTGCAGAAAAGAAGGAACAGGAAAATGTACAACACTGATCTTTGACTTTGAAATGTAAAATTGATTGAATGTATGGTGCCTTTTGTACAATGTAAAGACTTGAGGCTCATCTTCATCCCTGTCTTGGACTATCAATTTTTTCAAAACAAATGAGGAAAAACACAGTAATCTACATCCAATCAGCTTTCTAATTAGCACGGAAAATGAAGCAGTGTGACCTATAATCAGCTTCAACCCTTCCATGTGACTCATTATCATGGATATTATAATGTTCTCCAAGCCAGATACTGCAGGCAAGAACAGGTGCAGAGTGGATGGGTGGTGAGTGTACGTGTACGTGTGTGTGTGTGTGTGTGTGTGTGTGTGTTGGGGGGTTAGTGAAAAAATGAAGTTGAAGGTATGAAAGCTTTGCAGTCAAGACAGTGACATTCCTCTATTTGCCACAGCTTTGCCCCTGTCTGCCTACTTTAATCTCGGTGCCCAAGAATGGCAACCCGCATCGACGACACTCCAATAACCTCACTTGGACTTTTACCATGTTATTTTCTAGGTGGCACATCATGCCTGTCAAGAGAAATTTTCTGATCCCCGCTCAGCTTCAATTACGCAGAATGTCAGATACGACAGCTTGAGCTATTTATTCTCCACCTAACATTGGAGAGCTAACTTTTGGTAGCGTGCATGTTGGTAAGCCTCCAGGAAACCGCAGGTCTCAAAGATGGTGAGAAAGAGAAACATTTATACTATTTTTCACATGTGTATATCTAGAAAGAAAGGATATCAGCGAGGGTCTGATCCCGGTTCAGTATGGCCGTCTGTAAGTCGTCCTCCAGGGTCATTAGTCTGTCACTGATCAGCTCACAGCGCTCGGCCAGGTCTGCTGCCTCATCATCGCTGGACACATCCTGCTGGGAGAAGGCAACAGTGGATGAAGGAAAGATGTTTGACAACGATGCCTGCCTATTACTATAGTGACAATACTCATCGCAATCCTCTGCGTCTGGTATTCATTTCCATCCATCCATTTTCTTTACCACTTATCCTCACTAAGGTCACGGGCTGCTGGAGCTTATCCCAGCTACCTTCGGGCGGGAGGCAGGGTGCACCCTGAACACCGCACCAGCCAATCGCAGGGCACATAGAAACAAACAACCACTCGCACTCACATTCACACCTACGGGCAATTTAGAGTCGTCAATCAACCTACCACGCATGTTTTGGGAATGTGGGAGGACTCCACACAGGCGGCACCGGGATTTGAACCCCGGTCCCCAGAACGGTGAGGCAGATGTGCTAACTGGTCGTGCACCGTGCCGACTGATATTCATTTCAATATGGAAAATTGATTTGAATTCAAATTGATTGCGCTCGGTCACAGAACAAAGTTGAGTTAAACTTGATACATCACTGTAGTGTAATATATTGATGATCATTATCCATAACGAATACACGAGGGAAATGCAAGAGACCTCCAAGCTGGTATATGTAAAACTTTACCCATCTGGAATAGCCATGGGTCCCAGAGAATTATCAGACCAACGTGCACTGTGTTGGTATCTGATAACCCTCCAGACATCGTGTATACACCGACTAGTCACAACATTTTGACCACTTGCACAATCTAATGAGATGCAATACAAGAGCTGTATCAAAACCTCTGCCTTTACAAGGATAAAAATGCTCAGTTTTGATTGAGACTCATAATTAAAGTATTTAATTATGTTTATTAATGCCCACATTAAGTACTTCACAGTATTGAATACATGCAATTCATCATACAGGGAGCTGAGTCTAATATTTTGATTCTGTTATGTAGCTAAATGAGGTAGGCAAAATAATAGCAACACCTCCCAATATGATGCAGTGGAACTCGACTGCGAACTCCAACCACAGTAATTAACATATTGCTCAGCTAATACCTCTCAGATTGTGTCAGTTCAAATTTGGGATGCATACTTGTACTCTTCAAAGAGGCTGTAATGAGCCATGGTTATGCATATCATCGAGGATTTAATAAGTTACAATATGCACAATACAGAATGTAGAGGAGAACTATGTATCTTAACACCAACACATGTGTGTATATATATATATACACACACATACACACAGGAATAGCTAGGATGTGTTTAAATGCGGTAGTAAGAGTTCTTTAATATCTTTTAATAAAAGTACTATACTTTAGTTTGTAGAGAACCACCATGGACCAGTGTTTCTTGAAAAAGGTTTAGTTGTGTATCAATGAACGCTATAAAATAATGTGCTCTAACGTGAACACTTAAGAGCTTTGAAAGGTTTGGAGATATAACATGGCTTTTTTTATGTAAATATTAAATAGCTTTTTTGAGTCATGTGTCCTCAATGTTTGTGTTTGGGCTTACATACGCTCTGTTGCTGAATGAACCTCCAGTTATAAATGAATTATAGTGCTTATTTTTGGCTGACATCTTGCAAAATTTCCATGAGAATGTTGTTGAAATGTATCTGATCCAGAATGTTTATTTTGAATGAGAACCCTGGAGAATTGTTGGACAGTAAACTAACACAGTGCACTAGGGCACTTAAGCATTGAGGGAACAGAGCCGGCCATAATTAGAGCAGCGTCTTTTGAAGACATTGTGTCCTAGTTTTTTTTCGGGCAAGGAGAACACGTACACACACTCACACATAAGAGTAACCAGAGACACTTAAAACACACACACACACACACTGTTCCTATCAAGAGAGTCACATCTGAGTCATGGCTGCAGGTAGAAAATATCAACTCCCCGCAGCTCAAAGGTGTCACAACAATGAGAATAGAGTCAATTCTCTGCATTGTGCACAAAAAGCACTCCCTCTTAGATGATGCAACAAACATGTACAACAAAGAACAACTAAAAGCCAGAGGCACTACACCATGATGTACCAGCCATCTCCAAAGCAATTGAGATAAACCAAACAAAAATAGCTCAGGTAATGATTGGAGATAATGCTTTCAAGATAACATTATTCTCATGTGTGCGACAGTTTAAGTGTATGTCCTTCCCCACTACATATGAAACTAGGATTCATGTCCTCCATCAACAAAAGGAAAGCCAGTCGAGCTAAAGCGTCACTTTGCTGTTTGTTTTCAGGCTGTAAAGGTTAGCAGCTTCTTTAGCAGATAAGAGTGCCGTGTTTGTGTAGCAGATTGATTCCATTCTCCAGCCTCCAGTCGCTCTTGCCAAAAGTCAATAGGACCCGAGGAGAGAAAGCTCAGTGTACACACACTGTGACAATCTTGATAGGTTTGTTTGTGACTTTTTCCAAAGAAGATATTCCACCATTCAACAGCCATCATCCGGATCAGCACATTGCACTCTTCTTGCTGTTGACAAATGTGATCCGTGACCCAAGTGAGGATAAGCGGTACGGAAAATGGATGGATGGATCGATTTCAGTGTCATGTGCATGCCAAACTGCATAGGTGAGACTTGTCAGCACCGGCACGGCATAGTGGCAGTTTGATGAACCTTTGCGCTAATGTGCAGGGACCCCCAGTAAACAAAGCAGGCGTAATCAAATTATGTAGAAATGCAATACTCGGATGCACGCAGGCCTTGTCATCGTTATCTCGGCAATCAAGACTCGAAGGCAGCATGTAACTGTTGTGCTCCCCAGGGTCCTGTTCAGTCAGACAATATAAAATGCATAAACATGGCACCAGCTTTACATTTGTGATTTAGGTGACTTAAAAATACTGTACAAAAGAATTTTAATGTCAAAACTACGTACATTAAATACATGATAATAAACTCCTCTGTCTGTTCCACATCTCAGACCACCAATACAAGCTTGCTTAAATGCTTGTCCCACAAGCTAAAGTACAAATACTTATTTATGGTATGGTATGGTATCAGTTTATTGTCAGTCCTTAATTTAATGTATATGGAATACATAATTTTAGTTAATCATTTTATTATTTTTCAAGGATCAACATTTTAACACTTCAACGAATCAACTAATATACTGTGATACAGTATATAACTATAATATAGCATCCATTGAGCGGGTTGCCAAACATAATAACCAGAAACCGCCACTGGACACCATGTTAAATAATCAAACTATTCATTTAGCAATTTTCATCCATCCATCCATTTTCTGAACCGCTTACCCTCATTGGAGTCGTGGGCGTGCTGGAGCCTATCCCAGCTAACTCTGGGCAAGGGGTGTGGTACACCCTGAACTGGTTGCCAGCCAATCGCAGGTCACATATAGACAAACAACCACTCGCATTCACATTCACACCTACGGGTAATTTAGAGTTGTCAATTCACCCACCATGCATGTTTTTGGGATGTGGGAGGAAACCGGAGTACCCGGAGAAAACCCACGCAGGCACGGGGAGAACATGCAAACTCCACACAGCTGAGGCCGGATTTGAACCCGGGTCCTCAGAACTGTGAGGCAGATGTGCTAACCAGTCGTCCACCACTTATCCATTTTCAATATGGCTTATTCTCATTAGGGTCGGGGGTGAGTTGATACCTATCCAAGCTGACTTTGGGCAGGAGGCAGACTACACCCCGGACTGGTTGCTATCCAATCGTACTCTAACAATACCGTAATGATTTGTTAATAATTAAAAGTGCATCGCTTAGATGTGTAAACCCAGAATCCCATCAGAGCAAATGGTCACTACATACTAGTTTTCCGCTGCCATGCAGAATGAGGAGGGTACTAAAAGAACCTTGAGAGGATAAAAGAACAATTAGAAGACATTAGAAGGAAATTGAGTAGTGCTGAAACACACACACGCACACACAAATCAATCTCCATTGGGCCAGCGGGCCAGCAGCTTAGCAGCAGCTAAGTGGAAATCATTTACTTAAAGTCATTACGGAAAGGAGAAAGAGGTCAGAATGTGTTCTTGCCAGAGAATTCAGCTCTGCCACAAACCCACAGTAATGTCGTCAACGCCACCAGGATGAAGTTGGCATCTAATTTTTTCACTCACTAATGGGACTCACAGTTTGTTTTGCCTTTATGCATTCATATGAACTTGTTTTCTAATAGCTACTGTGTTTCAAATCTCGCTGCCAGAGGCAAATCATTCCAAACAAGCTGTTTATTTGCCTTTTTCATTTAGATAATTAAGACCGTCAGCCTCACAGTTCTGAGGTGCGGAGTTCAATCCCCGTCCCCGCCTGTGTGGAGTTTGCATGTTCTCCCCGTGCCTGCGTGGGTTTTCTCCGGGCACTCCGGTTTCCTCCCACATCCCAAAAACATGCATTAATTGGAGACTCTAAATTGCCCGTAGGCATGACTGTGAGTGCGAATGGTTGTTTGTTTGTATGTGCCCTGCGATTGGCTGGCAACCAGTTCAGGGTGTACCCCGCCTCCTGCCCGATGACAGCTGGGATAGGCTCCAGCATGCCCGCGACCCTAGTGAGGAGAAGCGGCTCGGAAAATGGATGGATAGATGGAAGATAACCAAAATATTTGAAATGCCAATCAATCATAACAATGCATTTATCATTACATCAATGCCCAGTGAGAGTGTAAATAAAAAATAAGCACAAGTGTTTAGGTCCAGTCTTAGTAACTGTCCAAGACCAGTTAATTCTAACAAATTTTTCATCTATAAACTGCATTATCTGCACAACAATTCACATTCCTGTACAGCAGCTGTAAATGAGCATCAGCCTCCATCTAAGTATTTCAAATAGGGGCATGATAAAAATGTTGAATACAAGTTTGTAAATCTGCAAAAGAGAGAGCGTTCACATGCAGATCACTATTGATCAGTCGAAAATGCATCTGAGGTCATGTTTGAGTCAAGGTCAACTAATGGATTGTTCTGCATCCCAGCACACCAACATGAATAAAAGTGACACTTAAATTACAGTGAGAACATTCAGGCACACAGTGACGGTATTAACATGACTAACCTGTGGGTTATTATCCTCCATGCAGAACAAAAACTCCTCCAATTTCTGCAAAAAAAGGGAAACATTTGTTGAAGCCACACAGACGTAAATCGGCTCATGAATTATTAAAAATGCAATTTACATCGGTTGTCTCCTATATGTGAGCAGCAGCAACATTGTAATGATGCTGGAATTATTCATCAGCAAATGTGACGAGAGAACAACAGACTAAATGACAGCAGATTCCTTTGTTAGTATTCAAAGTGAGTTAATTATCTAGTGCAGGCCAACATATTGTTTGTGGCTTCAGGTTATATGCTTATATGTACACGTATAAGCAAAGGTTCAATTATAAGTTTTAATTAAAAAGTTGTGCAGTTATTTAGGTTATGTTTTTCAATAAACATGAGTGAAGTTCACCTGCATTTTCCTGAAACTTTCCCATATACAGGCAGCCATCACATTTTTGGGCGTAGCGGTTTAATATAGTAACACCAATTTATGGCATTCCATTTCTTTTTAGAGTAAAACAGTAATTTTGCTGTCACCCCACCAGCTGATCTCATTCATTATATCTTATCCCCCAGCGACGTAATCAATTTGTCACATACTGTTTTTGTGGGACTCAACCTATGATACTAGTTGTCTGCAGCTTTGAAAACATGTCAACTGAATCAAAATTACAGAGACAGTTATTATTTTCTTGGGTCTAAAATGACTGTAATAAAGTATCAGCTCTAGTCGTTTGTGTTATTCATGTGTTGTCAATCAAGTCAAACAGTAGGAACAGAATTAAACATACATGAAATAAATGATTATGTATTTTGCTTTAGATTGTGCAACTATACAAAATAAATCCTGTTTATAACTTGGATGTTTCCATCATAGAAGATTGAGGAGTGAACCGTGCACAGCTTGGTTGGCTCTCTCACCTTTGACTTCTTGGAGAAATGTTAGGACAGGCTAGACTTTAGCAGGGAAACAAAAGCAGAGAGAAACAAAAGGAAAGCAGAAAGTAGATTTGTGCGGTTCACATAATGCAATCAGACAGAGCAGGTAAAGAGGACACCGGTGCAAAATGTAGATGTAGGTTCGTGCAAAGCAGGACCGTTATAAGCTACAACCTAATGGGAGAGAAAAACATGACAAAACTGTGAAGGTGGACTAGATTTCCTATATCAACTATAGGCACAATTAACGATTCAATTGTCAATTCCAATGACATTTTTAAAGTACTATTTTCAACGACCAATTAAGGAATTAACTGATTATGCCTATCCCAAGTTCTCAGTGGCAAAACTGACAAACTTGTTACAGTCTGAGCAACTCATGTTGAGATAAGCAATGTGAAATTCAGAATGTGAGCTGCTGCTGAAAAACGGCAAATATTACATTTCTGGGAGCCAATATAACAAATATAGCTTCGCAAAAACATGTCTGGCAAGTGCTCCCTTTTTTCTTCTTCTTATTTTGATGCCTGCTGGCTATGTTGACTTTGTTCTTATCTCAGACGAGACTGTCAGACTTCGTGGGTGGAGGCAAGTGTGAGGAGAGGAGTGAATGATTCGGGCTCTGCCCTGGAGCAGCGGCTTCAAATCACTGGTCAAATAGCACCCGTGCACACGCATGCACATGCCTCATGCATCTCACTAACAACGCACGTGGTCATGAACAAATGGTAGAATGTGTAGAATGAAGGGCAATGTGTCCATATGGTTGCCTCTCAAATGTCTTTTTTCTTCCACGGCGCAAACACACTGATGACACTGTGTGCTCATCTTACTGTTGCCCTACAAAATTAGCGAATGTTTGCCAAACAAATGGTGAAAGTGAAACCTCATTTGATCTTTTAGAGGCAGGCATGGGTGTAAGGAACCTGCAAAAGCTGAAACGTCACAAAGGGCCATGTTTTGAGATGTAAATCTCATTTTACATGCGTGGCACCGCATGTAAACACAGGCATTACATACTGTATACAGTAGTTAATAATACATTTTGTTGTTAAGAAATGTAGAGGCTGTGTTACCTTGGTGAACTCAGAGTTCTGTAAATTGGCCTCGGGACACCAGCGGCCGCCTAAAGCAGTCAACATGGCGCAGTCTTCTTCCTCTTTGGGGCACATTTGAGTTGAAGCATAGCCAGTTGTGGTGAGATGGTCGTCCACGTCCGCTCCACTGCAGATGGATATCCGTAGCTGCAAGCCTCGTAAGAACAAGTGACACGCCTCCAGGTCGGCCTCCCAAATCCGCTCCAAGCCTGAGCAGCTACAGCTAATGTCATATGAAAATGGGAAAATATGACAATATATGCAGACCTGAGACAAAATTATGTTTTCTTTCAGCGTTTTCATGCAAGTATGATGACAAAAAAAACAAGCCACAGGTGCTTCTTGCTCATATAAGAAACAGCAGTATTATTATTCTTATCATTGCAAAGTAAATTGTATTTTCTCAGACTAAAAAAATACACTGAGCCCATGCACATTCGCAAATTCACTTTTGCGTTGATTTTTGGGGGGGAAGTTTGTCCTCTGTTATTTGGTGAAAAGCAGACACAGAACGGTGCCTTGAGATACAGGTAAGAGTTTATTTTGCTCCGTGACCCCGCTCATAACCCAAAACACTTGTATCTCAAATCAACTTTCCCCTTGGCCACCTGGGGGCAGTACAATACATCATCCATCCATCCATCCATTTTCCGTACGCCCACTGATATACGAATAAACATGAAGCCGGTCAAAAATCCTCAGTGTGGCGCTGCACACAATTTAGAATTGTCAAACTGCTACTTGTTATAAAGTTAGTTGAGTTGAACTCACAGCCACCGTACAACATTCATTATCTCAAATATTTACTTGCAAGTCAAAGCAAAAAAATCGGCTACTATCTTGAAAAACTCATAAGTCAGGTACTCGTAACTCAAGGCACCACTGTACACGGTCCTGGTGTGCTGTGACATCAAGCACATAAAAGTAATTCAGAAATGAGCAACATAGTAATTGATCAACTGCTGTGCTTTCCTGTGTGGAAGCAAAGCCTATTACAGCAAGAAATCTAATCTAGTCACTTTAATAAACATGCATCCAGCCATTTTCTATTCCACTTGTCCTCATTAAAGTCACGTTGAGCTGGGTACTTTAAAAGACATCATCTTTCCTAACTTTATTTCTATGTATGAGTTTTGTCTACAGCACCATCTTAGTGTTGATTAGGGTGATCCATCACTCGGAGATTTGCATTAAACTTTTAAAGCTGCATTTCTATCAATGAAAATAATCCATAAATGATTCACCTCAGATCTCTGACCTTTTTATGAGCTTTTTCTTTTTTTGGCTCTTTGTCTTTTCCTGACCTTTATGTAATGCATCATTTCCAAAGATGTGTGGCGGCAGGTGACATTTTGCCAACCAAATGTATTGTCCTTGTTTCTCTATAGTTTTTAATCTCACTTGAAACAGAATAGAAGAATGTCACACTGAAAAACAACCTTTCTAGGATTCCATCATGTGCAAGAAACAAATGAAAGGTGACAAGATGTGGAGAGAAATGTAACTTTGTGATGCTTCAAAACATCATGCCAGTGGAAATGTCCTCCATTTCAATGAACCCCTTTCTATTTTCAGCCCTGTCACAAACAGTCAAAGTCAAAATGATAATAAAAAAAGACAAAAAGATGTCTTCTCTAAACGAACAAACTTTAATGCTAGTTTGTATTTTCATAACAGTAACATTTTGGAAATAACTCCATCATCATTATAATACAGAGACAAACTCTAAAGCAAAATGTATGCAGACACTGAAATGTCTCCCCCTATTTTGTGCTCTTTGGCAGTAATGAAGCTCCTGAAAATGGAATTCCTCTCTTTTTTTCCAGCTCATCTCCTGCTTGAAAAATTTGCCAGCTCTGTGCCCTGCCAGTGTCCTGCCCATCAGCCCTTGTGTAACCTTCATTTTGGCGCACTGGTGATAGGAAAACCGCTCATCCCAATAGTCCTGCACTCAGCATTTCAGCACTCAGCACTGCTTCTTCACAATTGTGTTAAAGTGGGCTGCACCCATTGAGCCATGCCATTGTTGTTATTTTACCTCTGTTGAAGAGGTATGCACACACAAATAATTCAATGTGGGGAATTATTCCGAAATTCTCAAAATGTCAAAGTTGGCCACATCGATCAAAAAATGTCCTTTCACTGTGACTGCTGGTTTTAAGACATTTAGCTATATAGTCACCACACTCACCCAGCTACAGAGGAACGATTGTGACTTGAACTATGGAAAGGAGGAGCTGTGTTCTGGCCCAGCTTGCATCAGGACTCCTAGACCGCACTACAGGGATTAGCCAAATGGTGACTTACATCTTTAAGTCTCAGGCCACGAAAAAAGAAACTATCTTCCATCTTATCGCTAATGCAAAAAGATCAGAGGATTAATGTTGTGGAGTTTTTGCGAGAGCCAATGCTTGGAAGGAATTCTTCCCAGCACATCAGGACTGTAAATAAACTAGGATACATCAATCCAGGTAATGTTTCCCATTAAAACAAATGGAAGTGCAATTAATCCGTTCCAGACACAGACCTACCATTATATTTACCATATTTTGAGCGTGGTGTGGTTAAAAATAAATAATCTGTGAAGCACGGAGCCAATGAGGTTTACAGTATGTGGGGCGAGAAAAAGCACAACATTCTGAGCCTTCCGCAGCCATGCCAAGACTGTTCGTAAACCACGAACAGTGTCTAACAGGAGGTCATTTTTCTTGTTGTTCATAAACCGGATCGTTGTAAACCTAGGTTCCACTGTATACAGTTCATACACACACCCTTCCTTTTACAAAATACATAAAGTGCATTCAAATTTGTTAATTAGTAAGGAATGGGAGACTTTCTTGTGTCAACATCTCACATAGCACCCGCTGAGCAGAGGTGGTAATAACATGGTGAGAACCAAGGCGGTGACGATTGAAAGGAGTGTGATGGATGATGCATGGCGCACTGAACACTTTGTGAGGTGGGTGGCTTGATTTCTGGGGAGGTTTTTAAAGCAGCCAGCCGAGCAACCAGGGTTGCTCTGTTCAACACAATTCACACTTGACAGATGCTGCTTGGATGCTCCCAGAACGCTCTTAGCTTGGACACAAAAGGCATGTTTTATTTTATTACTGTTTTAATAGCCTTTGTATTTTGTATATCATTTGCATTACAGGTATACCACAAAAAAAGATAAATGGCACCCAAATCTAATGACTGACTTGGTCCTCTGAACACAATGTTCTTGCCCTGGTGACACATTTACAAGATCGGTGAAGCTTTGACATCCGGTTTTAGTCTTTAGCGAGGAAGAGATAATTGCTTTTTTTCCAAAAGCATTTGTCACCACGGAGACCAGACATCTCACCGGCGCTTATATATTTCTCCCTCCCCCCAAAAGTCCCTCCATCTCACCTCCCGTCACTGCAGCACTCCATCACCAGTGATATACATTAAAGCAGACTGGTAACATTTACAATGGATGATGGATGCATATGTATACTTTATGTATGTAGGGTAAGGCACTGCACGTTTGGTCCAGCAAAATATGTGCTACTGTTTCACACGGGAGGACAAAGAATCGACTGGGCCTTGCCTGGAGCACATTCTTGAGCAAGAGAAAAGTGTAAGAAAGTGACAGGCTTGCTGCCTTTAAAAGATGTAAGCCATTGTCTGGGGAATGAATAATGAAAATGTATATTAAATTTAATAAGATCATACTAACAGACACAATATAATCCTAATTCCTAGCTCGTGCTTAGCAACATATTTTATCTTGCCACCTCCCTTATGCGGCTAAGGAAATCCTATTTTAGCAATATTTTGTAATCCATTCAATGTTATTGAAATATACATCACTGGGAATTGACTTTAAGCCTAATATAAGTTAGACGTGGCAGTGAATTTGAAATGCAATTTCATCCATCCATCATCATTAACTTTCTGAAAGATATTATTTAATTTAAATGAAATTGTGCATTTGTATCTTATGTTTGCAAGGACACCGTGGCTGCACAAAGCAACATCAGCGATACGGCTGAACTGTCCTTGCTAGGATGCTAGTATAGTAGATGGACATGAAAGCAGGTTAAATATCATACAGAGTATTGATTTAGGAAGCATGATACACCTGTTTCCATGTTCTCCCCATGCTTTGTATTTTTTATTTTTTTTTCCTGGTACCCCGGCTTCCTCCCACATTTCAAAAGCATGCATGTTGGCTTCACTGAATGTCCATAGTTATGAATGTGACTGTGAATGGTTGGTTGTCTATATGTGCCCTGCAAGTGACTGGCGACCAATCCAGGGTGTACCCTGCCTCTCACCCAAAGTCAGCTCATGCATCAGCGCACCCGTGACCCGATGAGGATAACCGCTATAAAAAATGGAAGATGGATTTAATGTTGGCACGGTGGACGACTGGTTAGAGCGTCTGCCTCACAGTTCTGAGGACCGCATGTTCTCCCCGTGCCTGTGTGGGTTTTCTCCGGGTACTCCGGTTTCCTCCCACATCCCAAAAAAACATGCATGGTAGGTTAATTGAAGACTAAATTGTCCGTAGGTGTCAATGTGAGTGTGAATGGTTGTTTGTTTATATGTGACCTGCGATTGGCTGGCAACCAGTTCAGGGTGTACCCGGCCTCCTGCCCGTTGATAGCTGGGATAGGCTCCAGCACTCCCGCGAACCGTGAGGATAAGCGGCTCACAAAATGGATGGATGGATTTAATGTTCATTTTGCAGTCACTAATGGTGTAGTGGTGCATTCGCCTGACTTTGGTGTGGGCACCGTGGGTTCAGTTCCCACTCAGCGACGGTGTGAATATGAGTGCGAATGGTTGTCCGTGTCTATATGTCCCCTGTGATTGACTGGCAACCAGTTCAGGATGTAGTCAGCCTTTTGTCTGAAGTCAGCTGGGATAGGCTCCAGCGCCCTGTGACCCTAAACAGGATAAGCGGTACTGAGACTGGATGGATGTTCATTTTGCCCAAAACTGGTTCTGGACAGGAGAGAAAAGTTCTAAACTGATCTTTTCTGAGGTACATATTGTAATTAAGGTAAAGGAAATCTGTAGAAGGGGGCGTAGAAGCTGTCAAATAACTCATTTGCGAGACAGAGATAAGTGAGAAAGGCTCTGGGAAAAAAATCGCCTGAGAAAAGGTGTGACAGCATGAAGTGGTGGATGAGCTGATTAGGACAATGGAGGTGAGTCCTTGGGGAAGGTTGTTCTGTTTGTCTTCATTTTTCCCAACTCCTGTTGAAAAGAGGGCTACCATGTACTGTATGTGCTAACATAACAACAACAAAATTGGCAAACAACTTACCTGCGCAACCTGTCCTCCAATAGCTCACTATACTTGACGGCATTGTCTTTCAGCTGGTTTTCTACATGGAGAGAACACAGGAAGAAAATAGCACTCAATTTATTTAAGTTGCTACACAGGTGTCAGGGTATCTAGCAACCAATCACAACTCTAATATAATTACAAGAAACTGTCCTGAAGTATATTGTAGATCATCACAGTTGCTGAGGCTATTGTTTGAGAGTACAAAAGAAGATTAGTTGTTTTTGTTTCAAGATGAGCACACAAAATATGCACTCAATCTTGAGACGGCTAGAAGGCAAGAGAAGATGTTTTCAGGTATATTATATGTCCTTATAATCGCACCAGTCTTTCTGCAGGGCTTTAAGCTGGACGGCAAGCGCATCTTGCTTCCTGTAGCCCCCTGCCAGCTTGGAGTTGTGCCTGAGGATGCAGACGCAGGTTGGCTGAGCGTTAGTTAGGAGATAGGATGAACGCAAAGGCAATCCGAGTGCTGTTAATGAGCTCATGTATGAAACATGAAAATATGCCCCCTGCAGCAGCACATCTTTAAACACAATGGGATGCACTTATATCAAATTGCTCTCTCTCTGTGAAGGGTTTATTGGAAAACACTCCTGATTTATATATTTTGTTCATGTCCAATAAAAGGCTTGATATGAAGATATAAGAATGATTCTAATCTAGTGTGAGCCCAGTTGCCATAAATATATAGTTTGTTTCATGGACTACCCTTTGTACTTGAAACACATTCACGTTTATATTGAACTTTTAATTTATCAGAACTTTATTGACATGAGGGTTGAGTTCGGCATTTGACTACATTTCTGTTATTGACTTTTAATGATTGTTAATGGGATGAGACAATCTCTCACTGAATCAGGTTTTATGGATGGGGGGCTTATCCCCAGGAGATGCACATGATGTGAGGGAATGTAGCATGCAAGCACAAAATTTCACAAACCGCTAACGAAGACTGAGAAATTGCTTTTTAATGTTTTGGGACAGATTTTAAAACAATACAATACTGGGTAATTAAATACAATTAATGTAAACCGTTAGATGTGTAGTGTTATTTTTAATACAGTACACAAACACAGGAAGTATGTTTACAGCATTAACCGCAAAAATTGAAAAAAATATGTACACATTACACGTTACAGTGTATGCCAGTGGTGTCAAACGTATGGTCCGCAGCCCAGAACCGGCCCGTCAGGGTGTCCAATCCAGCCCACGAGCATTGGCAAGTTTAGTTCATAGGTATATAGCGCCGGGGTGTGCATTGTGCAAAACAACATCGGTTTGGCTAAGGACCCCCGAAAATGGCACCTACGAAGAGACACGCTTACGAAACACAGTTTAAATTGCAAGCTATCAGTTACGCGGAGGAATCGAGCACCAGCAACAGAATTCAAGATCAACGAATCCATGGTTCGCAAATGGAGGAAGGAGGAAAACGAGCTTCGCCAAGTCAAGAAGACAAAGCTGAGTTTCCCCGGGAAAAAAAGAAAAACAAAACGCGGAAACAAGGCGAGGCGGCTCGAGTTGGAAGACCAACTCGAGCAATAGATTAATGAGCAAAGAACAACCGGGAGAAGCGTCTCTACAGTCACCATTCGACTGAGTGCAATAACTCGGGGCTTGCCATCATTCCGGGAGGCTTGATGAACCGCTGGACATCCGTGTAAACAGGGCGTTCAAAGTGAAGTTGCGAGTGGCGTGGGAGCCATGGATGAGAGATGGCGAAAACAGCTTTACTAAGACTAGGAGGCAGCGCCGGGCCAGTTACGCCACAATTTGTGAATGGATTGTGGATGCTTGTTCGAGCTTTCGCACGGCAACGAGACTGACTCAAACCTGCCGTGTTTGATTGAGAACTTGCCCAGCTGTTCATTTCGAATACAGAAGATGAGGACTTTGATGGATTTGTGGATGAGGATTGATCAAAAAAATAACGTGAGTACATTGCTAAATACTTCAATAAAGTACAACCGAACTCAGTTTTGCTCCCGCTGCCTTTTTAAAAACATTGTTTTAGCTTGCATGCATGCTACCGTATGTTTTAAGCTAGTGTATGTTTTGCCATGCCTGCGGCCAATAATACGGTGCGCCTTATGTATGTGTTAAATGCGGAAATAGACACCATAACTGAGACTGCGCCTTTTAATACGTTGCGCCCTATGGTCGTGAAAATACGGTAGTCTACAAACTACATTGATGCATGCTATTAGTTAGAGAGGGGTTGTTAATTGTTAGTGTGGACTAATGCTAATCTCATACAGATTCATTAATAGTCAACTTCGTGACTTTTAAATAAGCAGCTAATTTAACTTTCTGTTTTGCACTTACTATGGATATATATGTCCTTAATAGACAGCTAATTTTGCCTTCATGGTTTAGTTTCACTCTGTCAATCTGCCAGTATACATTTAGAAGGCAGGGGCATAACTGCACTTTCATTCGGAAAAGTTCCCACTTTAGTTTGTATGATGTGATGGGTCAGTTGAGCCTTCCAAGATTTCCAGATGGATCTGGAAATTTATGTAAATTTAAAATGATTTCTAAATAAGTTGTTTTATAAAAAGATAGATACAGTTTATAGATCTACTGTGATCTGTAAGTTGCAACTGTTAATGAAAACCGATTCCTAATATTGTTGAAATTGGACTATTGCAAATTGCAAATGATTTGAAACAAGATAATAATATGTAAATCTGAATATTTTCCCAAATGGAGTTTCAATTATGTGCACCCGAAAAATGGTAAAAAAATAAAATAAAAATGAATTGTTGTTATGTATAGCTTACAGTTTAAGTCCACGGATATACTGGTCCGGCCCACTTGAGATCAAACTGGGATGAATTTGGCCGATGAACTAAAATGAATTTGACACCGGTGTATGCAAGACTCCAAAAAAGGTCACTGTGTGAAATTCTTCATGTACTAATTCTACTATCAGAGTAAACTGAAGGTCAGGTACCAGTGCTTCTATTTAGATCCCACTCTGTATGGCGACAAGAAACCTAATTGGTGTTCTGAATCATGCTGTAGTTTGACATGCAATTTGTATTATTGTCTCGATGGTGGTTATTAGACAGCGTCGGCTCCAGGGTGAGATAGGCTCCAGGCAGGCACAACAGGGAGAAAGGAAAAATGGTTGAGTAACACACACAAAGACAAGCACACACACTTCGGTCCACACTCCTGTGCAAGCACAGTGCAGATAGCCAGGCTATTTCTGGACGCTGCATGTGTGTTGAGTGGGAAAGGGAGAGATCTTGCCTGAGACAGTGGCCAAATCTCCTCATATGGTGTGTGTAGACAAGGCAGCTCACTTACCACCTCTTTAATTGCTGTGTGGTATCATATCCAGCCTAAATGTTTCCCATGTCAACTTTCATCCATGCATTCAATTCATTTATTAAGTAGCATGCAAATAGATTGCCACTGAATTATACATGGGGTGGGAGGGCTTTAAGCCTGACTTTGGATGGATGAAGGTATGTACAAATGAGAGATGACGAAGTGGGCTGTGGCTTGAACAAGAGCAAGAGCCAGAATTCGATATAATTTATTGCAAACAATAGAAAAAGACAAGACATGAAGCTAGGTGATGCAGACCTGAGTATACTGACTTCATATTTCCTCCTATGCTGATCCTGTAATATGCTGAGGAGAGTCAGCGCGCCATCTTGTCGCCATGCCAACCGCCAGCAAAACTAGTGAGCCTTTGTGGGCATTAGAAATGAAAGAAAGCTAATAGAATGGATCCAGGCATCATCAGCAAAACCTACCCCTGTGCGGAATGAAGCCAAGCAATGGGTGATATTACAACTTCCTGTAAGTCTGCAGGAGGCCTTGTCATTTGGCAGACCATGCGAATAAAACCAGTACTAAAAAGCCATTGAAGACGAGAGGAGCCACATTTGTTGTCCCTGATATATGAGGCCGAGCTCAACCTCCCATTGTGACTGTGATCTCAGCAGGTGCTCCAAACAATGATTTCAGATCCCAAAGACTGGCTCCAGAAAGCCATAAATCATAATAAATGCATATCTAGTGACGATGCATCACTTAATGTTCCAAATGAGCCATTTGCTTTGAGAGGTTTCAATATTAATTTTTAGTTGAAGTGGCTCAGTAAAAAATAATTAGCTATATTCGACAAAATTTAAAGTTGATTAAAAAGTAGATTAGCGGCACGGTGGACGACTGGTTAGCAAATCTGCCTCACAGTTCTGATGACTGGGGTTCAAATCCTGGCACCGCCTGTGTGGAGTTTTCATGTTCTCCCCGTGCCTGGGTGGGTTTTCTCCGGTTACTCCGGTTTCCTTCCACAAACATGCGGGGTAGGTTAATTGAAGATGCTAAATTGCCCGTAGGTGTGAATGTGACTGTGAATGGTCGTTTGTTTATATGTGCCCTGCGATTGGCTGGCGACCAGTTGAGGGTGTACGCCGCCTCTCGCCCGGAGATAGCTGGGATAGGCTCCAGCACGCCCGCGACCTTAGTGAGGATAATCGGAACGGAAGATGAATGAATGAATGAAAGAAGTAGATTATAATGCGTCGTATTTATAGAGACAAATCAAATAGAGCACATTTATCGCACAATGATACACAAAGTTAACAATGGATTATATGAGCATTTGAATAGCGCCATAATTGAAAATGAATAATACAGTAATTTCCTGACTGCCTCGTAACAATACCTAACATCTGTGGGGCTTCCATGTTGTCGAACAAATTAGAGGCGTCTCTGTGCTAATGCAACACCAATGATATGCGTGTTACAAAAGCCTGTGCATAATAAGGCAAAGGAGCAATTGTGTGTCTTTGTAACTGAGCTGAAGGCAGTGGCTGTGATGAATGTGTTTGAGCTCAGCTCAGGTTGTTTGAGAGCAAAGCGCTGCAGGTAACACGAACACGCTTTGCATTATGTGCACACTCACAATGCACAGTGTAGATGTATCTGAATGGAGCAGCAGCCCAGCAGCATTGGCGGTGAAGGAAGGGGGCACAGGCTGGTATTGCACACACACTCAATAACCCATAATAGTGTACAGCTTTGGGACCACAAAGCATTGCAATTCCCAGACAGCAGCTGGCACAGAGAACATACTGCAGGACTATGCATGAATGCACGCAAGGAATCCAAAAGGAGTCATTGACCAAAACATGTCTATGTGCATGAATGGAGGCAGTTTATATTTTAGCAATGCACAACTGCCTTAAATGCTTTACATGCTGTCATTACCACCACCGAGGGCATTTTTTAATTAGAAGGATTATGTAATAAAAAAAAGAAATCCTCCCACTTGGGTCCAAATATATACTTGTATAACAAAAATAAGTTTCCCCATTACCATATAGACACTTCCAACATTTCCCCCGCTTCCCAGGTTAAAGAGTCTAGGTGTCATCCTTGACAGCAACCTATCATTTCTAGCTCACATAAATGGCTTCATAGAGTCCAAATGCTTCCTTTCCCGCAATATAAATCACCTTCGCCCATTCAACTCTTTGTTCACAGCCTGGTCACTTCCCAGATGTATCATAGCAATTCCATTCTTTTTGGTCTCCCTCACAAATACCTCCATAAAGTCCCCCAAATGGTCCAGTATTCAGTTGCTTGATTCATTACAAGAACCACCTCCTTCCATCGTATCACCCTAGTCTTACAACAGCGCCGCTGGCTACAAGTTAAATTTGGAATATGTTTCAAAACTCTCATGCCTACTTTCAAGCCCATCCATAACCTGACTCCACCATACCTGTCGTATTAGATTACCACCACATCTCACACACATCCATCCTCATCCTCTCTCCAACTCACTGTCCTGCCTGCCCGCCTCATCACTGTTCCCCTTTTCTGGAACTCACTACCATCTGACCTGTGCAACATACTCAATTCCCTTTCCAATTACTTCTAGTAATGTTTTTTACATTGATGTTCTTGTGTTTTCATTTTTTTTAATCATGATTTACGGTTTGATTGTGTGGTGTCCTTGTGTGCTCTGAAAAGAGCCTTTAACTCAAATATATTTTTGGGGATATCTTTTCTTCAGACAAAAAAAAAAATGTCCGGTTAAGAGGAAGTCTCTTACTTTGCTGACAGTTTGGTGCTGACTGTACATATGCACCTATCCATGACGGTACATTCACATATCGTCAATGAATTCAAATCTGAATCAGAATCGTTTTATCGCCATTGTTTATGAATGGTACATTCACAACTAGGAATTTTTCTTGGTACGATGGTGCAACATAAAACATAGATGGTACTAATAAAAAATAACAACAATATAACTTATAATATAAATCCACTAAAAAGAACGAAAATGAACAATGTGCAATAAGCATAATAATAAGCACAGGGTGTAGGTGTGCTCACACCTCTGAAAAAAGAACAACAACCCAAAGAGAATGTGATCACATGTAAAAACGTTCTCCATAATCCAGGCTAGCGCTACAAATGTTACACGGTCAAAATGTAGTCTCATGCTCACTGTGTGACACTTAAATAAATAAATAAACAAATTACTATACCAGTCTGATGGATATATGATTTTGCAATTAGCCGTTCATTAGTAATTAACTTGCTCACTATGCAGTGGAAGAAAAGATGCTGTGGATTTGTTTTTATAGTGATTCCTGTGGGTACACAACATTGACATATCTGACATGTTACACAATGGAAAGTCCCGTCCCATAAGCAATCACAGGAGGAATGAAGAATGCCAAAAATAACATCAGAAACAAAAAGCAGGAAACACTCTCCCGGGTCCACTTAACCACTTTATCACTCTCAACCATACCCAGCCTCGTTTGGAGAAGTGCTGTCATACCTTCCATCAAGTTTTCAATATAAGCACCCTAAAAGTGGCAGGGTAATGAATAAACCATATACGGATGCCCTCAACATTACTATCAGCACTCCATTAAGAGGAAAATTGCAATTGTGTAATAACTCTGTGTGGCAGTATTTGGATGTGCACTTCCACTGGATACATGGTTGACTGGCCAGAGTCCAAAAAACAGCCAAAAAGTACAATGAAGGTGACTCAGGGGAGAGGGTTTAGGAAGACTAGCTGGTGAAGACTGAGAAGAAGAAAAGCAATTCATTGAATGCGCAACAGAATTTTAAACACTGGGAGAAGACTGTTTATGTCTTCATCAAATTCAACTCAAATGACTCCATTCTTACCAAGGAACACTACAGGAATACTAAGAACAGTATTAAATAACCATTACCAGAACACTTGGGTAAATTAAACTGAACACACAGCCAGCGTTTCCACGTCTCACTGTCCACACTCCTGGGGGTCACTTAACCTTCTGGTCCGGTCTTTCAATTATCCATCCATCCATTTTCTGTACCGCTTTATCCTCACGAGGGTCGCGGGCGTGCTGGAGCCTATCCCAGCTATTTTCGGGCAAGAGGCAGGGTACACCCTGAACTGGTCGCCAGCCAATCGCAGGACACATATAAACAAACAACCATTCGGGCACACATTCACACATACGGGCAACTTAAAGTCTTCATTCAACCTACCATGCATGTTTTTGGGATGTGGGAGGAAACCGGAGTTCCCGGAGAAAACCCACGCAGACACGTGGAGAACATGCAAACTCCATACAGGCAGGGCCGGGATTTGAACCCCGGTCCTCAGAACTGTGAGGCAGATGTGCTAACCAGTCGACCACCATGCCACCGTCTTTCAATTATTTATTTGCAAATTTAGCATCACTCTAAATCTCTCTTGGGGACAAAATTATACTCTCTGCTGGGAGTGAAACCTCGAACTATAATGGATTTGGTATTCATCGACCCTCATGCCAATGGCAATTAGGGACATAATGGCTCCAAAATCTGAAAGCTCCACCATGAACACTAAGGGGAAGATCACTCAGACACTCAACAAAATGAAATAATTTCATGAGACTATGGGGCTTTTTGAAGGTGCCATGTTTTATCAAAACAACTTTTTCTAGTATTTGGGATGTAATATTGGCTCTATGGTGCCTTGATAAACGTGAAATATGAATTAATATCGCCCCCGCATTCCTGAGTTTCAGACGTTTTTCGGCCGAGAGGCCTGAAATCAGCTCATTCCAATTTCTCCAGTTTATCTACGTCACTAGCAAAGATATCTGCCTACCTCTCTGCCCTTGAGCCAGTGCTGTCAACATAACAAACATATGTGCTCTCACAAGTAGTGAGGGTTGGGTCTTCTACACGGAGGCAACCAGTCAGAGGAAAGGGGGCGGTCTTGGCCAAATTTCGACAAAGGGGATACAAAACTTGGTCAAACAGAAGTAGCTGTCAGAGGGGCCATTTCTGGGCACTCGTATGACAAAACCAAGGTTTTTTTTTAAGTGAAATTGACACTTTATTCGTCCATGTTAGAGACTCAATCTATGAAGGTCGAAATAGCCAAAATATGGGACCTTTAAAGGCTGTACATCCATTTGTATTGTAATGAGCTATATCGAGTCTTATTGGAGTACACTAAATACAGTAAATATCTCGGCCGCCACCTTGGCATTAAAGTCAAAAAATAATTTTCAACCCTCTCCAGCCAAAGACTGGTAATGTGCTGTTTGTAGACTATCAGGTTCCTGCTCGTGTATGCCAGACCCTTATTACCAAGTCGGCTGACAGTTTAATGAGCCCCTAGCTTGGTGTCAGCAACACATTGAGAAATTGCTGCTGCTTCCGTATTGTGTACGCCCACTTGAGCATTTGAGCAAGGCAAAAAACCAATCATTAGCTCGCCACCTCGTCCCACATAGTGACGCGTTATCCACCTGATTCCCATTCCTTTGTCTAGTCTGAACATCCTACTTGGCTTCTTTGTGTGGCTCTCAGTGCTGCATTGTGCATATTGAGGCACAACATGTATTTAAGATACAGCCGTATGATGTATAGATTGTTGGGGTTGTCAAATCTTTGTCTCACCATCGATGTGGGTGCGAATGTCTTTGAGCAGCTAAAATTTGCACATTTCAATTGCCACAACTTGTCACTATTAGAATGACTAAATATCATTCAAATTAAAATGTGAAATAAGGACCATACAAAAAAATTGGAGGCGGCTCAAAGAACAATGAAAGTGTGCCCCCTAGTGACAAGCATTCAAGAGCAGACAATGGTTCAACACTAATGGCCAGGCTATAGTAACTAATGATCTGGATAAGAGAGGATGTTAGAAGGCTGATTGACCACACAGGGGTTGCTGCAATAGCTTCCCTACCTGCACTAGTGTCTCATCACTTTCCCCATCCCCCTCTTTAGGCACCCATTTCAGTGCCTCATACAGTGACGTGACCTTTATGTAAGAGATGTGCCTGTGACTGATGGATTGGAGGAGCACTGCAGGTGGGTGCCATCAAAATGCAATGCCAAGAGGCCAAACCTCTTCGTTAGCACTCCAAAAAGCCAGAGGGTTGTTTTAAGCAGCATTCAGGTCTCCTGTAGCGCTGATACGGTACGTCGGCAGCGTGTGACTCAAAGGTAATTGGCTCGTTCACACAAACTAAAGTGTATTTCCATCGTTCACACCCCACATCCTCTTAACAGCTGCCAATACTGATGCAAACTAATTTGATGTTTGAGTCCCCAAAGACAGATGACAAATTTTCTGTTCCTTTGCGAGAAAAGTCACCATTCATTGATGTCTTAGTCTCAGCATGGAGCAACATAAAAGAGGAGCTCTCTTAAAAGAGTAATTCACATTGCTATTCATATTTAAAGTGCTGTTTTCATTGCTATAGGGATTTTGACTATCAAAAATGCAACAAACGTTTGGTGTTCATGCGAATAAACCTTTAATTGTTAGTATTTTATCGTTATTATTGTAATTTCTATACATAAATATATGCATATCAAAGGTTTCACACACTGTATATATTGGGTGTATTATAATTCTTCATTCTATACTTTGCACTAATGCAGCCCTATGGGGGGCACAAGTCAGTGCAAACTGTAGGCCGGTCCCAAGCCCGGATAAATGCAGAGGGTTGCGTCAGGAAGGGCATCCGGCTTAAAACCTTGCCAAACAAATATGAGCGTTCATCCAAAGAATTCCATACCGGATCGGTCGTGGCCCGGGTTAACAACGTCCGCCACCGGCGCCGTCAACCTGCAGGGCGCTGTTGGAAATTCAGCTACTGTGGGTCGAAGTCGAAGTCAAAGAAGAAGAAGAAGAGGTGGAAAGCGGGTTCTTCGGCAGAAAGGGAAGAGGAAAACACAGAGCCTAGAACTGAATGTGGGGACTTTGAATGTTGGGACTATGACAGGAAAATCTCGGGAGTTGGTTGACATGATGATTAGGAGAAAGGTTGATATATTGTGTGTCCAGGAGACCAGGTGGAAAGGCAGTAAGGCTAGAAGTTTAGGGGCAGGGTTTAAATTATTTTACCATGGTGTAGATGGGAAGAGAAATGGAGTCGGGGTTATTTTAAAAGAAGAGTTGGCTAAGAATGTCTTGGAGGTGAAAAGAGTATCAGATCGAGTGATGAGGCTGAAATTTGAAATTGAGGGTGTTATGTGTAATGTGATTAGTGGCTATGCCCCACAGGTAGGATGTGACCTAGAGGTGAAAGAGAAATTCTGGAAGGAGCTAGATGATGTAGTTCTGAGCATCCCAGACAGAGAGAGAGTCGTAATTGGTGCAGATTGTAATGGACATGTTGGTGAAGGTAATAAGGGTGATGAAGAAGTGATGGGTAAGTACGGTATCCAGGAAAGGAACTTGGAGGGACAGATGGTGGTAGACTTTGCAACAAGGATGCAAATGGCTGTAGTGAACACTTTTTTCCAGAAGAGGCACGAACATAGGGTGACCTACAAGAGCGGAGGTAGAAGCACACAGGTGGATTACATCTTGTGCAGACGATGTAATCTGAAGGAGGTTACCAACTGTAAGGTAGTGGTAGGGGAGAGTGTGGCTAGACAGCATAGGATGGTGGTGTGTAAGATGACTCTGGTGGTGGGGAGGAAAATTAGGAAGACAAAGGCAGAGAAGAGAACCATGTGGTGGAAGCTGAGACAGGACGAGTGTTGTGCAGCTTTTCGGGAAAAGGTGATACAGGCTCTCGGTGGACGGGAAGAGCTTCCAGAAGACTGGACCACTGCAGCCAAGGTGATCAGAGAAGCAGGCAGGAGAGTACTTGGTGTATCTTCTGGCAGGAAAGGAAAGAAGGAGACTTGGTGGTGGAACCTCACAGTACAGGAAATCATACAAGGAAAACGGTTAGCTAAGAAGAAGTGGGACACTGAGAGGACCGAGGAGAGGCGAAAGGAATACATTGAGATGCGACACAGGGCAAAGGTAGAGGTGGCAAAGGCAAAACAAGAGGCATATGATGACATGTATGGCAGGTTGGACACTAAAGAAGGAGAAAAGGATCTATACAGGCTGGCCAGACAGAGGGATAGAGATGGGAAGGATGTGCAGCAGGTTAGGGTGATTAAGGATAGAGATGGAAATATGTTGACTGGTGCCAGCAGTGTGCTAGGTAGATGGAAAGAATACTTCGAGGAGTTGATGAATGAGGAAAATGATAGAGAAGGGAGAGTAGAAGAGGCAAGTGTGGTGGACCAGGAAGTGGCAATGATTAGTAAGGGGGAAGTTAGAACGGCATTAAAGAGAATGAAAAATGGAAAGGCAGTTGGTCCTGATGACATTCCTGTGGAGGTATGGAAGCATCTAGGAGAGGTGGCTGGGGAGTTTTTGACCAGCTTGTTCAATAGAATTCTAGTGCGTGAGAAGATGCCTGAGGAATGGAGGAAAAGTGTACTGGTGCCCATTTTTAAGAACAAAGGTGATGTGCAGAGCTGTGGCAACTATAGAGGAATAAAGTTGATGAGCCACACAATGAAGTTATGGGAAAGAGTAGTGGAGGCTAGACTCAGGACAGAAGTGAGTATTTGCGAGCAACAGTATGGTTTCATGCCTAGAAAGAGTACCACAGATGCATTATTTGCCTTGAGGATGTTGATGGAAAAGTACAGAGAAGGTCAGAAGGAGCTACATTGTGTCTTTGTAGATCTAGAGAAAGCCTATGACAGAGTACCCAGAGAGGAACTGTGGTACTGCATGCGGAAGTCTGGAGTGGCAGAGAAGTATGTTAGAATAATACAGGACATGTACGAGGGCAGCAGAACAGCGGTGAGGTGTGCTGTCGGGGTGACAGAAGAATTTAAGGTGGACGTGGGACTGCATCAGGGATCAGCCCTGAGCCCCTTCCTTTTTGCAGTGGTGATGGATAGGCTGACAGATGAGGTTAGACTGGAATCCCTGTGGACCATGATGTTTGCAGATGACATTGTGATCTGCAGTGAAAGCAGGGAGCAGCTGGAGGAACAGTTAGAAAGATGGAGGCATGCACTGGAAAGAAGAGGAATGAAGATTAGCCGAAGTAAAACAGAATATATGTGCATGAATGAGAGGGGTGGTGGGGGAAGAATGAGGCTACAGGGAGAAGAGATGGCAAGGGTAGAGGACTTTAAATACTTGGGGTCAACCGTCCAGAGCAATGGTGAGTGTGGTCAGGAAGTGAAGAAACGGGTCCAAGCAGGTTGGAACGGGTGGAGGAAGGTGTCAGGTGTGTTATGTGACAGAAGAGTCTCTGCTAGGATGAAGGGCAAAGTTTAGAAAACAGTGGTGAGGCCAGCCATGATGTATGGATTAGAGACAGTGGCACTGAAGAGAAAACAGGAAGCAGAGCTGGAGGTGGCGGAAATGAAGATGTTGAGGTTAGCTCTCGGAGTGACCAGGTTGGATAAAATTAGAAATGAGCTCATCAGAGGGACAGCCAAGGTTCGATGTTTTGGAGACAAAGTTAGAGAGAGCAGACTTCAATGGTTTGGACACATCCAGAGGAGAGAGAGTGAGTATATTGGTAGAAGGATGATGAGGATGGAGCTGCCAGGCAAGAGAGCTAGAGGAAGACCAAAGAGAAAGTTGATGGATGTCGTGAGGGAAGACATGTTGGCAGTTGGTGTTCGAGAGGAGGATGCAGGAGATAGGCTCTCATGGAAAAGGATGACGCGCTGTGGCGACCCCTAAGGGGACAAGCCGAAAGGAAAAGAAGATTCTATACTTTGCACTAATTGCGCAAATATTGCTGTAGAATAATTAGACTATATTTATTACTAACCATATACAAACATGCACCATCACATCTTAATCATAGGTGAGGGTTGTCTTGTTTGGATTAGATTTACATTTCTTTTAACTCTCCTCAAGGTTGCCCTTTGTATTTGTATCCATTTATCTATCTACCAATCTATCTATCTATCAATCTACCAATCTACCTATCTACCTATCTATCTATCTATCTATCTATCTATCTAATCTCGTGTAATAATAGTCCATACACTTGGTGAAGAAAAGTGCATTGAAATATACAGAAACTAGGAAAAAGAATTCCAACTTTTCACCAAATTTTTACAAACAAAGTAAAAATGACAACAACAACAAAAGGTCAGTGATAAAACATCCAGTGGCACTTCTGCTTCTAAGAGTTAGTTTCAGGTCGTGCACACTAAATGTGACTACATTTAAAAATATTCAGTAGTTTGTAACTGTAGAAGTCCTTACACATTGCATTGCCTTCAAAAATTCTGAGAGATTATCTCACTGAGCCACAGGGGGAAGAAAAGCCAATAAATAATTGAGGACTTGATTTTAAATTGCAGCAAACCTGGTATATAACCTGCAAATATGCCCTCTTGGGGCAGTGAGGAGTTTTGTGGACAACATCATCATATGGCAATTGCATGCTTGGTAACTGCTTGAAAGCAATGACATCAACATGACATCATTGTTACCGCAACATTGGTTTTCTGTGTTCATGATCTTGCATTTGATCCTCTTGTAGAAAACCATCGGAGGAAAAATCACACAACTAGTTAGTGCTGCAAAAACAAATGTACAAACCCCAATTCCCATGAAGTTGCAAATTTCCTCTGTAAAGTCGCAGTGTTAAAATTAAACACTAGGGTCCGCCACAGTCATACATAATTACTAAAAAACAAGTAAACCTAAATAATAATACTGCAGTGTCAAAACTATACACCAGCGTGCATCACAGCCTAAGTAATTACATACAATACAGGAGTAGATGAATTATAACATTTTAAATGTGAACCTAAATATGATGTAAACTTATAAATAAGATTTTAAAACTATCCATCCATCCATTTTCTGAGCCGCTTCTCCTCACTAGGGTCGCGGGCATGCTGGAACCTATCCCAGCAATCATCGGGCAGGAGGCGGGGTACACCCTGAACTGGTTGCCAGCCAATCGCAGGGCACATACAATCAAACAACCATTCGCACTCACATTCACACCGACGGGCAATTTAGAGTTGTCAATTAACCTACCATGCATGTTTTTGGGATGTGGGAGGAAACCGGAGTGCCCGGAGAAAACCCACGCAGGCACGGGGGGAACATGCAAACTCCACACAGGCGGGGCCGGGGATTGAAATCCGGTCTTCAGAACTGTGAGGCAGATGCTCTAACCAGTCGTCCACCGTACCGCCATATTAAAACTAATTGATGGCTATTCTAAAACACATCTCATATACCTAATTTCACTGTGAAGGAATTTTCTAACTTTTACTATACCTATGTATAATGCATGCTATTAACTTTTGAAGATTTTTTGGGGGGGAAAAATTTGCATTACAAGAAATTACAGTAATTAATAATGGTTGAAAAGGATTTACAATTCATTGTATTCTGTTTTTGTTTACATTGTACACAATGTCCCAACTTCATTGCAATTGGGGTTTGTAAAACGGGGACTCGTGTTTGAATGCCTGAGTATCAGCATTTCCACATCCATTACATTTTTATCAGGGTATGTTCTGACTGTTTCTCTTTGTGTAGAACCGCAAATTGACCTTAGTGCCAAACTAACTATGCAAATCAGTAGCTGTAGGTCTTTAAAGTGAGTCATAGCCTTGTCGACTTTTAAAAGTCTTCTAAGACAGGCTAAATCTGCGTGATTATTGTTTCCTCTAGTTATTTCCTCTTCGTGCGACAGCCTTCCTCCTGGGGGACAAAAGTCTAATCTGAGTGCAGACAGACTCACCATGCTGCACCTCCCTGTGCTCAAGCTCCTGTCTGAGCTGCTGCTGCTGCTCCTTCATCCTGGCCAGCTCTTGGCTGCTCCCTGAGCTGAGACTGTGCAGCCTGTTGGCCAGAGCCTCCAGTCGCTCCTGCTCTTGATACACCGCCTTCATCTCAGCCTTCAGCTCCTTGGCACTGCTGAAGTCGTTACCTGCAGCGGTGAGCCACAAAAACACCTTATTGCCTACACCTCTCATTAATGAGGGACTTTTACATTAATGGTGTAATTAAATTAAGTGAAAGTACAGTGAAACCCTTAAGGTTGAGCACATTCCAGGACAATGGTCATCCTCTGATGTGTTTGGATTTAGAATTCATTTTTCATATGGGAAATAATAGAAATATGATGAATGAGTTCCAGGGTTAAACTACTGCCATCATAAAACCTTAATTAACCGTGCAAGAAAGTAAGCTATAAAAAGATCAATTTAAACAAGATTGAAACAAGAACAACATTTAAATAAGACTACAAGATGGCGCTGATCCGTGTGGATGCCTCGGTTACATGCTCTCTAGTATTGTCTATGTTTTTGTTCATCTTTGGAGACATTACGCGACTCAGTTACACAAGGGAAGACTTGCTAAACATTAGGTCTGCCCCGGACTTTCTTTCACCAACTTTCACAAATCCGCTCAGTTTTTTACCCGAGTTACTCACGGGGGGGCAGCTGCAGTCTATGGCGCATGGAGACGGGGGCGACGAAGGGAGAAGCGCGCTGTCATCCAAGTTAAGCTCCGCAAGAGAGGATACAGATTGGCGTTCCCGTCTATCCACCTAGCGAATCTACGCCCCCTACCCAACAAAATGGACGCGCTCCATCTTCTGACAAAGACCAGTAAAGATTTGCCACCCTGTGCTTTACGGAGACATGGCTTTGCGCGGGTGTCCCTGATGGCGCCGTAATGCTTCCAGGCTTTGATCTTTACTGGGCAAACCGCGTCAGGGAGTTATCGGGGAAAACAAAAGGTGGCGGGATATGCTTCTATATCAACGAAAAATGGTGTACTGATGTCACGGAGCTCAGCACACGCTGCAGCCCAGATTTAGAGTCGCTGTTTTTGAACTGCAAGCCATTCTACTCTCCTCGTGAGTTCGCATCTTTCATTCTCGCCAGTGTTTACATTCCTCCTCAAGCTAACACAAATGCCACACTGCTAACGCTTGCTGAAGAAGTAAGCGAAAGTGAAAAAAAACACCCAGACTCACCCCTCATTATTCTTGGGGACTTTAACAAACCTAAACTCAACCACAAACTCCCTAAATACAAGAAGCACATCGACTGTCCTACCAGGGAAAATAACATTTTAGACCACTGCTATACTACGCTAAATAACGCATACCGTGCCATACCTCGTGCAGCTATGGGCTCATCTGATCACTGCTTAATTCGCTTAATACCAACATATAGTCAAGAACTTAAATGCGCAAAGCCTACGGTGAAAACATTGAAAAAGTGGACCAGCGAAGCAAAGATAGAACTTCAAAGCTGTCTAGACTGCACAGACTGGAGTGTCTTTGAAAATTCAGCTGGCAGCCTGGATGAATATACGGACACTGTCACATCCTATATCACCTTCTACTGCAGATTTGAAAAGGACACTTTCACATCCCACACCCAGCCAGCCGCACCACCGACCACCATCACACCTCTGACTTCTGCGTTGACCATCCACGAACAGGATGTGAGACGCATCTTCAAACAACAAAAGATCAACAAAGCGACAGGCCCAGACCTTCTCTCCCCATCCTGCCTCAAAGTCTGCACGGACCAGCTCACTCCAGTCTTCACACAGATCTTCAATAGATCTCGGGAACTGCGCAAAGTACCATCCTGTTTCAAACGCTCCACCATCATGCTAGTCCCCTATAACCCTTCAATCTCGGGTCTGAATGACTAGACTCTGTGGTCATGAAGTCCTTTCAACGCCTTGTGCTGGACCACCTCAAGAGTGTCACAGGTCCCCTGCTGGACCCCCTGCATTTTGCCTACCGAGCAAACAGGTCTGCGAATGATGCAGTCAACATGGGACTGCACTTCATCCTAGAACACCTCGACGGCGCGGGACCTATGCGAGGCTCCTGTTTGTGGACTTCAGCTCTGCATTCAACACCATCATCCCCCAACTCCTCTCCTCCAAGATTCTCCAGCTCAGTGTCTCGCCTGCCATCTGCCAGTGGATTTACAGCTTCCTGACGGGCAGGACACAGCAGGTGAGGCTGGGGGACACCACCTCATCTACAAGCACCACCAGCACCGGGTTGCCTCAAGGTTGTGTGCTCTCTCCGCTGCTCTTCTCTTTCTGCACGAACGACTGCACCACAACGCACCCGGCTGTCAAACTCCTGAAGTTTGCAGACGAAACCACAGTCACCGGCCTCATCAAAGACGGTGACGAATCTGCATTCTGGATATCGACAGGAAGTGGAGTGGCTGGAGCTGTTGTGCGGCCGATACAACCTGGAGCTGAAGACGCTCAAGACTGTAGGGATGATCGTGGACTTAAGGAGGCACAGCTGCCCCTCACGCTGTCCAACTGCCCTGTGTCAACCATCGAGAACTTCAAGTTCCTGGGAATTACAGTCTCTCAGGACCTGAAGTGGGAGATCAACATCAACTTCGTCCTCAAAAAGCCCCAGCAGAGGATGTACGTCCTGCGGCTTCTGAGGAAGCACGGCCTGCCACAGAAGCTGTTGAGGCAGTTCTACACAGCAGTCATCGAATCAGTCCCTTGTTCTTCCATCATAGTCTGGATTGGTGCTGCTACAAAGAAGGACAAACTCCAACTGCAACGGACAATCAAAACTGCTGAAAAGATTGTCGGTACCCCCCTACCCACCCTTAAGGACTTGTACGCTGCCAGAACTAAGACAAGAGCATGGAAAATCCTCTTGGACCCTCCAAATCCTGGTCACCACCTCTTTCAGCTCCTTCCCTCAGGTAGGCGCTTCTGATCAATGCAAACTAAAACAAGCAGCCATTCCAACAGCTTCTTCCCCCTTGCCATTAACTTCTTAAACAGTTAACTTACAATTCCATTGCAACATGCTGCCAATTCTGTCTTGAGTTTGTTGTCACATTTCTGTCGGGCCAATTATAAATTACTCGTGCACTCACTGTAATAGTCTCGCCACACTGCACTATTTGCATATATATATACCAATACTGGCCACTCATTTGCCTGAGTAGCATCTGCAACATGTGCACAATCGACACTGTCCCAGATTATTGCACTCCTAGTCACTTTAAACTGTGCTCATTTCCTGACGTCTCTGTGCCCTTTGCACAATGGTCATTACACTGGACTATTGTTCTATTAGTCACTTCAAACCACTCTAATTGCTAGAGGACTCTGCACATTTTTGCACATTGTCAAAAAAATAAATAAAATTGTACCAGCATTACCACATTACTGGTAACCTTTTATTGGTCAGTGACTGAGTTTTTTATGTCTTTATGTCTCAAAAGTGTTCTCTGTCAATTGACTCTCTGTTGTCGTACTCGAGCAGCTCCAACTACCGGGGACAAATTACCTTGTGTGTTTTTGACATACTTGGCAAATAAAGATGATTCTGATTCTGAATTAAAATGTAACTTGTGTCAAACGTGCAGAGTTTATTGCTTGTGAGATGAGTAATTTTGTATAAAAAATACAAAGCTAATTTTCCAGCGTACATTACGTTATTTTATTATTATTATCAACTCATTGCTTTACAATTGCGAGGTTCTGGGTTTGAATCCTGGCTTGGGTCGTCCTGGGTGGAGACTGAATGTTCTCTATTCTCTGTTCTCTATGCTTGCATGACTTTTCTACGCGTACGTCAGGCTTCCTTCCACATTCTAAAAAACATGCATGTTAGGTTAATTGAAGACTGTGATTGCCAATAGGTATGAGCGTGAATGGTTGTTTGTCCATATGTGTCCTGAGATTGGCTCAGGTCCAAGTCCAGGGTTTCCCCGCCTCTTGCCCAAAGTGAGTTGGGAAAGGCTAAACAAAGTATTTAGATGCTCACTGAGCTGTAGTCTTATAATATATGCTGAAGTCTTGCATTACATAATAAATGGATACATAATGAATTTTTGTTTTGGTCAAATGTAGAGGTTCCACTGTAAATTAAGAATGTATGTACATTGGAGTAAGGGTGGAGTCACCTGAGATGGCAGCCAGTTTGGCTTCATGCAAAGCTAATAGCTGAGTTTCAGTCTCGCTGACTTTCCTCCTGAGGCTGCTACCCAGCTTCTGACTCATGACCACCTAGAGAAAGAAAAGAGCCGGGTGTGGGAGGTTAGTCACTAAAAGGCACATGGATCCCAAGGATGCACGGTTTCGTTTCCATTTTCTTTTCCAACTAATTCTTACAAGACATCAATTCGTTTCAGTTCTTCTACGGTGCCTCTTCTTTGAATACAAAGCAGACCCTGATGTTTTACATGTCTCTAACCTTTAGGAAGACAAAGACTTCTCCGCCTGTCATGTGGATGTGTGCAAATGTGAAATCGCTATAGCAGATGCCATAGGAATGTCAGAGAGGACAGAGGCACTGAATGTCCTGCGGGACGTGACACCTCAGCTCTTGCAAGCTGATGGCTACTGATAAAACCTGTCTGGCCTCCATCAGCCCTTTAAACTTCTGTTTTTATACAGTGTAGAGTCGACAGCCAGATACAATCCCCATGACGCAGCTCTCATCTTTTGAGGAACTATATTCATGACTCAAAGGGACGGAGCAGGATTTGCCTTCGTGTTCCCTTCTTGAACCTGACACAGTTTTATGCTACACTTTGAAAAGGCTGTCAAATAAGTTGTTTTTCTAAGGCAGAGCATCTCCTGGGAGTCTTCTTCACACAGAAATATAGAAATCCACCAGGCTTGCATAATTCTATTTAAAGCTTACATTGAATGGAAGCCGCTTTCATCATAAAGGGAATTTATGTCACTAGTGATTTAATTTCAAAACAGACAAATTTGAAAGCAAAATATACTTTTAATTAACTGATTTGTTTTTTAATTAATCATTTTTTAATACGAAGTGTACCAATAAACTACCGGTAATCATTTAACGTCAAAGTGCAGCAGCAGTGAAAGTCTTAAAAAATGTCTTCTGAAGAACTTTGGGAGCACCACCAACCATTTAATGATAAGTTTGTCAAGAACACAGAAACATTAAAATTGTCTTCATAGAGCTCCCCAACTTTTGTACTGCACCACACCCTTTCAACGTCCAATCATCACTCTTTACAAATGTATACTGCCTCTGGTGTTTTCCACATTAAGCATCGAGATCAGTCAGGGAGAAATGCAAACCTATGAGGGGCATGCAAGGTCACTCTCAAAGTGAAACTGTGACAGATCAGACTTGCCTGATGACCATAAAGAAGGACTCGAGTTGGTATTCATGAAATGATGTAGACGAGGTACCACTTAACAGCAATAAATAGGTTAACAATGGAGGTATAAATAATCTGTTAGTAAAAAATAACAGTTATACATGACTTTCTCGCTACTACCGCACTGAAATGTCGGATCTGCCATCACCAGTTCTCATAAATAAATAACTGGTACTGGAAGAGATGCTACTTCTGTTATCCAGTGAGTTATGTAGGCATACTAAGATCCATCCATCCATCCATCCATTTTCTGAGCCGCTTCTGCTCACTAGGGTCGCGGGCGTGCTGGAGCCTATCCCAGCTATCATCGGGCAGGAGGCAGGGTACATCCTGAACTGGTTGCCAGCCAATCGCAGGGCACACATAAACAAACAACCATTTGCACTCTCATTCACACCTACGGGCAATTTAGAGTTTTCAATTAACCTACCATGCATGTTTTTGGGATGTGGGAGGAAACCGGAGTGCCCGGAGAAAACGGGGAGAACATGAAAACTCCACACAGGCGGGGCCGGGGATTGAACCCCGGTCCTCAGAACTGTGAGGCTGACGCTCTAACCAGTCGTCCACCGTGCCGCCTCATACTAAGATTATTTATACATTAAGGTAATATATTTATCAACCCTTCAAAATTGTAAACTTCATTAGAACTTCATTTCTCATCACCATGACATTACGATTTCGAACCACACTAATAATACCAGTTTTTCCGTTGGAATGAAGTTTATTACTCTATTAAATCAAATAATAATAATACAATTATGTTAATATTCTATACATATACATATTCTATACTCCACTGTGACGCTGTAAAACTGTTCCGCATAAAAGGGATACAGATTTTCCATTCCTAACAGCCGAACAGGACATTTTCTGAGCCGCTTCTGCTCACTAGGGTCGCGGGCGTGCTGGAGCCTATCCCAGCTATCATCGGGCAGGAGGCGGGGTACACCCTGAACTGGTTGCCAGCCAACCGCAGGACACATACAAACAAACAACCATTCGCACTCACATTCACACCTACGGGCAATTTAGAGTCTCCAATTCATGCATGTTTTTGGGACGTGGGAGGAAATCGGAGTGCCCGGAGAAAACCCACGCAGGCACAGGGAGAACATGCAAACTCCACACAGGCGGGAACGGGGATTGAACCCCGGTCCTCAAAACTGTGAGGCAGACACTCTTAACCAGTCGGTCACCGTGCCGCCCCAAACAGGACAAAAAAATAAATATATATATATATATATATATATATATATATATATAATATATATATATATATATACATATTCTATACATAGTATATACGAGTATATGTATTTGTGTGTGTTAAATAGCACACATTTGTATATTGTTCTACTATAATGTTGAATTATACAAGTTTATACATTTTATTAACTGAAATTTAAAAAATATAATAAAATAAACAAAGATGTAAGAAGGCTAACAGCTTTCTAATGACGTCCTGTTTCTAATGTAAACTGTGATAGTGTTCAAGGCTTAAAAGGTTATGATTTAAAACCCACGGTTGCCACAAACATTACTGTACACAGTCCATCAGGTTGTCACAGTGCCGTAGGACTCTGCTTTAGTTTTTCGCTTTGCTTCTTTTTGTGCCGTAAGTGTTATTTAAAGTTTATTTTACGCTTAAACAACCTTGTTTAAAATGTAAGGTGATTTTTGGGTCCTGATTAATGCGAAGCGCTACCAGTTTGATATCCAATTCAAAAATAACAAATTTGTTCAAATCAAATTTAAGTATATGTTATTAATAATAATTGATAGTCATTGTTGTGGAGACACTAATAATGTTAAAGATTTCTCACAATAAGTAACAACAATGACTTAACACTGCAGGAAACAGACATTTCAGTGTGCACCACTTTATTTCTATAAATCGCAATGTCCCATCACTGGTGAGCTATTCTTAGAACATGCCTGGAAATAGTTGGGCTCGACTCAACACACAGTTGGGGCTCCGGTACCAGTCTTCTGGAGAGGGGTTGGACTCTCTTCCACGCTGAAGATGCCCATTGGGAGAGGTGCCAAGCAGGTGTGGGCATACTAACTGCCCCCCGGCTCAGTGCTTGTATATTTGGGTTCACCCCAGTAGACAAGAGGGTAGCTTCCCTCCGCCTTCAGGGGGGGAATGGCTCCTGACTGTTGTTTGTGCCTTTGCACCAAACAACAGCTCTGAGTACCCGTCCTTCTTAACATCCTTGGAGGGGGTGCTAGAAAGTGACCCAGCTTTGGACTCCCTCATTCTTCTGGGGGACTTCAACGTTCACATGGGCAATGATAATGAGAAATGGAAGGTGTGACTGGGAAGAATCAATCTACAGTATGCTCCTACACTCACCTATAGTCACCAGCTGTGGGTTGTGACCGAAAGAACAAGATCACGGATACAAGTGGCTTAAATGAGTTTCTTCCGCCAGGTACACACACAAAGATTTTTCAATTAAAAAAAAAAAAAAGATGTTTTATTTGCTACAAACCCCACACATAATGACAAAAAAAAATTGGGCATTCACAGCAGTTTCGGTCGCCGTGTGTGGTGTGCTCTGAGAATCACAGGAGACCACACACAAAGATTCTATTGCACCGTCGAGCTTGAGGTCTCGCGTGATCACATGTAATCTCACAAAACCAAAGAATAAGAAACACTTGCAGATACGCGGCAATGTTTCCTGAGTGTTCCGGAAGGTTGCCGAAGCCGAGTGCCTTGTAAAATGGTGATGTCCTCAAAAATCTACTTGCTTTTGAAAATAGCTTGCTGTCTGAGAAACCCACTTTTATACATAAAACAACATCGGGTAAGACATTTTTGTTTTCATTCACGGTCGCTTGCGTGGTCCTCAGTCTTGGGTGCTTCCTTAATTGGCTACATTCTGTTCCACATCATCATTCTCGGCGTGATGACTTGAGAGAAGTCAGCGTTCCCCACACACATTAAGAGTTTTGGTCCTAAATATTGAACACGTACATTATTTAAGATTGTTGGCCCCAACTTGTTCCGGACCCTAAAATTGGAACGAATACACTCTTAACACACATCAGACCTAAGGACAATCGTATAGGATAATCCTATAAGACATACGATTGTCTGGCATTTGACTTGGTTGGTCTCCAATTGTCTTTATGTGTGTATCGGGCCTGAGAGATAGGGTGAGAAGCATGGTCATCTGGGAGGGGGTCACAGTCGAGCCGCAGCTCCTCTGTATTGAGAGGATCAAGATTAGGTGGCTCGGGCATCTGCTTAGGATGCCCTCTGGATGAGGTGGACGGACGACGGACGGACGGACGGACGGATGGATGGATGGATGGATGGATGGATGGAGAGAGGGTGGGAGGAAGGGAGGAACAGAGGGCTGGAGGGATGTGGGCTGGATGGATGGATGGATGGATGGATGGATGGCATATACAGTACTCCTGTGTTCCTCTGTCATGAGACTTATATTGGATATTGTATTTCGAGTCTATCTACCGCCATCATTGGCTCCCTAAATGTTATGAAAGCTATTATAAGGGCTTTTTTTTTTCCAGTTTTGTTGTTTTTGTTGTTGTTAAGGCAATCCAAAATGCAATGGAGTCTTCATTGGCCTGTGCTATACTCCAACATGCATATAGGCAGACCAAGCAACAGAAAGAGGTGCTATAACTTCAGTGACTGAAAAGTTTGAGCACTCTTGACTTCTCGTTTTTTGTCATGGAAAAGAAGATGTCGCACAGATGCATTGCATTATTTTAGCATGATACATTCAAAACAACATATTCTGATGATTCTGACCCTTCCACTACAATCATGGAGAGTTCACTGCCTCATCAAATAGAAATAAGCACATGAATACAAACGCTGACATATTGTATGCAGATTTCTCAAGCTGAAGCTGAAGCACAGCACAGCCTTTCAATTTCAACATGCTACTCATTTGAAATTCATACACATTCACTCATTTCCCCCAAAATAGTGCCTTACTTTGGCAGTAGCTTCCTTGATCGATAGATTCAATGCCTGCTCCTGTTCTTGGAGTCTACAAAAAGGAAATAAAAATGTTACTGGACAATCAAATGGGTAATTTAATTGTTTTGTTTACTTCATCTACAAATGATTTTGTCTTGCATCTGCCCATCTGAAGGTTATCATGGAAATGTTATCATTCAAGACAGTTTCTGACTTTCTTAAGGTTGAGATAAAAGTTTTATTGCACTTTTCACACAGCAGTGATAACTCTACACACTGAAGAGGTGTTTTACACAGACCAAAGTTATTGAGCACTGAGTCTAAAAAATTGTATTGTCGTGCTATTTATGTTAAATAAATTAACTCAACCACACAAACTGATCCAGCATGTATAATACACTTCAGTGATTCATGCTTTCAATTTCTATGGTGAAAAACATGGGCCTTATTGACTGACCTATTACTGTAGATTAGTGTGTGAAACGTTGAATGATATTTCAATGAATGATGTCATTACTGAGAGTAAACATGTAAACATGACCGACTAGTGAGGTTGCATGATTCGATGCTTGCGACAGTAGTAAGCAGTAATAATTTAGTAGCTAACAAAACAAAGCATACAATAGCAGCGTACATTTTTTTAGGAGCAAGTTGACGGTCATCTTTCACCAACCGAGGAAAAAAAATCTTGACGGGCTTGACCTGCTCTTTTTTTCCATAAATGCAAAACTGCAACACAATCATCTTGCTGACCTGAATTACAGCACATTGAGATTTGCAGCTGAATGCCCAATCTAGGTTTAAAATTTCAATCAGTTCTGAGAATAAATGCATTCCGTCTGAGTTGAGAGTATGTCAGATATGAAATTATGCCAGTGATGGTGGGTCACACCACCAGGAAGGTGATCACTATAATTTACGTCTTTCTAATAAGTGGCGAGACAGAGGCATCCCAGAGTGCTTTTTTGTGAGCAATTACCATTCGAGATGCAAAGTAATCTTTTGCATCTGAGGAAAAACATTAGCATTTACAGCAGTTTCAAGCAGCTGTGAGAGAAGAGTTCTTGGGGATGTAAAAGAATAGTGTCCCTGTACAGTATATTCTCTCTACATCTGAAATTTAATCATCCATCCATCCATTTTCTGAGCCGCTTCTGCTCACTAGGGTCGCGGGCGTGCTGGAGCCTATCCCAGCTATCATCGGGCAGGAGGCGGGGTACACCCTGAACTGGTTGCCAGCCAATCGCAGGGCACATACAAACAAACAACCATTCGCACTCACATTCACACCTACGGGCAATCAAAATAAAATTAAATCAATCAAATATTCACACGACAGTACTATGGGAGACATTTTTGACTCACTTATGTACATGTACCAAACATTTTATTTGGTACGCCTGAGCAATCCATTGAGATCCAAGTTTATATGAGGAGTGTCAGAAAAGCTCCAGGACTGGTGTCATAAAAGCTATATTTCAAAACCAAACTACTAGTTTTTCCCTTCAATGTAATCTCCCCGGAGTGTGACACATTTCCCAGCCTTCTTTGCCACACCTGCAAGCACTCCTGGAAGTTTTCGTCTGGGGTCCTCTGCAGCTCCGTTGTAAAGGCCATCTTGATGTCATCCACATCTTCAAATCGGATCCCCTTGATCGTGGGAAAGAGTGAAAATCACATGGCGCCAGGTTCAGTGAGTCGGGAAGTTGTTCCAACATGGCGAGGTTCTTCTCAGCCATGAACTGGCAGATGCTCAGAGCGCATAGTAGTGGTGAACCAGCCAGTGTTGTCCTATGGTACAACTCTCGCCTCTTCTCAAGCACTGAACGAAGCAAAAACCGCAGCTCTTTGGAGAAGTGCTGATTGATCGTCTGGCCCAAACTTAAGGGGAAAAGTCGTAGTTTGTACTTGTCCTGGAGCTTTTCTCAAACACCTCGTACATTCTGTGCACCAACACTTTATTAACTAAATCGCGTGTATGTTGTGTTATCGTGGTGAGTGAATACTTTACAACCAATAGTAGGTGTAAAATTAACCTCTTCATAGCCATTTAAATCTATATGTGCAACACAATACCTGTTTTTCTCTTTATTTTTCACTTGTCTGCGTACATACTGTAGTATGACTTACTGGCAAAAGACAACTTCATTACAAAAACACTGTTCGATGACTATGACATGAATGTATCAGGGAAGGAAGACTCCAGCTCTGTACTGACATATAACCAACTAAAAATGCTCATTTGATAATGAAAAACATGACACACGTTAACATGTATGGCCGGCTGCCTGCAGAGTTGTCACCACAGCTGACAGTTCGCTAGCACCTTCATCAGGTAGCTGACAGTACTGCAGGAATTGTACCAACTGTGAGGGGTGAGGGAAAACTGAGCTACGGACATCTGACTGAAGAGACAATACTGTTGCTCGTTACTCTTTAGCATTGCTTAACAGCAGCTTTTAGCCTAAATATTCAACACTTATTTTCTCCAATAGTTCTTTTTAAAAATGTGATCCTGATATCACATCCTGTGGAGTTTAGATGTGCAATTTGTCACATCCCTAACATAACCAAATATTTACATATTATCTCACCTGAGCATGGAAGCAGGAGGAGAGACCGAGATCTGGATGCGGTTCTTAGACATCACAAGATCATGAAGGCTTTGGCTCATGTCTTGGAGCTGTACCGTGGTGCAGCTCCTCAGCACAGAGCCCTCCAGCTCCTCAGCCTCCATCTGCTGCTCCTCCTGTTGGATCTGCTGGTCCAAACATCGACTGCGATCCTTTAGCTCCGCCAGTCTCTGCTGCAGTTCCTTGATTTCCTCCTGCATTGAAATCATGTACAGAACTTCACCAAGCCACAGTCGGATTGTGTTATTTGCATTCTCAATGCTGGTATTTGAGTTTCACCTCAACCAATTGTGACAACAAGTGTAAAAAATAAACATCTTGGAGGAGATGTCAATACACTGAATGTGACCTTCCTATAAAAAGACTCTGAACATTTAATTTACAATTTTGGGTCAGATATTGAGCAGCACTCGTGATTAGCACATCTGCCTCACAGTTCTGAGGTACGGGATTCAAATCTTGGCTCTGGCCTTCCTGTGGGCAGTACTCATGTTCTCCCTGTGCTTTTGGTTTTCTCCAGGTACTCTGGCTTCCTTCTACATTCTAGCTGGCGACCAGTCCAGTGTGTAGCCTGCCTCTCTCGCCTTGGGATACGCGAGTACATATACCAAGCATCGGAACCGGCCTTATTTCAATGTATCATGTCCTCCTGAAGGCTGCCGAGACCCGCCACTGATACTGAAGGCAAAAAAAATCGGACATCGAGTAAGCCCTCCTCGCCAGTAGTTGGTAGTATACTGCAGAGGTTTGACACGTCGGCAAATCATGTGCATGAGAAAGTGTTAGAGGTTAGTAAAAGAGAACAAAGAAAAGTCGCGGTCCGGGTATAACCTGTCGGCCGTACAAACCTCTAATGCCCTGTTCTTTTATTCTGGTCTAGGTAATACTTCAATGATTAGGCCAGAAGGAAAGTTTAACAATTTATTCGAAAATACAAAGTCAAACAATAATGTTGGAGAAGGTTCAGCGCTGGGTTCTCCTGCACGTGGCTCAGAACAGCATCCGTACGGAAGCTTGAGCCTGCTTGTTTTGTGGCCAAAACTGCTTCCCGTCGTGACGTCATGCAGTCTCGGACCAATCCTAGCTTCGCCTCAGTGTATGAGGTCCATTCGGAAATTCAGTCCGATGCTCCCATCGCGCCCCGAGACCGCAGCACCCAGAGACAGAGCGTCCTCCACGTTCTATAACTTTACTAATAAACGTGTTGGCTATTGCTAGGGATACGTCAGTACATCCACCATATTGAATGTGTCAGTTTTACTTGTATCGAGTGGCACACACACTAACAACGCTCTGAGTTCCCGAAGGTTCCAGGATGTGGAGAGTGCGCCCGGAGTGAACTTCCCAATACACCCTATGATGATATGATGTTGTGTGTTTGTTGTGTCGGTGCAATTAAGTGTAATGCAATTATATGTTTATAAGGATATCACAGACATGCAAACACCAAAGGCATGAAAAAGGTGACCAAAAAATAATTTTAGGTGGGGTCTGGGGGGAATCCCCCGGGCCCCCGCAGTTTTTTTAAAATTATTATTAGAACATAAATTAAGCAATCTGGAAGACTCTAATGATTACAATAAGGCAAAATAATAATAATAATAATAATAATAATAATGATTATTCAAGCAGAAAAACTTATTTACACCGCTCAAGTACATGTTGATGTACAAATTTAAGATTATAATTAAATTTGCCTCATTTCTTTCTTTCGCTTTGCTTTTTTGTTCTGGCCTCCAACTTGAGCCAGGCCCAACTCTACCTGCACCTGATGCCTGCTTCAAGCTGTGCCACATGAATAGCATCCTCCTCTTTAAGCACTCTCATTCTGGAAAAGAATTGATGACAATCATTGTCTGTTTCACTTCATTTTTCACTATTACCAACTTCAGAGGCAAATCACAAACGCATCCTCCAGGAAAATATTAAGTACAATATTTTTCTGTTTTTATTGGCCATTTCTGAATTTGAAGTTAGTTCCATCTGTGTTGTGACATAATCCTTAACAGCGCTCCAACGCTTATTACATTTAACGTTAACATCAATAAACTAATTAGATAATTGTAACCGTGTTTCCTAATTATTACAAAATGTACTAGCGGATCAGCTGTTGTCACCGATGTTACGTGTGCTTTGCGGTTTCACTTGGGACCACAACCGTGGCCCTGACTCGCGGCACCTCAAAATACAAAAGACCAGGGCCACAAATACAACACTGGCTGATCTGATGAACAAAAATGTTGCTAAAACATAAGAGTAGCAATAGAGGATGTCCGCTCCAGAGGTGGGTAGAGCAGCCAAACGTCCTCAAAAGTAAGAGTACTGTTACTTGACACTAATGTGACTCAAGTAAAAGTAAATAGTAGTCCTCCAAAAAATTACTTGAGTACGAGTAAAAGGTACGCAGTGAAATTATTATTAATAAGCGGGGCAGGCTTATCTAGTGTGAATACGGATGTCCGGGAAGCCCAATGGAAGACGTGTGAGGTCATGTGACTTTCTTATGTCGTTTGATTGGCAACTACTTTTGTCGGGTGCGCGGCAAGCTACGCAGACGTGCTGCGCGGGACAATTCGTCGGTCACGTGATGCAATGCAGCCGACAACGCCCGCGCGACCGCGGGAGTATAAAGAGGCCTTAAGTGTGCAGCCAGTAATTTCTATCAGAAGAAATTAAGGTCTTTGTTCACAATTATCTGCTATTGTGTTAAATAAAATTTGACGTACCAAAAATACTAGTGGTATCGGTACTCTGTATCGGTGAGTCCTCGAATGAATAATCGTCCTGGTATCAGTCTGAAAAAAAGTGGTCCTATCGACCATCCCTACTCTCACCCAAAGTAAGCTGGGAAAGGCAATGGCTCACCCCTGACCGTAATGAGGGCAAGTGGTGTTGAAAATGGATGGCTGGGTCAGATATTATCAAATTAAATACAATTCTTGAAAAATATTTGACTGCAATTAAATGGCGCCTCTCACCTAAGGTTAGCTGGGATAGACTGCGATGGCTAGATGGATGGATGGATGAAAAAAAATCTAAAGATAAAAAAAAAATCCCTTAATATTTCATAACTTTAGTTAACAATTTAGTAACAGATTCCCCAACTACAAACACGGACACAGCAGGAAGGTATCAAAATAACTTTTCAAAACAGAGATTGGGCTAACCATAGCAGTGGTACATTACCTAAAGGATGGAGCCACACTAATTTCATTCAGTTGATTGTTTCGTGCAAATTCTGAAGGGAAGGGGAAGAAGACAAAATAAATTTGACAAATCTGGGTTTACTTTTCCAAGCCATACCAAGTCGTGCTGAACTCTAATGCTTGGATGAAAAAGGGCTTCAATGGGATCATAATGTGCTGTAAGGAGTATTGGTATTAAAGCATTAAACATGCAAATTGCACAGATGAGGCATTAATGATATTTAAAAGAGCTATGACAGTCTGTGTGCTATTTGAACTAAAATTACCTCGACTGTTCGTTTTTCTTGTATGAAACGATCTCGGCTGCGCACTGCGTCCGACCGCTCTCCTGCATCGAATTCTGCTCCTGATCTGCTTGACAAAACAAAACACAGTCACCTCTGCAAGCTTTGATGGAAACAGAGAGCTTGGTGTCTGACTATGCCCCCAAGGTCATCTTTATCATTGAAAGTGTTTTCCTCAATCTCTGTCAGACGGGGGTCATCTAAAAAGAAAGATGAACTGCATGCTAAGCTTTGACTTGTTTTGCTTTAGTGTGACGTGTAGTCATTTCAAAACAGCATATCTGAGAGAAAAGGGAAACACGAAACTATTGTGTTGGAGCTTTAAGCTACATTTCAGGATGTAAGCAGCAGAGCCCCTGCTAGATTTCCTTCCTGTCACAAGAGTTATGTTGCACAAATCTCTATCTCTGCCTGGTTTTAGAACATTTACTGGAGGGAAGAACATCCTCTTGAACAGGATGAAAAAAACAGGGGACATTTGGACTATTTTTATCTGAAACCATTGATTGTGTTTACTGTGATAAAACAACAACTGAACATATAACAAAATAACAACTCTACATATGTGCATAACTATTCAGTTATGCACATATGTAGAGTCACGTGTCAAGGTCACAAAAGCAGGTCATTACTGTGTTTACACGAATACAAAGCATTATTTTGTGCTGGTAAAAGAATACGAATAGTAGCGAACAGATCACAATGTTTCTCTCTTTATTAGACTTTACTGTTCTTACTTTGACATAGTAATTTATAATGAACTATTTTAATGTCTATTCTGGGAACTGGGAACTTGAACTTGCAAACTGCATAGAAAGTTTCAGGAATAAATGGAAGTCTAGAGCAGGAAGGCGAACTATGGTTAGCACGTCTGACTCACAGTTCTGAGTTTCAGGGTTCAAATCTCAGCTAAGGTGGCTTAGTGTGTGGCGATTGCACAATTTCCCATGTTTGTGTGGGTTTTCGCCAGGTACTTCTCTGACTCCCTCCTGTATATTCAGTTTAATTAAAGGCTCGTGTCCATACTGTAGGGTCGAATATGAGTCTGAATAGGTGTTTGACTATATGTGCCCTGCTTTTGGCTAGGAATCAGTTCATGGTTTACCCAGCCTTTCGCCCAAAGTCACCTCAGTCATATACTGCAATTCACTTGCAACCCTAATGAAGACAAGGGCTACAAAAATAGATGAATGGAAAATTAGCAAAATTGAAGTGCAGTGGAAAAAAAAAAATTCCCGCGATGAGTGTGTCTGCGAGTGTGTCACAAATGACTGACACTTTGTCAGTCACAAGGTTACTTGTATATCTTAGGCCTGGTACACACAAAGATTTCAACAGTTTTGGTTGTCGTGTGTGGTGTGCTCCGAGAATCTCAACACAGCAGACCACACGCATCAAGATTCTATTGCACCGCCGATCTCAAAATCTCACGTGATCACACGTGAGCTCGCAAAACCGAAGAAGAAGAAACACTTCTGGATGCGCGCGGATGTCTCCCCAGTGTTCCCGAAGATTGCCAGAGCCTTGTAAAATGGCGATATTCTCCAAAAAAAAATAAAAAATAAAAAATAAAAAAATTAAAAAAACTTGCTATGGAAAATACTTCTTGCCGTCTGGGGAACCCACTTTTATACATAAAATGACATTGGGACATTTTTGTTTTCATTTACAGTCGTGGGCGGCATGGTGGAGGCTGGTTAGCACATCCGCCCCACAGTTCTGAGGACCTGGGTTCAAATCCGGCCTCGCCTGGTTGGAGTTTGCATGTTCTCCCCGTGCCTGCGTGGGTTTCCTCCAGGTACTCCGGTTTCCGTCCACATCCCAAAAACATGCATGGTAGGCTAATTGAAGACTCTAAATTGCCCGTAGGTGTGAATGTGAGTGTGAATAGTTGGTTGTTTATATGTGCCCTGCGATTGGCTGGGGACCAGTTCGGGGTGTACCCCGCCTCTCATCCAGAGTCACCTGGGATAGGCTCCAGCACGCTCCTGACCCTCGAGAGGATACGTGTTATGGAAATTGAGTTTAGGTAGTAAATATTGAATATGTTCATTATTTAAGATTTTCGGCCCCAACCTTTTTCGGACCCTAAAATCGGAACGAATCCACTCTTAACATACATCAGACCTAAGGACAATCTTATAGAATAATCTTATAAGATTTAAGATTATCTGGCGTTTGACGTGCTTGGTCAGGAAGGGGCAAAATCGGCACAAAAACAGGCCAACTGTCTTTATGTGTGTACTGGGCCTTATTAGAGGCACAAGATGGAGCCGGAGACGGCTGATTTTTTTCACAGATCATATTTGTACTACTGTCAAGTCTAAATGACTGCTTCAACAAACAAAAAATGTTTTTGAATTGCAAACTCCCTCTTTAACTACTTACTTACTACTTTTATATATTCCACATCCATGCTTTTGTTTAGACAATCAATTAAAGAATTTGCAACTTTGAATACTATATTTGCAAAATTTCCAGGAAAACTTCCAAAGGAAAGTTTCTGTAACATGTCCTAAAATCTACTGACAAATGTCTGCAAAAGTTACAATTAATTTGTGGAGACTGGAGTGACCAGTAAGCTTGGTTCTGCACATATTATTAACATACACATCAGACTCCTTGGTTGACTGACCTGGGCTGACTGCTATCTGCCCTGTGGAGGGCGCTCTGCACAACCTCTCTGAGTCTCTGGAGGAACAGAGCCACGCTGGGCTGTCTGGACGGTAAACCCAGCTTCAAAGCTCCTCGCTCCTTGTACAGCTCCTCCAGCTTTTTCCCAAATCGCTCAGCTGGAAAGGCACACACACACATGCACAATCTTGAACTTCAACAATACAGTCATACCAGAAGGTAAATGTGGACATTGCATGCAAGTATTTATTTATTGGATTTTTTTTGCCTAGATTTGTTGATATAACAAGACTGCAGACATCACGCCTCAATTAAAAATCGGATTATTTGCACATTGTCACATTGAGAAATTAAGAAAAATTGATCATTTCATATCTATAAACAAACAAAAATCCATCCTTTCTCTACAATATTGTTTCTCAACTGTTGTCTCCCTGGGACCCGTATTTTTCTATGGTCGCTAAATTGCGACCCACTTACAGAAGTTAGGAACAATAAGGAATGTATTGTTCAAAAAAAGCCTTTCAAAACATGAAAATCATATTTTTATTATTTTATTTTTTTATTTTTAAACAACAAGTTGCGGATACTGTTCATCATCCTCCATGAACCAGGAAGTAGCCTGCTAACTAACGAGCAGATGGACAAATACGGACGCTTCACATTTGTTTTTTAGAGGTTACAGAGGAGGTATGTGTTCCACTGAGTGTCCATCCATCCATTTTCCATAACACTTATCCTCACTCGGGTCACGGGCGTGGTGGCGCCTATTTCAACTGGGGTACACCCTGAACTGGTCGCCAGCCGATCGCAGGGCACATATACACAAACAACCATTCGCACTCACAATCACACCTACGGGCAATTTAGAGTCTTCAATTAACCTAGCATGCATGTTTTTGGAATGCGGGAGGAAACCAAAGTACCCGGAGAAAACCCACGCAGGCACGAGGAGAACATGAAAACTCCACACAGGCGAGGACGGATTTGAAACCGGGTCCTCAGAACTGTGAGACAGAGGTGCTAACCGGTCGGACACCATGCTGCCCCCACTGGGTGTCACTGTAGTTATATATGGTCTCTATAATCATTACAAACAGCAACAATTCAGCTTTAAAATTTTGCACAGTACTGTATGTCCTCTGCAGTGCAACTACTTGAAGGTGAAAATTATGACGTTTTCAGAAAAAAATATAACTATTTGTTTTTTTTTTATATACTACTCTTTGGTTTTCAAGGCGTCCTGATGTCTTTACTACTACATGTAATAGGTAGAGCTGGGTGCTTTGGGAGTACATATATCTGCAGGAGGCCAAAAGCAGATGTTGGTGTAGCTATTTCAGTCACAAGGTCCAAGAAATAGGTCAGAAATTAGACCTTTCCTCTATGTGTCTCTTGGCCCATAACTTGGTCAAACAAGGTCTTCAAAGTACAATTAAATCAAAAATCAAAGTACAATTAAATCATATTAGATTTGAAGACCCAGAAGGACCTCTCTTGTGAACACATTTCTAATATACCTTACTGCCTAAATTCAGTTATATTAGTGTCATCTCGGTCTGTTTCTGTAAGTCACTAAAGTCGGTCAAAGGTTCAGTGTGTCATGACATTCTTTTAACTGTTTTAGGTCCAGAGACACTGCGTTATCACATTTCATCATTTTCTAAAACTAATTCATCTACCAAGAAAACCCCATCCTTTCTTCATCATCTTTAATATGGACATCTAAAGGTTTGGATCCAGAATGAACATGATGTTTGGTCTGGATATGTATCCCTTTTAGCCAGAAAAGGGCCCTTTTTTCTGTACTCTGACCTCCTTTCAGGAAATCTAATTAGGAGAGGCAATTACTGCAGAAAGAACAGATTGTGTACACAATTCTAATATCAATTTAAGCAAGATATTGTTTCATTCTGTACTTTTCTGGTACAGCTCGCCTTATAGGCTGGCCTACGGATTGACTGAAAAGTTCACCTGCATCATAGTCATCATCCACAATGGCTTTTTGCTGCAGTCTCTGGAGCTTTAACATCATGGACTCGATCTGAGCAAGAAACACAGAATCAAGAAGAATAAAATGACCAAGTGGTCCAGCGGGCAATGCCCTTTAAACAATCAGTGAAGGGTCAAATATTTGTGAAAGGATAATGACCGACAGATCACAGTGACATAATGAGGGTGAAATTCTTTAGTCAGTCATTCAAGATTAACGTTAAGATTTTTTCCTCAAGAGATGGAAACATTCCATTGTGGACTATTATTAGGATGATATAATTTACTGTTTAAACTGCTTCTGCTCAATGTCAAGTTGGAGTTCAGAACCATCTACAGAATTTGTCACACTGTTAATTCAAGGGATTTTCAAATAACGACACATTTCTTCAAATGAAATTGAGGGTAGTATTACAGAAGTGTTATTACTTTTTATTTACTTTTTTTAATGTGAATCTGAACTATTAATAGCAGTTAGCTCAGGTGAGTTTAGCTTAGCATGACAGTAAAAGGAGGGTGGCTAATTTTTTTTTCATATACTGTGAAAAATAGCTTGATTTCTCATCATGTACTCATGTCAATAATAATTTGAAGTGTGGTTGCGAACAAACAAAGTTGTAGCTACACTTGTTTTTTTCTTTTTTTCTTTTCTTTTTGGGCTTCACGCTACGCTATGCTAGTCTGTTGCTACTTCCAGCGAAAACTAATTCACCTATTTCCAAATAGCAGGTTGCCATGTCACTGTCTTCAAAGTAATTTAAAATGAAGTTGACAGATAAAGCCAAATTAGTTTAGTTTTGTGGCTAAATTAAAATTTGGAAATGTTTGCTATGAATATTGCGCATTAATATTGCATAAGTAATTTTATTGTTACAATATCGTATTGTAATATTTTGCCAGACTGTTTGGCATCATAAGATCACACACAGTGCATCCTGGCAATCACTTAAGGGTGGTATTAACAGGGCTGTGTGGGTATGCCTCGCGTTACAAACATATAGCTATTAGTACTACTATTGACTAGAAACTTCAATAAAAAGTGTGTCTTCAACCACCTTAGTGTGCGTTCGGTTGTTGTGGAGGCAGTTTTGTAGAACGTGGTCATACTTCTTGATCAAATTGTCCCAGCCTTGGTCAGAAGAGGGTGTGGCGCTCTCGTATCCCGACGTGACTGAGGATGCAGAGGCGGTGTCTGAGTCAAGTGACAGTGAAGAGGTGATTTCTGTATCCAGGCACTGAAAGCCGCCGTCGGGGACGGAAGCTGACACCTCCCTGCTCCCCCACACATGTTCCCCCCAAAATCGTCCACCTAACGAGAGTGTCTCCCTTTCTTCATGGCTGCTTAGGTTAGAGTTGGAGGTGACCTGGGAGGACGGTTTTGACTCAGACTGATCAGGAAACAACGATGCTGGTTTAATTTGAGAGAAATTAGGCACTTCTGTGGCTTGAAGGTGTGGGTCACGTGCTAGTGTTGCAGGGGCCGTGAAAGTCCTGAGAGACTGTTGAATGAAACTGAAGCTGGAACTAAAAGACTCTTCAGGGGTAGCTGAATGCTGGGGTACTAGGCTGTGGTTTAACATGTGTTCACTCTTTGGTTGACTGGATGCACCACTGAAGGCACTGTCGTTGGGGAAGGGAAGAGGAATGTCATGGGAGCTTTTTTCAGGTTGTGCAATGTTCATTGGAGATATTTTGACAGCAGAGGATATTATACCCTTAGTTTGACATCCACTCTTCCCATTCCTTATACAAATATCCCCATCTTCTCTTTCTTCCTTATCCTCCTCCTCCTCATCTTCCGGATCATCAGTAGTGCTTTGTGGTCTGGACTGCTCCCCTCTCATGTAGCCAGGCTTCCAGTGGAGCCTCTTACGGCCGACGCTGCCAGCTGTCCCTGAGGCTCTGCCACCTGTCAACACACAGATTAACCATTAAGCTGGACAACACGGTCAAGAGGTAGATAAAAAGCGGCTCAGAGACAACATCGAGGACACGCTATGCCAAGAACATGTGGCGCTGAATTACTCAAGAATGTGAATTCCCATCATTGTTAAAACTAAATGGGCTTCGTGTTTGAAAATAAATACACAGCCAGATGTGTGAGAGTTCCCACGGTCCTGCTCCAGCTGTTGGGAAATACCAAAAACATACAGACATCTCCAGTTAAACCACACCTAACCAGCCAGCTGAGAGAGTTGAATGTTTTTATTTTAAAACAATACCACTGCAGAACAGACATTCAGACACTTTGGTGCATACCTTTTGTCATCTGTGCAGAACATCCATCCATTCATCCATTTTCAACAGCGCTTATCCTGGTTAGGGTCAAAGGGCGCTGGAGCCTATCCCAGCTGACTTCGAGCGAAAGGCGGACTACACCCTGAACTGGTCGCCAGTCAGTCACAGTGCACATATAGACACGGACAACCATTCGCACTCACACCGTCCCTGAGTGGGAACTGAATCCACGCTGCCCGCATCAAAGTCAGGCGAGTGTACCACTACACCATCAGTGACTGTGCAGAACACAGTACACTATATTGACAAAACTACTGAGGCACACCTCTTAATCATAGTCATCACTCATGAATTTGACAAAGTTCTTACCAAGATATTTTGAACAATTCTATTGTTTCTGGTAACAGTTTGGGGGTGGTTATTTTCTGTTTTGGCAAAGTCCAAAAAGGCATGGTTGTTATTAAACACCTTTGGGATGAAATAGAACAGAGATTGTCACCTATCAGAGACCTCTGACACATTATACAGTATTAGCTTCCATGTTCACTTCCTGTAAGTATAACAGCCAGGCATCCCAGTACTTTTTCTCCTATTAGAGCAAATAACATGAATAAGTCCAGGCACTGTAACTCATAAATTGTGAAGGTCATTCGGGATCATAAAAGTCTGATTGAGGCAAGTTGATATTGTGTTCACTGTTCATGAAATACTGCAATGTTTTGTTAAAACTACTGCCAGAACTGTACCCTTACTTATATAGTGGTGAGTTGTGCCTTGAGATAGGAGTTTAATTCATTCCGTGACCACGCTCGTATCTCAGAACACTCGTATCATCTTTCCCCAATGAAATGAACGGAAATGCCATTAAGCTGTCCTAGTGTCCCCACCAAAAAAAATCACATATTTGTGTTTGTATTTTTAGTTTTTAATAAGGAAAATAGCACTCTATAATATTTTACTTTATAAAAAATATAGAGAAATACCATAATCAGATACAATATAAAGAATTAAACAGTTTGTGCACCATGTAATGCTGCAATTCAAATAATTGTGTTACTTCTTCTGATGTGCACCGGGAGGCAGTATAATGCAGTCATAAAGACACATACGAAGAAGAATAGTACGACTGCTAGTTATGTGACTCAGTAAGATGCTGTTTGATTTTGCACTGAAAACTGTTTACACATTGTTTGTTAATAAATGGTGCAGTAAGAATACAGATCTTTTTCTTAACATGATGAATAATTGTGATTCATAATCTTGATTACAATATGGGGTTTTAAAACAAATCTGTCCAAATCTCAGTTTGTAATAACAAAAACCTACGTTTCCATATGGACGAAAGGCCAAAATGTCAACGAATTGATCAAATGGAAAATATCATTGTATGTGTGGGCATAGCCTTCATCTGAAAGAGGATCATGATGATGAATAGTGGCTTGTCCTGACACCTGCTCCACATGATTATACATGTTGTGTGTAGGATTCAGCGACAGACACAAGCTTTAATGGCCCGAATCAACGGGCTCTTTGTGTGCAGCTGCACTGTTCACTTTTATTTCTGATTTCCGCCCACTCTCACACATTCTAAAGATACGGCGGGACACACTGACACAGACTTTTGTGCTGGATACAGAGGGGGCATTCTGTCATTGCAACACCCTTCTTGAAAACTCAACTATAAAGTCATTGTTTAACAGAATAGCAATTCAAAGTGATATATGGCATTTATATTTGTGCACTCTGACTGGAACTAAAATGGCAAGTTATTACGGGCATTATAGAATAACCACAGCACAACCCTGTGACCCGTCCCCATGATGTCAATGCTCAACCATGCCCATATGACTGTGGGGAGCAGAGGCAACAGGAAGCAGCATTTAGGGGAGTGTTGGGATATTACACTGAAATAGGAGAGTAAGTAAAAGGGTTTGCTCCCACTGTCCTCTCTGTCCACTGGGACCTCAAACTAAAGCTCAGGTTACTGCGTCTTTGTAAACGTGGCCACTGTTCCATAACAACTTATGTAACTTAACGCTTAGTTCTCAAGTCTAACTCGCCACCATGTGTTGTGATATTATATGCATCGCTGTATGGAGTAAAAAAAAAAAAAAAAAAAAAAAAAAGAACAAACAAGAGCTAATATAACAAAAGGGGAAGGGCTGTTGATTGCTGCGAAATAGCCATACTTCGATTACACAAAGAAGGTTCTTCCCAGTAAAAGGAAGGAAATGCCTCAGGGCCTCTTGTGTGTTGTATGTCTTTGATAAAGCCTTTTAGAGTTAGGACATTCACTGTTTCCTGCTGGGATTTGAGTTCAAACTATTTCCAGAGAATCCCAACAGAAAAATTAAAAAGGAAGAGACTCACCACAAGTGACTCCCACATTATCACAAGTCTGAGTGTAAGTGATTGCATGCCCAGAACAAGATGTGACCAAAATACTTGTTGGTCACTGTGTTTCAGTAAAATGGGGCCTGATTATTTACCTTTGCAGATAAAAGAGACCCAGTTTGCAGGCCTCATGTTAAACATTGTGTCCCATTGGTTGTTGAAAGTGCTTAAACCAAAGACGGGAGGAATGCAGAAAGGATCTCGTAAAAGCAATCGTTTGAGGAACCAACTCAGCAAGACACACACACACACATCAGCAGATCAGCAAATCCACATGTCAGCAGGCTCCTGAGAAGCAGTGTGCCTCTGCAGATGTGCAACACCACACCACTTGTGACCCCACACTGTCTGTCCGTCTGTTGATATAACTATCATGGCGTGTGATGAGGCATTCCTCCAAAATCAGCTCCCCACTTCCTGTATTGTCACATGAGGACCACAATCCATCAGTGCTTTGTTTCAGTACTGGGTAGACAAGGCATACAAGTACACACAAAAACACATTTTCTACTTGTTCCTACTGTAGTTGAATGTTGTTTACATCCCATTATCACAGATATACAATAGGGCAGAAAGGTCTATTACCCTCAAAATTATATTAAATGTTAAAAAACCAAATAATAAAAAAAATAATAATAATTTTAAAAAGTGGATCAATTATAGGGATTACTTTGATTTATTAATGTGAATAAAAGTGTTAAATACTTCAATTGGAAGTGGGTAAAATTGTTGGATGGGTAAGCCAAATAAATGGTAATGTGGGTCTTAACTCGATGAAATAGAAAATGTAAATAGCATTGGAAATAAATACATAAATAAATAAGGTACATTTTTATCATGCACACAAAAAGAAAAAGCCATATATTGTAATGTAATAACGTAGTGATAATTCAATAGTGGAGTGACTTTTGCCTCACAGTCACTCACAGTCAGGGGATCCAAGTTGGAATCTCTGTTGGAACAATACTGTATGAAGTTTGTATGTTCTCCGAGTGCTTGTGTGGAGTTTCTCCGGGTACTCTAGCATTTCTACGAACATACTTCTGAGGTCTAAATTGTCCATAGGTGTGAATGTGATTGTGAATGGTTGTTTGTCTAAGTACTTTGTGACTGATTGGTGACTGGGCTAGAGTGTACACCCCCTCTCGCCTAAAGTCAGCTGGGATAGGCAACTCTAATGAGTACCAATGGTATTAAAAAAAAAAAAAAAAAAAGGGAGGGGGTGTACTTTGAGGGACAGAATAAAAATGCTAGGAACCTATCAATCCCAATACTGTCCTGTAAAATAAAACCAGTACAATGTGGAACTATGTAAGATTAATAGTAAGGTCAGCCTTTTCCTTGCAAGTCAAAATATGATGAATTTATAACTCATCAAGTGTGGGAGGGAATGTCTTTGACCTGCGAGACCAGGATGCTTCACACTAAAAACCTCTGACACACAAAAAAGAATACAATGATTTGCAAATCCTATATTAAATTGAATATACTACAAAGACAAGAGAATATTTGCAACAAAAAAAACAAAAAAAATAACATTCATCAGTTTGAACATTAAATATCTTGTCTTTGTAGTGTATTAAATTGAATATAGGTGGAAAAGGATTTGTAAATCATTGTATTCTGTTTTTAACAGAAAAGTTTAAACACAAAAGATAACTATGCTTTCATGTCGGACGACAGAAATCCGAGAATATTTACTTTTGAGAGGCTGAAAGGATTTGGACAATTTTAAGTTAAACAATGACTCTAAACGATTAATCGACTATCAAAATAGTTCTTGATTAATTTGATGATGGATCAGTCGATTAATTGACCTCTAGTCACAGGTGACCTGGAGCCCGTCTCAGCTGACTTTGAGTCAGAGGCTGGGTACACATTGGCCTGGTCGCAACCAAAAAAACATTACCATTTTATTTGTTTTACACAACATCCCAAGATAGATGAATTAGATGATGATGATGACGATGTCTTTTCCAAGACCAAAAGTGTTCAAGTATGTTGTAAAAGTCAAGTGACAAAAGCGTGACATTTGTACCCCTTAAGTTACAACTTTTTTCTGCACAAGTTACAGTGTGAACAAGTGAAACGTCACTGACAGTACTGTATACATTACAATACAGTACATGCAGTACATCCATCCATTTTCTATAGCACTTGTCCTTATTAGGGTCACAGGCAGGGCTGTTACTATCAAATATTTTTAGAGTCGATTATTCTATCAATTAATCCATCGTTTACTCGAATAATCAGATAAAAATTCCTTTTGCATTAAAGTTTATACATCAAATAATTTTTCCCATTACTGTTTATTAACTGATTATTGTTGTTTATTTGATATTGTTTAATGATTAAACAAAAACAAAAAACAACAATTAAGCAATATTAATAGAGAGGGAGTGATGTACTCACCAACATTTTTGAAAATAAGAGCTACTTCTTGGGTAATGATTAATGTGAAGGGCTACTAGTTTGATATACACTTCTGAGGCTGCTTCAATTACAGGTTATTCATACTATTGCTGCAAAAAAATATGTTCATAATAGATTAAACTGACTGTAATTTTTTTCCATAAATTGATTATGATTCAGTTACTGGTTTGGTCCGTAACCTCAGAAAATAGGGAAAAATGTTAATCATTGTTTTCCAAACTTAAACCATCCATCCATCAATTCTCAACACTTCTTATTCTGTTCAGGGTCGCAAGGCGCCGGAGCCTATCCCAGCTGACTTCGGGCGAAAGGCGGACGACATCCTGAACTTGTCGCCAGTCAGTCACAGGGCACAAATAGACCCGGACAACCATTCGCATTCATTTTCACACCGTCACTGAGCGGGAACTGAACCCACGTTGCCCACACCAAACTCAGGCGAGTGCACCACTACACCATCAGTGACAAAGTTAAAGCAGATGTTTTCAAGTGTCTTATTTTGTTTAAACACAAAAGATAACTATGCTTTCATGTCGGACGACAGAAATCCGACAATATTTACTTTTGAGAGGCTGAAAGGATTTGGACAATTTTAAGTTAAACAATGACTCTAAACGATTAATCGACTATCAAAATAGTTCTTGATTAATTGGATGATGGATCAGTCGATTAATTGACCTCTAGTCACAGGTGACCTGGAGCCCGTCTCAGCTGACTTTGAGTCAGAGGCTGGGTACACATTAGCCTGGTCGCAACCAAAAAACCATTACACTCACATTCACAACAGTGGACAGTTTGGAGTCTTCATTGAACTTAGCATGCATGTTTTTGGAATGCGGGGTGAGGCGGAAATCCACGCAAGGACCAGAAGAACATGCTAATTCCCTAACCCTAACTCCAAATCTCAAACCATGAGGCAGATGTGCTAACTAAAGCCGTCACACTCATTCCAGTCACAGACAGGCCACACGGAAGTGATGGTTTTCCTCAGAGAGCTGTTATGACTGGGAAACCATATAAATGTATAATCACCTCGTTGTATTATTACTTATATAGTACATAACAAATTGATTGACTAAATTTGAAATCAGAAGTTAAGGAAAATAGTCTGTTGGACTATTGTTGAATTTATCTAAAAAGGGATCTCAATATTATTAAAAGTAAAGACAGTTTGCAAGTTTAGTCCAAATTTCAGCAAGACATGAAGTAGAAACACATGACTGTAGTGTTTATATTGATGTGCAGGGCCGGATCTGACCCACGGGCCTTGAGTTTGACCACTGTGTGCTATCAACTAGTACACCATCTTCCCCATACGGAAGAGCTATCCGTTTCCTAAAGCCCTTGTCCTTATGAAGGTCGCAGGTGAGCTGGAGCTGGAGCTGGAGCCAGCTGACTTTGGGTGAGAGGTGGCGTACACCCTGGACTGGTCGCCAGTCAGTGGCAGGCTACATACAAACAACCATTCACACTCACATTCGCAGCTATGTCCAATCTACAGTAGAGTCTTTAATCAATCTAACATGCCTGTTTTTGGAATGTTGGATGAACCCGGCCGGAGTACCCGGGGAAAACACACACAAGCACAACATTCGAACCCTGAACCTCAGAACTATACATAGGTACTAACCACTAGCTCACCGTTATCCTACTCCTTATTGTATGCTGTAACCGTTCATACACATTTGTATTTGACCTATTCAGCCTTTTTTGTCCCTCACAAAGGCTGCTGATATCCTCCTTCAGTAAGAAAAACTAAATAAAAAAATAAAAAAAATAATATATATATATTTTTTTTTTACCTTCCATGACTCCTTGGCTGTGGTGATGCAGGGAATTGCCGTGGCATTTCAGGCCCAACAATCCAGCAAACATGGCTCCATGAAGAAGAAGAAGAAGAAGAAGAAGAAGAAGACGAAGCAGCTGGTGGTCCAACAGTCGTGTGACGTCTAGCAGCTATGCACTGACACGGAGCATGACTGAGCTCACTTCCGCTGTGGAAAAAGTCGAGACTTCTTTGTTCAAAACTACCACTTCACAGAGCAACTTTTTGCTCCAGCACTTTAGTCCTTCGTAAACATTTATACAATCGGAGAGTTTAAGGGATTTTTCCGATGCAAAAGAGTAGTTCGGTTGCGTGTGAAGCGGCAGTCAATCCGAAGAAAAAGGATGGTCTTCTAAGGAATAACAATGTAATATCCGACGCGGTGATGAAAGGAGAAATAATTGGCAGTTTTACGTGATTGTCGATCATGCGGACCATTGATCCGTCGATGGGCGAGCCTTCCGTTAGTTCGTCGCTGCCCTATGTGGTGTTGGAGCTCCTACGCCGTGAGGAATTTGACTCCAGCTTCCTTCAGACCGCCTCAATTTCGCAGCAAGCATCCTATGAATGTTAGGAGACGCATCACCGCATTTCACGCTGCAGCTCTGCACACTCATTGTTGTATACTTTGAAAATGTTATATTCTGAACTTTGCAACAATAAAACTAGGTCTTAGTTTTTTGGTTGCTTTTTTACATTAAAAGTGAAATTATTATTATTTTTTAAGTCACTACGCTGTCAAACAAAATTAAGTATCACATTTACAAGGGAAGAACCATTGATACTCTTTAAAATTGATACTATTTCAATTGCTAGTTAAATTCAAAAAGTGAAACTCATTATGAAGATGCATAAAAGGCATTGGGAAAAAACTTTTCCCGAAAGCCAATTCCTATGCAATGTCTATAAAAATCCTTTTGATTGTTTCTATGAAATATTTTAATTTCTTGAGATGATCAAATTTGGGTTTTCATTACATGTAAGCTACAACCATGAAAAATTTGAAAAAATAAAATCATGAAATATTTCACTGTGAGTAGTGAATCTATATAATCTACAAGCTTCACTTCTGACTAAAAGTTTTCCACAAGACCGTATTCTGATTTATTGACATTGAATTGTATACAGTGTGGTCAGTCAGGTGTACCTGTAAAGTGTAACAAGTTACAAGGATTGCTAGGGTTCTAGTTCAAAGGATTGACAGCATATAAAAATACAGCATTTGTTTTTACATTGAGCCCATAATATAATGAACTTCAGATAGTTTTGCAGTAATGGCATAGAGGAGGAGAGCACAATCCTGAGACTGTGCAGACAATCAAGTCCTTCCATCCCTCTCTTCAGATTGGCCTCAAACTGATGGACAAATCACTGATGAGAGGCTCAGTTTCTCAGTTAAACAGGTGCTGCCGGCACTCCTTGGCCATGTGCACACTTTGGATAAGGACAAGATGTGGGCCAGCGCCGAATAAATGTCCTCGCCTTGCATGCAATCAGATCACCTCCTCCGTAGATTAGAAGCACTTAATGTCCTTTGACAAGCAAAGGCGATAACTGCTTACTTAGAGGACACTTCATGACCCGAGAGGTTATCAAGTTCAATTACTCTTAACAGAAGTTATCGCAACATAACTAATCCCCATATCCAGTTATAAAAAGGATGCGCTGCATACTGTAGATGGATGGATAGAAAGTTTGAGACTTCCCATTGAAAAGAAAGATTTTTGTCAAATTATCAGTGGATAAAAACAATGTTTATGATTCGACTCAGTTGTGGTTGATTGTGTGCACATTTGCAACCAATGGCCCCTAGGAGTACTTATGTAGCATATTAATTCTGAGAAAACAAGGTTTCCAAATAACTCTGCATTGTAATTTTGTACGTTAAATGAATAGCTCTGGCCATATCATTCAAAACTTGCTGCTTTAAAGCAACATCATGGACCGCTTGTATTGGATGCTCAGGTGTGCCCAAAGGCCTGTATTATTTTATCTCGTTGGGTCAGCATATGCACACACCATCACATTACATCTCTCTTTGCATGTGTGCATGCATGTGGTCTGGTTTTTTGGGATCAAAACGGGTATGATAAATTAAAAGTTTCGAGATAACAATCATATACAGCACAGGAATACAAAGTACTGATACCTAACAGCAGATGGCAGACTTTATTCACACTCCGGAATACACGCCCATCTGAATGGAAGGGAAAACATGCACAACTGGATAAAGACCAAACTATCAATCAACACACGAACCTTAATTTATACCCAGCTCTTCCTTAAGGTCTGCAAGTTCTCAGACGAATGCATACAAGAGAAAACTCCAAACATATCAAACATATCCTATGCCAAGAATACAGGGGTTGCTTGACGTTATGTATGTGCGCACGTGTATATCAGGTGGCTGCCAGCGAATAGGCCTGAACAAAGGTCACATGCTCTACCTTAGATTATCTGTGTGTGATAGTGGAAGGGGAGGGCTGAAGAGCGAAATAAAATAAACACGTTATCAAATAGACCTTAAGTCTTGCAAAGCATGGCCTACATGCCGCAAAACCTTTATCCGTATAAAACGACTGCAGTAGTCAAATCTACATAGAAAATAATACATTATTATTGTATTTGTAACAATATTTTATTGTCGTATGAAAAAGTAAACCCTGTTGCTAAACATAGAGCCCATTTAGAAGTTAAAACTTTTACAAGAGCTAAATAAGAGGAAAGGTTGTAAAAGAATTAGACCACAGCTTCTTCTGGGTCCATGTGAGTGTTCCGGCTGGAGAAGACATCTGCCAGCATATGTTTAGGGATCTCAGAACCACGAACTCGCAGGGTGTAGCACGCGTCCTCCACTTTGCCCAGACTCTGACGCAGTGTGTGCAGCTTCTTGGACACCTCGTAAGGGCCCGTGTTTCCAATATAGGAGAAACCGTCATGGATCTGACGCAGGAACTGGCTCAGCTGGAAGGGCGTGTCGATGTCACCGTTGCCCACGCTGCTAATGCACAGGCGCATCAGCTCACCTGTCAGGTCGGCCACACCCAGCAGGTAGTCTGCGGGCATCACCTGGAAAGTCAGGACCTGAGGTTCCGATGACAGTGTGTCAGCAGAGCCCTGAGATAGGACAAGAGACAACAAAAGTGTTAAAAAGGAACTCAGTTGAATAACCTACAAATCAGTACTTTCACAATTATGATTATATCAAAGAGAATTTACCTTCAATAAGGACACTATCACAGTGCAATGATCTTGCAAAAAATATTACAATTATAATTCACCTACAAAACATTACCCACCCTCTGTTTTTATGTAAGCTGTATTGCATTAGTAACAGCAATGAAGAGTAACCAAGATACTGTATGTTAATACAAGTACAGACCCTTTCCAAAAAAATGTGAATATCATGGAAAAGCTTATTTCCATAATTCCATTCAAAAAGTTAAACTTTCATAGATTATAGATTTAGGGCCCGCAATTTGTTTATCTTTACATAATTTGGGCTTCCAGCTCAAAAAACCCACAAAATCAGGAATTAAAAAAAATAGAATACTGTGAAGAAATCACCACTCAGTTTTTGTAGCAAAAAAGACAAATTAGGGTCACATTAAATCAATCAAAATATGGTACTTTCAAAACGATGTGTTAATCTTCAATACTTATAATAATAATAATAATAATAAACAATAATTTGATGCACTGTGGCATTGAGGCAATCAGCCTTTGGCATTGCCTGGCAGTTATGGAAGCCCAGATTTCCTTGATGCTTGCTGTCAGTTCTTCTTTGTTTTTGGGTCTGGTGCCCCTCATTTTCCACTTGATAATACACAATAGCTGAGTAGCATTTGTTTTTATAAACTGTATTATAAATGGCACTAAAATGGAACTTGGAAATGCGTAGACCTCTGCCAGTGTCTGATAGGTAGCAGTAATACCAATGAACTTCTGTAAAACACTTTCATTATGACAAATGAAGTTTTGAATTTAAAGTGATTTAATGGCCTCTACCTTGGCTTATGTCACATTCCTCCATGAGGTTTGGTGATAAACTTTATTGTTTTCAGCAAATAATCATTAACTTAGAATTTTATGGCTGCAACACGTTCCAAAAAAGCTGGGACAGGTGACAAAAAAGACTGAGAAAGTTGAGGAATGCTCATCAAACACCTGTTTGGAACATCCCACAGGTGAACAGGCGGGTGCCCTGATTGGGTATAAAAGGAGCTTCTCTGAATTGCTGAGTCATTCACAAGCAAAGATGGGGCAAGGTTCACCTCTTTGTGAACAAGTGCGTGAGAAAATAGTCTAACAGTTTAAGGACAATGTTCCTCAATGTGCAATTGCAAAGAATTGAGGGATTTTATCATCTACGGTCCATATCATCATCAAAAGGTTCAGAGAATGCAAAGCAAAAGCCATTTATCAACAACACCCAGAAACGCACCGGCTTCTCTGGGCCCGAGCTCATCTAAGATGGACTGATGCAATGTGGAAAAGTGTTCTGTGGTTCGACGAGTCCACATTTCAAATTGCTTACCTGCAGTCCAGACCTGACTCCTATTGAAAATGTGTGGCGCATTATGAAGCGTAAAATACGACAACGGAGACCCCGGACTGTTGAACAGCTGAAGCTGTACATCAAGCAAGAATGGGAAAGAATTGCACCTACAAAGCTTCAACAATTCGTATCCTCAGTTCCCAAACATTTATTGAATGTTGTTAAAAGAAAAGGTGATGTAACACAGTGGTAAACATGACCCTGTCCCAGCTTTTTTGGAACATGTTGCAGCCATAAAATAAAAAAAAAGTTAATGATTATTTGCTAAAAACAATAAAGTTTATCAGTTTGAACATTAAATATCTTGTCTTTGTAGTGTATTTAATATAGGTCGACCATGATTTGCAAGTCATTGTATTCTGTTTTTATTTATGTTTAACACAACATCCAAACTTAATTGGAATTGTACATTTAGAAAGTTGCAATCAGTCTAACTTAGAAGAACATATATGTGTGGTTGCCACAAAATCTACTATTGTAAACCTGTCAAAGCTGTCCATTTTCTATTACGTTTATTTTGCTCAGCGTCACAGGATCGCTGCAGTGACTTCAAGTGCAAGGCGTGGTATACCCTGGACTGATCACCTGTCAACCACAAGGCTGGAGGCCACCATTAACACTCTCATCCACATGTCGAGAAATGGACAGCTCTGGTATGTAAGCCGCACCCAGGAAATAAACCGAATGCTTCAATGTGTGCAGATCTGATGCCACAGGGATTAAAATTAAAGAAAAAAGTTAGTTTTGCATTCCAAGCTTTAAGGTAATTATGTCTGTAAAAAACTTGACCTGGAGAAATTCTACACAAGAACAGATACAAAATGTAAACATGTGAAGAGTGGCATGAGATTCTCAACCTTCGATGCAGCAATATGCCACTGTGCTTACCTAGTTTAAATCATTATCCATTTAAATCTAAGAAATTCAACACTGTTATAAATATACCTTGTCTCCCATCATGAACAACAGCCTAGCGTTGATTTCCTCCAGACTGATGAGGCTGCGATGACGGATGTAGTGCTGAAAGGATGCGGCCTCCACATACTCCTGGATTCCTGATGCGTAAAACCCACATTGAAAGGAGTCACTCACACCAACCAAAACTGCAGAATAGCCCGAAAATATACAGTACAAGTAAGGGATATTGCACTTTTGGGTGAAATTTCCCTGATGAAACTAGCATGCACTGTTAACTGTTACAGGTGAACTTAATTCGACCTTTTTTAAACTTTGTCCAACTGTTGAACGTTTCAGTAATTTTTGCACAACTTGCTGTTCTCTAACAAATGAGTTGAACAGCACAATTCACACAGGATGTTCTAAGAGGGAAGTGGCCACTAAGCAGTGTCATAGAGTGTCATCAGCAAGTAGCAACAGAGATACAGAGAGACTGGAAGAGTCACAGAAAGGTATAAAAGTGGACATCCTTGGAATTAAACAAACACCCCACATTTTGCCGTTAATGCTCCTTTACAAAAAGTAGTAACTCATTCAACAGTTGGATGTACATTCAAACGTTTACAGGTCAGATTAAGTGCACCTGTAAACAATTAGTGCATTTTAGATTCAACCTAAAATTTCACTTGAAAACCTTTGTGACAATGTTGCACTAGATTTACACAAACTGAATACAGTAGTTTAAAAGAGAAAAAAAAAAAAAAGGTAGATTGCATATCAAGCCGAGTGTGCGTAAACACTACCGGCTATCTGCAGTGTATAGATCACAAATGCAGATAGTGATTCAAACCGGTTTCCTGCAACAGTCTGATTTGAACAACAGTGGCCATTTTTTGGGGCAGGCTGAGATGACCCCTCATTTGTTTTCTGGCCCTGTGTAAACAACAATCAAATAATCACAGGACGGAAGACTTTGTGTCAGAAGTTTACTTTTGGAACGCCAATTGAACTTCAAAAAGGGCCTGCTATCGCACTCAGGCTAACCACAGAAAGATACGCACAGCTGGGACGAAGATGTGCTTCGTCTCTACTTAAACTGCTTTCACTGGGTACCAAACATACTTACAGCATTTATTTTATTTTTTTCTTTGTTTGTGCTGACATTTTACAAATATCACGTAAAGAAGAAAATGTTGTTGTTGGTCAAACCCTCCTTATTTACATGGAGTAAAGGTTTCCAAGTCAGTTTAACTAATTGGGAACAAAATAAATACAGGGTTGAGTATTTTTTTTCCACAGTTTTAAACAAGCATTAGGACATAAAGGGTGCAAATAATTTGGCAATCCTGTGCCAAGACGAAAGAAATCAAGCTTTTTGGTATAAGTAGCCTAAAATAAAACAAGTACCTACCTGTTGAAAGAGACATAAGCAGTCAACAGAAAGGAAGATGCATTATCCCATAAATATTTAGACATTTTACTGTACAAAAGATGAAAAAATGATTAACTTTCAAGTGACTGACGGATGGTATACTCAAGCTTCTCCTCTCAAGTAAAATAGCCATGGACTGTAAATTACTATACAGTGGAATCTGAACATTCAATGCCCCAAAAGTGGTACACATTGGAGTTCAAGTACATTTTTCTGTAAAAAAATATGCAATTCAAACAACCATATCAGAAATTCTTGTGAGACTTTAACTTAGTGAGCATCTAAATTGTCTTTTGTATTACAACAAAAGACAGTGGAAACAAAGACGACCAGTGATATACAGTGCCACCAGAAAGTATTCACACCCCTTCACTTATTCCACATTTTGCTGTTAGAGACTTATTCTAAAACTGATTTGAGTATAGTTTTCTTTAAAAAAAAAAAAAAAAAAAAAAAAAAAAATCTACGTAAAATATCCCATAATGACAAAGTAACAAAATATTTTCAGACAGTATTGCTAATTTATTGAAAATGTAAACAAAAACATAATAGGTACATACAGCGTCTGAACTAAGTATTTAACACTTCTCACTAAATTTATTTCCAAAGGGGCTATTGGCATGAAATTTTCACCAGATGTTGGGAACAACCCAAGTAATCCATACATACAAAGAAAGCAGAACAAATAAGATCAGATATAGTCTTATATAGTCTGCTTTGATGAGAGCAAAATTGAACTCTTTGGATGCGATAATGCGCACCACGTTTGGAGGAGAAAAGGCACTGCACATTCCCCTAAAAACACCATACCAACAGTGAAGTTCAGAGGTGGGAACATGATGGTGTGGGGCTGATTTTCAGCAAATGGTACTGATAAACATTATTGAAGGAAGGATGAATGGGGAAATCTACCAAGGCATTCTTGACTAAAATCTGCTGGCATCTACGAGGATGATGAAAATGAAATGAGGGTGGAAATATCATCAGGTTAATGATCCAAAACACACTGACAAGGAAACTCTCAATTGGTTTTAAAAAAATTAAAAAAAAAATAAAAAATAAAAGCAAAGCTGCTACAATGGCCCAGCCAAATCACCTGCCTTGAATCCAATCTAAAATCGATGGAAATAACTGAAACTCAAGGTCCATAAAAGAAGCCCACGGAACCTTCAAGATTTGAAGACTGCTTGTGTGGAGGAATGGGCCAAAAATCACACCAGCCTCTCGCCCGAAGATAGCTGGGATTGGCTCCAGCACGCCTGCGACCCTAGTGAGGATAAGCAGTACAGAAAATGGATGGATGGATGGGTATTAAATACCAGATGGCGTGTTCAATACTTTTTCCCTGTGTCATTTCACATTATTACACAACTTAATTTCTGAGCTTATTTGTTCTACTTTCTTTGTATGTGTGGATTACTTGGGTTGTTCCCAACATCTGGTGAAATGTTCATGTCAATAGCACCTTTGGAAATATATTTAGTGAAAAAAATGATGACATGTTAAATACTTATTTCAGACACTATAAGTATTAACACCCTTGGCTTAATATTTTGTTGAAGCACCTATCCCAGCAATCACAGTCTCAAGTTTTCTTGGGTATGTCTCTACGAGCTTGGCACACCTGTTTTGGGGTATTTTCTCCCATTCTTCTCTGTAGATCCTCTCAAGGTTGGTCAGGTTGGATGGGCAGCGTCGGTGGACAACAATTTGTAGGTCTTTCCAGTGATCTTTGATTGTATTCAAGTTCAGGCTCTGGCTGGGCCACTCGAGGACATTCACAGGGTGCTCCTTAAGCCACTCCTTTGTTATCTTGGCTGTGTGCTTTGGGCCATTGTTGTGTTGGAAGGTGAATCGACACCCTAGTCTGAGTTCTAGAACACTCTGGAGCAAGTTCTCTTGAAGATTTTTTCCATATTTGGCAGCTGTCATCTTACCCTCTATGCGGACTAATCGCCCAGTTCCTGCAGCAGGAAAACAGCCCCACAGCATGATGCTGCTGCCACCACCATGCTTCACAGTAGGGATGGTGTTAGCCAGGTGAGAGCAGTGCCTCTTCTCCTGACGCTTGCAATTCAGGCCAATCATCCATCCATTTTCTGAGCCGCTTATCCTCATAAGGGTCAATTCAGGCCAAAAAGTTCTATTTTGGTTTCATCAGACCAGAGAATTTAGTTTCTACAAGGTCTGAGAATCCTTAAGGTGCCTTTTTGCAAACTCGAAGCAGGCTGCCATGCCCCTTTTAGTGAGAAGTGGCTTCCGTCTGGCCATTCTACCATAAAGACCAGATTGGTGGAGTGCGTTAGCAATGGTTAACCTTCTGGATGATTCTATCTCCGCAAGGGAACACTGGAACTCTGCCTTAGTGACAATAGGGTTCTTGTTCACCTCCCTGACCAAGGCCCTTCTTTCCCGGTTACTCAGCTTGGTCGGATGGCCAGACCAAGTGCTTTTCAGGACCTTCAATGCTGCTGAAGTTCTTTTGTATCATTCCCCAGAGTTGTGCCTTGACACAATCTGGACTCGGAGGTCTGCAGACAATTCCTTAGACTTCATTGCTTCGTTTCTGCTCTGATGTGCACAGCCAACTATGAGACCTTATAGAGACAGGTGTGTGCCATTCCAGATGATGTTCAATCAACTGAATTTACCACAGGTGGACTACATTCAAGTTGTAGAAGCATCTCAAGGATGATCAGTGGAAATCAGATGCACCTGAGCTTCAGTTTTGAGTGCCATAGCAAAGGATGTTAATACTTATGTACCTATTATGTTTGAATGTTTACTTTTTTTTTTATTTACACAAATGTCTAAAAATATATTTTTACTTTGTCATTATGGGATATTTTATGTAGATTTCTTTTTTTTTTTTGTAAAGAAAACTATACTCAAATCAGCAACCCCCACACCCCACTCAATTGGCAAATATCCTTGGACCCAGTCTGGCCACCCCACTAAAATCAGGCAAAAATAGCCACTGTTGTCCATAATCAGATAAGTTAACATTAATTTCAACCGTCAAAATTCAAGCTTGCTCAAATAAAGCCACAAATTTTTTTTTTAACTGTTGGTCATTCTGCGCACCCCAGCCCTAGGCTCAATCCCACAGCCACACATCCCCACTGCTTAAGAATTGAGTGCACTCGCCTAGTAGGATAAAAGGCCCAGTCTCCTAACCCACTTGCTAGTGTAGTTAACATAACATGCCGCACAGCGCTAGCTGGCATTCGATATATTAACACTGATTTGGAGAATCTGACATAATCTGATGTGTACAGGATATGAAAAGAAATGGGCCAACTACGCATTAAGGCAGGTTGAGCTCATTTCTACCAGAAAACTACTCACATTATTTAATTTAATGATATTAATAGCAGGTTACTTTTGGTAACTAAGACACAGAAACTAAAAGATAACTGCAGATTATTAGGATCTTTTATATACAATCTATAGCATAACACGGCACATAAAATGTTCTAGACAAATTAGTACGCCCCAAATAGATTTGTTTAAAAACCCCGAGTTTCATTTCAGAATGAATATTTTCTATGGCACACTATACTAAAAATATTCCCACAAATGTGGGCCATTTCTTTCACGAGATTTGGCGTGTTTACAAAAATATTGCAAAAACAAAACAAAAAAAATTAAAAACTAATTCACAAGAATTCAACCATGTCAGTCTATGCAACTGCAAAATTCTGACAATAGTTCGTGTTTACTGAGGAATTGTTAAAAAGCATTCAAAGGAGGTGTATTCATTTATGATGAACGTTGCGCTAGAGTAGTATGTTTGACTGGCAGAGCTATTCACACTGGAAATTCCCCACCACTTGTTTATGCAAGTCTTCAGCTAAAGAGCTTATCAAAGTGCAGCGTTGACCTCTTATCAGCAGCAATTAGGTTCAGATTTTGCCCTCAATATTGTTAATGGCCTCTTTATGAAAAAAGTGGACCCATTAACATATGCCTGGAGACTCCTTGTCCAGTATAGCCGCAAAGCCTCTACACTGAGCTGTAATAAAGATGATAAAAATGGAAAGGGGAAAACAGTCTAATTGGTGGGAACTGCTACTGGTCACGTCGCAGAGGATGCAGCATTGATTCAAGATTGACTACAATCTAAAAATGACTTCCCTCCCACCCCCACGAGCTAGATAACAGCTCACCATCACACTAGTTTGCCTCCAAACTCTGCAGACATTTTGGCTACGCTAACAAGAACCGAGAGTGATGCAAGAAGTGGAAAAACAACGTTATCAGAGGGTGTTCCTTTCAAATGCCTGCACCAAGGTCACGCTCTCACAAGTTATTTCGCCATCAATTTTAAGCACAGGAGGCAATACTGGGGTGCACAACAGGCTATTTCTACTGAGAAGTCTTGCTTCGTTAACTTTATTTAATGCTTTACATTTCAGCAATGATTGATCAATAGAGTATGTTATCTCTTATGGATACAGAAGGGTATGAATGTCATTCAAGATGATACATAGGGAATCTTATAATAAAGCTGTGTCCAATAAAGTTGACTAACAAAAGCCAATGCAAATAAGGAATTGGATATTCTTTTTTTTTCTAATTATTATGTTAGCATTGTGGTTGCACCAAGTTAAGGACTAATTGAGCACTTGACTTTCCATAATATTTGCAAGCAAACTAACATGATTTAGTTTCTCAACATCCTGCCAAAACATTATGACCACTTGTGAAGGCAGAATCCTACAGCTCTTATTTTAGATATTATATTGTGCAAATGGTCATAATGTTGTGGACGGTCGATATACTGTATAATCTAAATTTGCAAATAAGCAAATTCTTGAAATAGATCACAGGTACGCAAGTATTATTCTGTTAGGGAAGCCATAAGTGGAAGAAAAGTACGACAATTCTAGGTTTCTAAGATGACAAGGGCCCTCGAAAACAATATTTTTTAATTGCATCATTTAAGTGGTAGTGGCGGCACGTTGGACAACTGCTTAGCATGACTGCCTCACAGTTCTGAGGACCCGGGTTCAATTCCGGCCTCACCTGTGTGGATTTTGCATGTTCTCGCTGTCCCTGCGTGGGTTTCCTCCCACATCCCAGAGGTGGGGTACACCCTGAACTGGTCTCCAGCCAATCGCAGGGCACATACAAACAAACAACCATTCGCACATACATTCACACCTACGAGCAATTTAGAGTCTTCAATTAACCTACCATGCATGTTTTTGGGACATGGGAGGAAACTGGAGTACCCGGACAAAACCCACACAGGCATTGGAAGAACACGCAAGCTCCACCAGTCAGCCACCGTGCCGCCCATGTTGAACATATCTTTTTTAAACCTCTCCAATATGGAATATATTTTAAAATGTTAGTTGTTTTTTTTAGAAAGATAAACAACTCACCTGCAGTGAATGCTCTGTGAAACTGATAGATGTCCTCTCCTTTAAGCTCTTCGGCAATCTGACCAATTTTCTGCCTCACTCCATCCAGTTTCCCATCTGCCTCATTCAAAATGGCCTCTGCATCTGGAACACTTCCAACCCAAAAAGAAACTTAGAGCACAGTAAGAACGGACCTTCTACACTTTACCTTACAAGTAAGCATCGGACCTTGTGTGTGACTTTTGATTTTCCTATTCTTGCACAACAAAGTGAGCGGCTGGTACAGTGGTGTTTGTCCCCTTCCCGATTTCATATTTTTTTGCATGTTTGTTACACCTATAACTTTCCCATCAAACGAAATTAAATATTCGTCAAAGACAACACAAGTAAACACAAAATGCAGTTTTTAAATTGTTTTTATTATTAAGGAGGGGGGGGGGGGATTTTAAAAATAAAAAAAATTAAAATCTACATGGCCCTGTGTGAAAAAGAGAAAAAAATTGTCAAAAGTCAATAGTGCACATTATACATAGGTATAGGGGCAAATGGAAACAATTTTTCACATTATATAAATGTATGCCGCTATCTAGTGGTTATGAAAAAGCTGTACACTCATTCCAAAATGCCATCGCCACCTAGTGGTTATAAAACGAAGTGTAGCCTACACTTTCATTTCAGTATGACAGGGGGTACGTATGACTGCATATGTACAGTTCTGCTCATAAGTTTACATATCCTGGCAGAATTTGTGAATTATTATTATTTTTTTAAATAATATGACTGATGACTGAAAAACAACCATCATTAATTTCTTTATGGTTATGTTTTGTTTAATGATAATGTGTTTCTGAAATGCTTGACCGTTTAATTTGAATCCCATTAAAATAAAATGTGTTTCGCCTGGTCCTTCATGTTTTCTTTAAAGAATTTCACCCATCTTACAAATTCTGCCTGGGTAATCAAACAAATGAGCACAACTGTGTTTTTCTAATTCCATCCATCCATTTTCTGAGCCGCTTAACCTCACAAGGGTCGTGGGAGTGCTGGAGCCTATCCCAGCTATCATCGGGCAGGAGGCGCGGGTACACCCGAATTGGTTGCCAGCCAATCGCGGGGCACATACAAACAAACAACCATTCGCACTCACATTCACACCTACGGTCAATTTAGAGTCTTCAATCAACCTACCACGCATGTTTTTGGGATGTGGACGGAAACCGGAGTGCCCGGAGAAAACCCACCCAGGCATGGGGAGAACATGCAAACTCCACACAGGCGGGGCCGGGGATTGACCCATGTACACCATTTGTGTATATGGCTCTCACTGTGGTTCACTGGAGTCACAAAGCTTTACAAATGGCTTTATAAATTATTCCACACTGATAGATCTCAATTACTTTCTCTCTCATGTGTTCTAAAATTTATTTTGATTTTGGCATGATGTCTAGCTTTTGAGGATATTTTGATCTACTTCACTTTGTCAGGCAGGTCCTATTTAAGTGATTTCTTGATTGAGAAAAGGTGTGGCAGTATCAGGCCTGGGTGTGGCTAGAGAAATTGATCTCAGGTGTGATAAACCACAGGTATGTTTTGACAGGGGGCGCAATCAATTTTTCCACACAGGGCCATGTAGGTTTGGATTATTTTTCTAACTTAATAATAAAAAAACATTTTTAAACAACTGCATTTTGTGTTTACTTGTGTCGTCTTTGACTAATATTAAAATTTATTTGATGATGGGAAACATTTAAGGGTGACAAACGTGCAAAAAAAAAATGTTTTAAATCACGAACGGGGCAAACACTTTTTCACACCACTGTAAATGACATGCCATGTGTTATTCATGAAACTCAAATCTTACCAACCTTAATGTCTTTGTTTGTTAAATAGGAAAACACAAAAACAAGTCCTATTTACAATTTAAAACACTGAAAAATTTATAAATCTTGATCATGCATACCTTGTCACTCTGTGTAAAAGAAAAATTGTCCTCTTGCTTTCAATGGTGACATCTCGACTGAGCTTAACAAGACGCTCGTATTTGTCGTGCTTGGTGTCAAGCTCCATCTGGAAAACTTGAAAGAAATGTGTTTAATGAGACATTCTTAACCCTTTAACCTTTACATTTTGCCACCTTACAACCACAAACTTAAATGTTTTTATTGAGATTTTATGTTATTGACCAACAGAAAGTATTACATAATTGTAAAGTGGACGCGAATGATACACAGTTTTCCAAAGTTTAAGCAAATAAAAACCTGAAAAATGCATTTGTATTCAGCCCCCCTGCATCAATACTTTGTAGAGACACCTTTTGCTGCAATTACAGCAGCTCTTTTGGGGTATGTCTCTACCAGCTTTGCACATTTAGACAATGACATTTTTACCCATTCTTCTGTGCAAAAAAGCTCAAGCTCAGCCAGATTTGATGGAGAGCATCTATGAACAGCAAAAAGTCTTGCCAGAGATGCTCAATGGGATTTAGGTCTGGAGTTTAACTGAGACATTCTAACACATGAATATTGTTTGATCTAAACCAGGGGTGTCAAACCGGCCCGTCAGGGGGTCCAATCCGGCCCGTGGGGATGGAGAACACATTCACTATTTTTCAATAAAAGTAACTTTTGTTGCTAATTTTATCCCCTGGAGGGTGCACTGACAACACTTAAATGACATTGATGCACTTGTGAAGGCCAAACGATGCCAAGTTTCAGGAGCACACTGCAATTCTGTGAAAATAAATACTTCCTGTAGAAATGTTTTAAGACATTGAATATTACAAAATTTTAGTCAAATGCTTCACTTAGAAAGAGGTTAGTTTGTTGGAAACTTTTGGGTTTTTTTTTCGATACACTGCCACAACTTAAATTTTTATGTATACATTTACAAAGGATGCATAACTGAATGGTGTATGCTCACTGATTCATAATACTATTGAAATAATGTTTGGTTAAAAATTTCTGACTGGTTATGATTTGCAACAAATTTTGCAACAAGATAATGAATAAATGTGAATATTTTCTGAAACTACTTGTAATTAGTTGCACCAAAACAATGGGCAAAATTTTGAATAGTTGTTATTTATGGATTTCTAAGACACAAATATTGTGGTCCAGCTCACTTGAGATCTATTTGGGGTGAATGTCGCCCACGAACTAAAATGAGTTTGACACCCCTGAATTCTAAACCATTCCATTGTCGGCGCCATAGGGGTCGGGTGCAGTGTGAGCCGGGCGGTGGCCAAAGGCAGGGACCTTGGCGATCCAAACCCCCGGCTACAGAAGCTGGCTCTAGGGATGTGGAATGTCACTTCTCTGGCAGGAAAGGAGCCCGAGCTGGTGTGTGAGGTCGGGAAGTTCCGAATATATATAGTCGGGCTCGCCTCCACACACAGCTCGGGCTCTGTTACCAGCCGTCTCGAGAGTGTTTGGACTCTCTTCCACTCTGGAGTTGCCCACGGTGAGAGGCGCCAGGCAGGTCCGGGTATACTTATTACGCCCCGGCTCGGCGCCTGTACTTTGGGGTTCACCCCAGTGGACGAGAGGGTAGCCTCCCTCTGCCTTCGGGTCGGGGGATGGGTCCTGACTGTTGTTTATGCCTATGCACCAACCAGCAGTTCAGAATACCCAACCTTTTTGGAGTCCTTGGAGGGGGTGCTGGAGAGTGCTCCCGGTGGGGACTCCATCGTTCTGCTGGGGGACTTGCTCACGTGGGCAATGACAGTGAGAAGGGCGTGATGCAACAATGGCTTCCTTCTTGCCACTCTTCCATAAAGGCCAGATTTGTACAGTGTACGACGTATAGTTGTCCTGTGGAAAGATTCTCCCACCTGAGCTGTGGATTTCTGCAGCTCCTCCAAAGTGAACATGGGTCTCTTGGCTGCTTTTCTGACCAGTGCTCTTCTCACTCGCTCTGTCAGTTTAGGTGGACGGTCACGTCTTGGTAGGTTTTCTGTTGTGCCATACTTTTTCCATTTTCGGATGATGGATTGAACGGTGCTCCTTGAGCTAGTCAAAGCTTAGGATATGTGTACATAACCTAACTCTGCTTTAAACTTCTCCACAACTTTATCCTTGACCCGTCTGGTGAGTTCCTTGGGCTTCATGATACTGTTGTTAACTAGTGTTCTCTCACAAATCACAGAAGCCTTCACAGAACAAGGGTGCTGTACACAGAGTAAATTACACACAGGGGGACTCTGTTTTCTCTATTACGTGACTTCTGAAGACAATTGATTGCACTGGTACGTATTTAGTGGTATCAGAGTACAGGGTACTCTATAAAAAATGCACACTCGGGTTGCACAATATTGGAAGAAGAAAAAAAAATTAAAACCAGCAATAAATATATTGCATTATGAAAAAATTGAGGAAAACTAGCACAAATGTATTTTTTCCCCGCTCGGATTTATTGTTTTGAGAGTTTATAACAGCTACAGTAGAAAAACTATGCCCAGTTGAGTACAGAGGTATACTGAGGTCCACCTGTATTTAAATGTACTTTCGTATTGAGCAGGTTAATAGTCCTGTCAGACTTAAATTTAGAAAATCATTTCTTTTTAATGGTAATTTATACTGTAGTACGTACTGTATTAGCTGTTAACACCTTCATAACATTACTCATTTGTGTTTCATAAATCTATTAGTTTACATTTACATGTTTTAACATAATACGCATTCTGTATTTGAGCGCGTTCGTTACCGTGAAACACGTTGTGCATTTGTTGCATTCTGAAGAGCGATACATTATAAGCAGTCGTGCAATTGTTTCCGTGTCCTCATTAATAGTTATATAAGAAGTGTATAAGTGTATGTATACAGTGGGCTGCTCCGTTTGTGTAGAATTACCCTAACATTGGTGCTCATTCCCATTACCATGTCTAAGGCTTTTCGCATTACTGTATGTTAGCATTAAGGTAGATGATGTTTTACAGTTTTAGTTTTACAGTTACTGCGGTACATTGCAGGACCTGCGATGTGACTACTGTGCAATGATGATGCTCAAATGATACAGTATATTATACACAGTGTTGCCACAGTTACCTTGAAAAAGAAACTTAGTTACTTTACTGATTACTTGAGTTTTAAAGTAACAGTTACTTTACTCATTACTTGATTTCAAAAGTAACTAAGATTACAAATAACTGTTTAGTTACTTTCAGCTGCTGCCGAGTGATAGTAATATTACTTATCCACAGTACGAATAGTTATTAACTTAACCGTGCACATTACTTGGTAATACAGGCCACACATTACAGAACGTCAATATGAGCCATTACCTTAAATATTAGTGTGTAGCTTGTAGCTGCATTAAATGACCTACTTGGCGCAGACTTGACGTGCCAAATAAGTACTTAAACATGTAAATAAGAGCACTATTCACAAGTACACTTGTCCACAGACTCTGCCAGAAATACAGGGTTTTGAGGGTTACTTTAAAAATGTATTCCCATACAGTTGCAAATTACCCGTTTATAAAATGTTGTTAGTACCAAGTACCATAATATTAATGTAACTTTCAATAATGTTTGCATTCCTCCAATACCAAATATGCTAATAAAGACAAAATAAATAAAATATCAATTCAAGTTAATATATTGCTATACATTTGTCTGGTCCTATGTTTAATCTGCACAGTTTTGGAGGAAGCCGGACCACCCAGAATCGAAAACCTCAGAACTGTAAGGCAGACGTACAAATCAATTGTTGATCATGCTGCAGACAGACAGACAGATAGATACTGTAATAACCCTGCATATTGTTCGAGTTCTGTGGTTTTCCATTGCCTGGGGGGGGAATAATAATAAGGCATTACAATATATATTGTAATTCTCCTCCTCCCGACACCCCGCATCTCAGTCGCGGTGGCCAATATGGAAAGAAGACTGTGGACTGTATGATAAACAATGACCTCCCACTTATTTTCCTCTGTGTTTAAGATAGCAAGAGGTCTGTCAAACTAACACGTCATGAGGGATGCTTCTTCAAGCCATCAGCAATCTATGTTTGCTGATTATGAAAAATTGTTGACTCTCTAGTAACTAGCATTGATTTGGCAGAGTAACTGTAATATGACTACTTTTCTGAAGGAAATAACACGTTACATTGCTCGTTACGCAAAATGGTGGCCATTTTGGAGTAACGTTACCCGGCATTACTGATTGTGCAGCTCTTAATGCACAGCACATTTTTCAGATTTACATTTGCTTCAAATTTTCAAAACCCTATATTTCATTCTACTACAAATTATAAGATACTTTGTGTTGGTCTATCTCTTGCACATAGAATCTTGACAAAATACATTCAAATTTGTGATTGTAAAGTCACGTGAAAGAGTTCAAGGGGTATGAATACTTTTCCAAGGCATTGTTAAGTGATATTGATGCAAAGAGAATATGGTTACCTCTGAAGGCTTCAGTGACCGGTGAAAATGGATCGACACTTGCCTCACAATGCTGAGCCACATCATTTTTCTGTGGCTGTCCCTCAGCTGTAAACGATGCAGAAAAGGGCTGTTTTTTTTCTCCAATGCCAAATTCTTGTGACAGCTATATGAACAACTCTCCCGCAGATCTCGTGTACTGTGGCTGAGCTGCAGAGTCATCTACGATCCCTTTATTTTGCTATTTAATGCGCAGCTTTGGTCTGGTGAAATAATAAGAACCCGACTTGCATTGTCCTACAGATTAAATTTGAACATGTGTTGCAAATGTTCTCGACGTTAATTCACACTATGAAGTAATAACGCCCAAGAAAGATCAATACATTGCAGTACAGTACTCAGTAGAGCAATTAAAGCAAGTTCCTTTTCACTGAGCCGAATGGAAACTAATGAGCAGTCGGATTCATAATGTAAACAATGGCTATTAACGTAGAACGTAGAAACTATTACACGCGTGTCTGACGTTTTCATGCCAAAGTGAGGAATGATTATTCGCAACGTCTGCACTTACCTACTTGCTGATTCATACCGTCACCGTGTCCGTAAAGTACAATTGAAGCTGAATTGTGATTATTTTCGACGACTTCTAACGTTAAGAGTGCAGTGTGTATAATTATAACAGGCACTACAGCCGTTTACACTTTAGCCTGACGGGGCTTAATTAAATAGTTCGTTGGGTGACGTCATTGGGTTTGTATTCAAAAGTAATAATTACTAGCGCATTAAAACACATGTATGATAAATATTCAGGAATTCCATACGAAATAAATTATATTTATGTGGATTTCTTTTTCAGGCAGTTGGACTGTCTGGCTGGGCTTTTGTGATGTTTTGTGCGTAACAGGAAATGGAGGAAGCGTTGCATTTTGGGATATGTATTATTTCAGAAAAGTAGGCAGTGGGCAGTGCAGCTCACTCAAGTCAAAAGTGCATAATTTCATCCACTTAGCAGGTGGTGTTTCATTTGCGTTGGTTTATTGGTTTGTTTGTGTGCTCCCTCCAGTTAGCTGGAAACGTGGGTTTCTGAAATTAAAAACAGTTCGTTTTAAAGGCTAGACTTTAGAGAGTCATGGGAGCCTCTATATAATAATAACATTAGTCTAATGTGATGCGCCGTCGCCTTTAAAGTCGAGCGTCATTTGTTACAATATGGGCCCTGCAGACAAAGTCATGAGATAAACTTTGTCTGCAATCTTAAATCGTAGAAATTTGAACAACGTTACAATTGTCTTTTAGCTCGTATCTCCATTCTGGATGGATTACTGTATGTTTCATTCAGTTTCTTGATCAGATTATTCACTCTCCGCTAACCCCTCCTCCAGTGACTCCTGAAGACTGTCTACGTGCAGTTCAGCAAACCTCATTTTGCCTGTGCACAGCGCGCATGCTGGCATTCAGAAACTCGTTTACTTATAAATAAGGGCGATCGAATGCAACGTTGACCGTACCAGGACATTGACTGGATGCGTGACACAACGCAACGTTGACGTAAAGCCCATTCAGTGGACTGTTTACCCAAGGGAGTTGTAGTTTGGATATAGTTGTAGCAAATTTCACTCTAAAAGCACACAAATGCGTGTATTATGACAGAAGGGAAATTTTGATTCGTTTAATGAAAGGAATTTCACAAATGCCAGTGAGGACAACACGCTGATGTGACGTTGAGTGGTGTTACCTTCAAGAGGCTGCCCTCGGGCTCATATCTCCGAGTTTCAACCCTAGGTCGTTGTACCGCATATTTAAAATTGTATTTACTCGACAATACAAGTAAACTGCCGCATTTGATGCTTTGCTCCCAAAATGTTGTCTTTAACAACATGCTGATGCGGGGGTTTGGTGACACTGTCAGGGAGATATTAACATAATATTGTTTACACGCGTTGACATTAATTGACAATCTGCACTGTTTCCAGCGTCTTCGGGTGTCCTACGGCCCCGAATGTAGCGCTCCGGTTGGGGCGTGCCTTCCACCTGACGTCAGAGCGGGCGGGGGCGAGGGAGCAGGCTGGGAGCACCTACAGAGCCAACGTCGCCATGCACGTCCCACCGACCGACAGCTAGCTAGCAGAATGCCCCATGAAGACCTCGACGCAGGCCATTTCGCTCGTCCCGGGCCACACACTGTCGCCTTATTTCTCAGACTGAACATGTGGAGAAGTAGCGGGTGTTATGGAAGGGACGGCTTTTAAGTTCGACTCGAAGGTTTGGCTCGTTGTAGCGTGGCAAGAAGCGGTGGAGCGCTTCCAAAGTTGTCGGCTAGCAGGGCGCGTGTGAAGGATTGGAATTAAAGGCGCCGCGCAAACATGGAGAAGCAACAGAGCGACTTGGAGCGAGAGCGCCAGTACTGTGAACTTTGTGGCAAAATGGAGAACCTTTTGAAGTGCGGTAGGTGTCGAAGCTCCTTCTACTGCAGCAAGGAGCACCAAAAACAGCACTGGAAAGAACACAAGCTCATTTGTAAGGAAGTGGACAAGACGCAGCCTCCCAAACAGAAGCCCGAGCCCGAGCCCGAGCCCGAGCAACCGCCCGGGAATGAGAAGGCGTCGGATAAATGCCCGAAGAAGAATAGCCCCGAGCAGGCGGACAGTAGTGCTCCGTCGTCACAAACTACAAACGCGGAACCGCAGGGGCTTGGAGAGCAACCGGCTGAGGAAAGCTCCAACAATACCGCCATACCTAATGGACAAACGAGTTGTTCATCCCCGCAGAAACTAGCCACGGAGTACGTCATCCCGTGTATGAACAAGCACGGCATCTGCGTGGTGGACAACTTCATGGGTGAGGAGACCGGACTGAGCATCCTGGAGGACGTCAAGGCCTTGCACAAAACCGGCCGCTTCACGGATGGCCAGGTGGTCAGTCAAAAAAGTGACTCCACTAAAAACATCCGTGGGGACAAAATCACGTGGGTCGACGGGAAGGAGGCCGGCTGTGAAAAGATCCGCTTTCTCACCAGTCGCATGGACGACCTGGTCAGACATTGTAACGGCAAACTGGGCAACTACGCAATCAATGGAAGGACAAAAGTAAGTAGAGAAACAGGTGGGCACTGTCAACCATCCACCTTTCTTTTTACTGATTTGCATGTTTCAAACTAATGAGCACTCACCAAGTAAAGCGAGGCACTACAGTACTGTCGGGGCACAGCCTGCAGCTTCCATTACCTCGCCTAACTTGGTCACGTTTTCAAATTCAACCTGCCTTTAAGTGTATGATTCAAAGAATTCACTGATACAAACTGTGCAATATAGCTCTGTAGATCTATAATATCAGTAAATCATAGGTTCTACCCTAGATAACTAAATACTGTATATCTAATTTTAAGAAGATAAGGCCTTGTAACCAATACAATAGTTGAAGACTTAAGACACAAGGCATTCTAAACAGAAGTGCAGATTTTTTGGTGTGGTTCTTTCATCCTTTTCTTAATACAGTATGCACATCTGAAAATTGACACCATTTGAAGTAGTTATATCTGAGTAACTACTAAGCCACTGATGGTGTAGTGGTACATTTGCCTGACTTGAGTGCAGGCACTGTGGGTTTAGGTCCCACTCAGTGACAGTGTGTGAGTGACAATGGTTGTCTGTCACTGTATGTTCCCTGTGGCTGACTGGCGACCGGTCCAGGGTCCAGTCCGCCTTTCGCCTGCAGTCAGCTGGAATAGCCTCGCCACGACCTTTAACAGGATAAGCGGTATAGAAAATGGATGGATGATTAACTACTGTGTCCCAGGCACAGAAAATGATTAGGCTTCATGTTGAAAATAAATAAGTAATAATAATAATACAAATTTCAAAAACATTTAGATAGATAAGAATTCTAAAACAGAATTCACAAAGCTTTATAAATGTTCAATATACACACACACACCCGTGACACGACACGTTAAGTCAGGTCAGTCCCCATCAAACAAGCTCTAGCCCTACACAGACACCCTTTCTCTTTAAATGTTTTATGCCATGTGCAAATTTGCTTTCCAGTTGGTGTATTTTTATTACATTTTTGTGAAAATGTTTGCTTGACTGATCAAGCATATTCTAACAAAAAAATGCCTATTCAATCCTAGTCATTCTTAACCCTGGAAAAAAAGTTTCTTACGTCTTGTTCAAATTTGAGATGACGTGAGTAAGTATTGGTTATCAAAAATTATGTCAAATTGACTACATTAACAAATGGTTGCTCTTTAAATACAGGGAAACTTCATTTTAGAGGCTGTTTATTTTCATCTTGACAAATAGTAGAGCTGGAACTGGAGCTGCATTAGTGATGATGGGCGGGATCTGTACTCCTCCTGTCTTGATGCAAACCCTCTGAATTCTGTGGATTTCTCATCACGTTCTTTAACTGCGCTCTTTTTATAAATAAGAGCATAGCAAGTTTACAAGATCAAGTGACTCACAGTACGACACTGTGGAAGTATATGATGTATATTCTTCAAATTTTTGGTTGCCCACCACTCAGATTATAAACCGAGCATTGAGCAGTTAAGACGCATTAAATAGATAGTGTTGACTGTCACTGCCAGTATCTTCTACGTAGTGTTTTTTTCTCCCGCATTTAAGGGATTTATTTATTTTTGTCACTAAAGGCAGGTGTTGTAGCACTACTAAGCTGCTGTGAGTCTCTAAAAGAATATTAGTCATTGCCCTGATTAATTTTTTATGTCTGGAGCATTTTGTCCTCCATGGACATTCCTGTATACAAAAGTTATTTTGAATCTGTGTGCACGCCCGACAGTCTAATTGGTATGCCTGATTGGCCTAATTGGTATACAGCATGGCATACAACCATGCTGTATACAGAATTCTACTTACTAAACATGTTGGTCATACTTCCAAAAGGTCCTTCAGAGCAGTGATTCTCAATTGGTGGGTGGGGACCCAAAATTTGGTCGTGAATCCAATTTGGGTGGGTTATGGACAGCTAGTAAAAAAAAATATATATAAAAAAAAATTACATGTATTCCTGTTCGTATTTCTTCAGTACAGTACATTAGCGTATCATGTTCCCACATGGAACATAGTAGGAAAGTGCATTCTAGCCACAAGGTTAGCCTTTGGTTGGCGGACCCCAGGGCAAGCAATATGCCTGTGCAGCAAACGCATTTGAAATTACATCTGAAAATATAATGTACTGTACATCTGTTTTCACAGGCTATTTTTAAACCCCCCCAAAAATATTTCTTTATTTCTATGAAAGTGGATTGCGACTTCGCAACAATAGGAAAATGTGAGTCTCAGTGTGACAACAGTTGAGAACAACTGCTTTAGAGAGATGTTTTAAACAAAGAGAGGCATGATATGAAAACATCTCTCTGTATAATGCACTTAAAGGCAACAAACTAAATGCCTCCAAAATGAGTCAGATTCATAATACTTTATTAGTCCCAGAACCACATCTCAGTTTTACAGTCAACCTGTCCATAACACAAAAAATACAGGCACAAGTACAGGAAAGAACAAGGAAAGGTAATAACACGTTCATAACATCGAGTACCGCAAATGACCACGACTTTTGTAATAGCTTTACACCTTCCTTGATGTATTGTAGAAAGTATTAATCATTTGGTGGCTCAAATTAACAGTTAATTGAGTGTATTCTCCTTAGCAATTGTGCAATGTAGGTGTTTTCAAAGTGCCAACAGTGACCCTCCCTTTATTTTGATGTACTATTGTCTTAGACAATTTAAAGGACTTCAGCATATTAACTTGACATTTTTTTAATTGTTAGAACATTCATGTTTTAGAGGGAAAAGCTCTATAGACTCATCTCAACCACAAATGTTCTCATATTTGTATTTTGATTAAGGGCTGCTTATATAACCTTAACATTTTCAAACAATGCTAAAATAGCTCTTGTAATTATTCAAGTGTTATCAAAAATTTGAAAACTCATTGCTCAAACTCTTCAGAAAATGTCAGTGATTTCTGACAGAAATACTTTTTGACTGTGTAGACTGCTGCCATCTCAGCATTATATGTAAATCAGATCCGCTTTCTCACCAGTGTAGAACATGGACATGGCCTAAATTTGATCAATTTTGTCTTTAACATATAACTGTGCCTTCTTGCAGGCGCACCTCACAGTGACCAATGTTTGCTTTGATTCCCATTATAGTAAGAGACTGATAAATGACATTTAAAATGTGATGATATCTGACTTCTTTACACAGGTATCAATTTGTACATAACATGTACATTCAATTAAGTTGAAGTGTGACGAGATGCTCCTTCCATGAAATCAACATGCTCACACTTTCAACCTTGTACTAATGCTGCATTTAAAACTTTTGTTTGTCGTGTCTATCTTTCCACTCTTTTGCTCTTTCACTAAAACTCGCCTTGTTGTGAAATCCAATGTTGAGTGGAGTGTGACATCATGACCCTGAGTCACAATTCTTGCCCAGTGAGCTGTTAGTGTTATCTTTAAATTGGATTTAGCAGTGATTTAATGCAATATGTTGTCCTGCAAAATATCAGTTGGAGTGGAGTAACCCAGATAACCGATAGCTGCATGCTGCTATTTTAGGGTTCCTTCCTTATCCAGTTTCTTTACACCTGGACGCTTCTCAGTAGAAGGCCTCTCAGTAAACATACATTTGAGTACACGACAAGTGTGTGTAGCCATGCGTCAAGCACTGATGAGACTGTGACTTCCTTGCCTACTGCCCTGGTCTCCCTGGCAAACACCCGCCTTGGCCTGTGACCAGAGAAAATGGGCATGACTTGCACAAATGCGAAGGCTGTCTGTATCATTGGCTCAATGGGAGCTGACATAATGTAAGCAGATTTGGCATTGGGAACAATGAAGGAAAAACATGGGTTATTTGATGTAATTGTTTCCATTTCCCCTCTTGATAACATTGTAGGAGGTTGCCATCAGCTGGACATGTTTGTATCTATGTAAAATGCTTTTCGCTGCCTTAATTGCATTCATCACTGAACATATAAAGACTTTTTATTTTTGTATTTTATTTTAATTTGTGACTTTTTGTCCTTGAAACTTGATTGTCCTTTCACCTTCTCACTGCTGAGAAGTAGCATGGACATGATGATGAAAATGTGTGGTACAAAGCTTTACCTATCACTATTACAGTTACATCGTGATTGTGAACTGTCTTCCACTTTTTTAGCTTTAATAAAATGGTCATTTAAATGGCGACACGGTGAGCAACTGGTTAGAACATCTGCCTCACAGTTCTGAGGACCCCGGTTTCAAATCCGGCCTCGCCTGTGTGGAGTTTGCATGTTCTCCCCGTGTCTGCGTGTGTTTTCTCCGGCTACTCTGGTTTCCTCCCACATATTAAAATTTAATATAATAATAATTTCATTGAAGACTCTAAATTGCCCGTAGGTGTGAATGAGAGTGCAAATTGTTGTGTGTTTATATGTGCCCTGCAATTGGCTGGCATCCAGTTCAGAGTGTACCCCGCCTCTTGCCCGAAGATAGCTGGGATAGACTCCAGAATACCCGCGACCCTAGTGAGGATAAGCAGTTCGGAAAATGGATGGATGGATCATTTAAATGCTGAACACAATCCATTCTGCATCACTGGTTGACATGATTTGGTCAGATTTAAAAACTTCGCGATGAAACTGAATGAAAATTTCATATAACAGTTATAGTGACCAAAATTATCACGGATATCAGTATTATCCTGCTACTAATGTGACTGTGAAATAAATACCTGCATACTGGACAATTCAGGTCAAATTTACTAGATTTCTGTTGTTTCATGTAAGGGAATCAGGTAAAATGTATCATATTTGTGTCATAAAATTTTATAGTAAAATTTTCATAGCTTGAAATTAGATGTGATTCACAGTGCTCAACATAACCCTACTTAAAAACTACATTTTGAAAGAATAAGCGGTTTAGAGAATGGAATGAGTTTTATCCATTTCTCAGTGAATACGGGAAAGATTTTCTGAATTTTTATGATTAAATTCGTCTGTGGTTGATTTCTTGTGAATTCACATTTTTAATTAAAAATGTATGTGTTCCTCTGTATTTATTGTAATGTTTGTTTGTCATCAGTACTGTCACAATATCTTTTTGTGGACCTGATTGCTCATCTGAGGAAGTTGACCGTTGACCTAAATCTGAAAGCACTATAGAATAAGAAGGCTTGAGGAAGTCATGTGTTGCTCGGTCCTCTGTGTGTTGGCTATTTCGCTATAGGCTCTGTGAGGCTGCTGTTCCTTCCAGTTCCACAGTCCTTGCATATCCATGGCACCACTGTGTATACCACCTTTTTTCCGGCTTATTGTTTGCACATCTTACAATCAACAGTGCTAAAATATTAAATTCAAGTCCAAAGCCATCATTCATGGTCCTGGGTGACTTGTGAGTAGGGCTGTATGGATGCCACTATTTCAGGGTGGTTGCATTATAACCCAATTGAGTTCCTGATGATACAATACCAAATCGTATTAATTTTTACTAGACTTTACAACGATCTGATCGGCTTGATCGGTATCGGCTGGTAATTAGCATTTTATGCTGAACTGCTTTGTCATCATTCGCCGATCCGTTCAATAACGTCATTGATTGGCTCCGGAAAATACATTTATTCCGCGTCGCCATCGTGTACAGTATATTTGAATCAAAAAGCTAGTTTATTTTTAGCCTTATCGTGTGTCTTTTGACGTAGTACTGGAAATATCTGACAACCAATAGTTATTTAAAAAAAAAAAAAAACACGTTGGCTGTTTACCATGGCGACGACAACAACAATGGATCGCGCCGTGTGTATTATAAATGGACTGCATTCATATAACGCTTTATCTACACCATCACAGTGCCTAAAGCGCTTGACAAAGCCTCATATTCACCCACTCACACACACATTCATACACCAGACTGCTGCCATGCAAGGTGCTGCCAGGCCCAGTGGGAGCAAATGAGAGTTCAGTGTCTTGCCCAAGGACACTTTGACATGCAGACAGTCGTAGCCGGGATTCGAACCAGGGACCCTTCGGTCATTGGACGACCCACTCTACCTACTGATCCACAGCCGCCCTAAGATCAAAATGGGGAAAAACGTGTCACCGGTGCTCGGGAGAGGACTTTTTCAAGGATTGCTGAGGTATGTTCACGTACTTTCAATACGATACGGCTCGCAAGCAGGCAACAAACGTTATGTAGCCTAGCAAGCTAGTGCTAGCACTAACGGTTGTACGTAATTATGCCAGCGTTCTGTCGAATCATGCTCTAAAGTTTTGTGTGTGAAGTAATTTAATTACAATAAAGTAATTTAATTACACTAAGTTAGCACCCATTATTTCTATTATGTTGTAATGTTGGTTTGATCTGACTGATTAGAATACATGACCTGAATAGAGAATACGTTTGAAGATATTCAGTATACAGTACACAAGTATATACAGTAAATGAACAAGTCATTTAAATAGACACATTGCTCCATCTTGTGATCGGATCGGTTATTTTATTATTATTTTTATTTTTTTTAATGCTGTGATCGGCCCCAAAAATCCTGATTGTGTAAAGCCTAATTTTTACGTTCACTAAGCACTAAACAAGTAACATTGACGTAGCACCAGTCTGCAGTGAAAAATCTAAGACCCTCATTGTCAAACCATACTGCTCTATACATGTAAATGAACTAAAACATGAGTGATGGGCAGAACAGTGCCCGCGGGCCGGATTAGATCCCTAGAGGGGCCGGATGTTTGACACTCCTGTGTTAGTCCCTTGCATTAAAAAGTTAAAGCACTAAAGTGAACTGGCTCATATTATGAATTCTCACGTAACATCATTCATGAAGGAATTATGGTTGTTTTTATCATCAAAATAATGTATTTCCATTATACTATTGCTATTTCAGCCAAAGTAAGGATTTTCAGTTTCTGTCAACCTTATTGAACTTTGACTCCAGATGGCATATTCATGTATATTCTATTATTCAAGCAATGTTCTTACTCCTTTACAACTGGCAACAGAAAAGTATCAGTGACTCAGTCAATTACATAATGTGCTCATTTGACTTACCCACGCATGGACAGAGCTATTCATTCATCTCAGTAGTCACTAAAAAGTTGGGTAACAACAGATACAGTATACAAATAAACGCACTTTCATCTCCTGGTGTTTTGGGAACATAGAGCCACCTGGGTGATTACACCGTAATCTGAGGTGTGCTCCTTTTTAGAAACTGCACAGTCTGATTATTGTTCCTATCAAAAGTAAAAATTCAAATCCTTTCTCAAGTCCAGTCTGAACCAATTCTTCATAAATAGAGGATGCTGAAACCTAGACTACAAATGTGCACTTCTGTATGAAAACATCAAGTCTAGGCTTATACTTTTTGAGTCACACTACAAGTCTGTTGTTAACAGCCAACATTCTTCTCTGTTGTTACACCAAGGATAAATTTTTCTTTTCTCAACTTTCTCAGCACACACATGCAAGTCAAAGGTAATGGAGGCAACACGTAGTTTTTGTTTTACTCTTGTATTAGCTATGCCAAGCATGTTAAAAGGTTACCTAAAATATTACATGGACAATATTTCAAGATTTACAATGGCGAAAGTTTAAAAAACCTGTAGTTATTTTTGGGTTTTTCTACATAAATGTTTGAGGATACAATATACTGCCAAAAGTATTCGCTGCCTTGATTCAGATATGAATTTAAGTGACATCCCATTCGTAATCCATAGGGTTTAATATGACATCGGTCCACCCTCTGCAGTTATAACATCTTAAACTATTCTGGAAAAGCTTTCCACAAGGTTTAGGAGTGTGTTTATGGGAATTTATGAAAATATTTCCAGAAGCGTATTTGTGAGGTTATACAGTGATGTTGAACGAGAAGGCCTGGCTCTCAGTCTCCTCTCTAATTAATCCCCAAGTGATCTATAGGGTTGAGGTCCGGATTGTGAAGGGCAGTTAAATTAATTCACATCAAACTCTCTCATCTGTGTCTTCATAAACCTTGATTTGTGCACCGATGCACAGTCGTGTTGGAACCGGAATGGGCCATCTCCAAACTGTTCCCACAGAGCTGGAAATGTCCAAAATACTAGCCCTTGAGCTCCAGTGAAAGGAACTCTGAATGCTTCAGCATACCAAGAGATTTTGGACAGTCGCACCAGTGTACAAAGCAAGGTCCAGAAACACCTGGATAAGGGAATTTGGTAGGGATGAACTTGACTTGCCTGCGCAGAGTCCTCCCCTCAACTTGTTAGAACACCTTTGGGTTGATTTCGAGTGGAGAGTGAGCCAGGGCTTCTCATCCAACATCAATGTGTGACCTCACAAATATGCTCCTGGAAGAATGGGCAAAAATTACTTACCATAAACCTTGTTGAAAACCACAAGAGTTGAATAATGTATTTTTACAATGCATGATTTTGCTTCTGGTAGGTTAATTGAAGACTCTAAATTGCCCTTAGGTGTAAATGTGAATGGTTGTTTGTTTATATGTTCCCTGCGATTGGCTGGCGACCAGTTCAGGGTGAAGCCCGCCTCTCGCCCAAAGATAACTGGGATAGGCTCCAGCACGCCCGCGACCGTAGTGAGGATAAGCCGTACAGAAAATGGATGGATGTATTTTGATTCTACCCATATGATCAAAACATGAAGTGTTTTCTGTATTTTGTTAGTTTTTTCAAATAATTATTCTGAAGTTAAGCACATTTTTTGAACACGTAATACTTGCTTTTTATTTACCTGCTCTGATTTTGAAATGCACAGCCCTACTTTTATTGAATAAATGGGAAAATACACAGTTGTGCTCATATGTTTGATTACCCAGGCAGAATTTATTAGATGTGTACAATTCCTTGAAGAAAACATGATGGACCAGGCGAAACGCATATTTTATTTTTTTATGTTTTAATTTTATCAGAAAAGCATTCTCATTCAACAAAACATTAAGAAATTAATGATGGCGGTTGTTCAGTCATCAGTCGTACTTAAAAAAACATTTCACAAATTCTCCCTGGGTATGTAAACCTATGAGCACAACTATGCATATATGCAGTCATATTTACAACTGTCATATTGGAATGAAAGTATAGGCACACGTTTTTCATAACCTCTGGCGGTGGCATTCTAGAATGAAAGTGTACCGTATTTTCACGACCATAAGGCGCACCGTATTAAAAGGCTCAGTTACGGGGTCTATTTCTTTATTTAACACATACATAAGGCGCACCGTATTATTGGGCGCAGGCATGGTAAAACATACGCTAGCTTAAAACATACGGTAGCATGCATGCATGCTAAAACGTAGCATGCATGCTAGCGTATGTTTTTAAAAAGGCAGCGGGAGCAAAACTGAGTTTGGTTATACTTTATTGAAGTATTTAACAATGTACTCACGTTATTGATCAATCCTCACCCACAAATCCATCAAAGTCCTCATCTTCTGTATCCGAAATGAACAGCTGGGCAAGTTCTCCATCAAACATGCCGGGTTCCCTCTTGTACTCGTCGTAGTCAGTCTCGTTGCCGGGGCGCTGTTCAGCAATGATGCCGGCATTTTCCTGCTTCCTCCACTTGCGAACCATGGATTCATTGAGCTTGAATTCTCTCGCGGCTGCTTGATTCCCATGTTCCTCCGCGTAACTGATAGCTTGCAGTTTAAACTTTGTAAGCGTGTCTCTTTGTAGGTCCCATTTTCGGGGGTCCTTAGCCAAACCGATGTTGTTTTGCACAATGCACATACCGGCGCTATATACCTACCGGGGGCGTGCCTTTAGTGTCCTCTTTCACGCGCACCCTTCCTCCTTTAACGTCCGCATGCTGTCCTCAGTCACGTCCGCCTTTCCTCTATATAAGCAGCGTGTCGGCATGAAATGCTCCCAGTGAGTCAAGCGGTGCGCTCATCAAAGTCACACAACATTTACAGATTTTGGAACTCGGTGCAGACATAAGGCGCGCTGCATTATTAGGCGCCCCCTCCATTTTGGAGAAAATTTAAGACTTTTAAGTGCGCATTATGGTCGTGAAAATACGGTACACCTTTTTCATAACCTCTAGGTGTCGGTGGCATAAAGCAATGAAAGGGTACAGCTTTTTCATAACCTCTAGATGGCGGCATTATTGATAAAATGTGGAAGTTTTTTTCCATTTTCCACTATACCTATGTGTAATGTGCACTATTGACTTTTGGCAATTTTTTTTGGGGGGGGGGGCTGGGTTGGAATGCGCATTATACACAAATTATGGTAACTCAATGTGCTTCACATGATTAAAAGAGCATTTAAAAGTATTTCAAAACAAAGGGCAAAAAAAATAAAAGAACCAGAGTAAGTGAATAAAAGACAGCTTGCTAAAAGTACTAAAAGAACGTACAGTAAAGTAAAAGATGATAAAAAGAATATTTTAAAGTGCTTTAAAAGAGCTCAATCATAAGAGTTAGTCGGTCTGCTTGCAAGTAAAGTCTCTTGCGGTTTTGTTTGCTTCAGTTTAAGTCTGCACGAACAGGCATTAAAATGACAGTAAAAACCATACAAAGACTCTCAGCACTAAAAATAGCACAATGACTTAAGGGTCCCATATTTTGGCAATATAACCCTCCATAGAGTGACTCTCTATGGGCTTTGTACAAAAGTGTCAATTTCATTTCAAAAGACACCTTGGTTTTGTCATGCGAGTATCAAGAAAATGCCCCTCTGACAGCTTCTTCTGTCCGGCCCAGTTTTGTATCTGCTTTGTCCATATTTGGCAAAGACCGCCCCCTTTCCCCTGATTGGTCCCCCATGTAGAAGACCCACTTGTGAGCGCACACGTGTTTATGTTGACAGCGCTGGCACTGGAGCGCAGAAGTAGGAGGGATCTTCGCTAGTGACTTAGATAATCTTGAGAAATTCGAATAACCAGATTTCAGGCTTCTCGACAGAAAAACTTCTGAAACTCAGGAATACGTGGGCGATTTTAATTCATATTTCACGTGTTTACTGAGGTACCATAGAGCCAATATTACATCCCAAATACTAGAAAAAGTTTGTGAATTGTGAAAACCTGTTTTTCAAATGTAAAACAAACAAAGTCAACCTAATGACAGCCATCTAGGAACGTGGAAGAGCAAGTAGATAAAAGAAAAGGTACACTGAAACAGGAAACGACACTTTGGTTGGGTATACTTCTTTGTCATTTAGGAATGGACAAATGTTCGTATCAAGGTAGTTATCGGGTTAAAGAAATGTTTGTCTATCACATTTGCAATGAAGCTTTTTAAGAACATTTGTGAATTGGGTTGGAAGTCTGCATTGTTCATCCAAGTTTACATGCAGTCTCTCTTGTTTGAAGTCTGAGAACCTGTCATATTCAAGTTAAATTGTCATGCCAATCAGTCAGTATAATATGCATATCTTTTTATAGTTTGCTTCACCGAGATCATTAATTTCAACACAGATGCAGAGGCTCAGTCCTTGTCCTTATGTCATCACAAATTTACTGCAACGATCGACTTTAAGGAAAAAAAGGTGCAAAACAGCTGTGCACGTGGAGTTCACACCTTCAGTCATAAACGTATTCTGAGCAGCATGTGCAGCATTAGCAGAGCTCAAGTGTGGGGGTGGGGGGCATGGGTCAGACATCACTGAGGATCAGCCAGCCTTCCTCACGCTCTGCACGTAGCATGACCATTAAAATACTACTCCCTCTGGCTTGATGCCAGAAGTCAAAGTTTACTGCAGTTCAACTCTTTTTCTGCTTTAACTCCAGCCACACTCTCTTACAAGCATGTGCATGCATACAACAACTTCTTTCTCTTGGCATGTTCTTTGTAGCGGGTTTTCCCCTTAAACCTGTTTTCCCCCTTAATCTTACTTCCATACCTAAATCGGTAAAATAGCTGGAAAGGTTGTGCAGCAAGCAAGCTTATAGTCATTGTCTTTGTGTGACCATTTTGTTTTTCTTCCCTAGCATTCCTTTGGTAAATCTGCAAGACTACACCAAACAATTGCAACCTACATCTATAGTTAAATGCTTTCTTTCCCAACGCGTTGAATGATTACAAAGCGTGCTGCAACCATTGTAATAATATTGCTATGCTTTGTTTATGGAAGTTTGTCAAGAAAGTTGAAGAACTTGCTGTTTGTTTAACATATGACAGATCACATAGTACGATGGGTGCATATTTATTGTTGATTGCAATTCTGAATACTCTTTGTTGTCAGAAGATCAATTGTTTGTCTGCATTCATTTGTGAATTGGATAGACACCAGATTTCTGACCAGTGTAAATGTATTTATTCCTTCCTAATGGCAAGAAGTTAAGTGCTCAAGGTGGTTCACAGCAGTAGCATAATAAATGTTAGCTGGCATACATTGGTGCCACAGGAAATTATCCAATTCATTAAATTTTTTCCCAAAATATGTATTAATTACAAATACATCTTTGTTCATCTATATGCCAGCAACATAGTGACAAGGAGAACAATTAGATGCTCTTCCATTAAATGACAGAAGGTACAATAATCCTGTCGCAATTCATATAACAGACTACGCCATGCCTTCCTGCGAGTGTATCAGCTTTATGTTCAATTAAACAGCCCCAGATTTTTACACGGACTAAGTGTGAATTGTGACGAGATCGTCATTATTTCAGTAACCATGCTTTTTGTGACATTTTTGTTTATGGTGGTCTGCCGTGAGATTTTTCTTAAGTAAAATGGGTGCCTTGGCTTAAAGGAACACTATGCAGTTTTCAAACTGCTAGCAGAATTTCAATATAGCCTCATTTCACTCCCTGCCAACGCCCCTGCCCCCGCCCTCCGCCGTCACACGTCTCTGCACAAAGAAACGCCCCCAGCCTACTAAACGTGGACAACCAAAAGAGAACCAGGAAGAGACCGGTTCGTCGCGCTCGCCTGGCCGCATCATAGTGCGCCTCAGTCGGCTGCATGCGTGCGTAACATTACACGAAATGTTACCGGTTTGATGTTGTCCATCCATCCATTTTCTGTACTGCTTATCCTCACTAAGGTCGCGGGTGTGCTGGAGCCTATCCCAACTATCTTCGGGCGAGAGGCAGGGTACACCCTGAACTGGTTGCCACCCAATCGCAGGGCACATTTAAACAAACAACGATTCACACTTCTCATTCACACCTATGGGCAATTTATAATCTTCAGTAAACCTACCACGGATGTTTTTGTGATGTGGGAGGAAACCGGATTACCTTGAGAAAAGCCACGCAGGCACGGGGAGAACATGCCAACTCCAACCTTTTAACTTTTATCACTTATTGGAGTTAATCTTGTCAAGAAACTATAATAGTCTCCATTGGTGAGAGGCTGTGTGTGTCCACCGAGCCTCCTTTTGCGCAGTGGGTGTGTGCAAATGATTGACAGACTATTCGGTCACGCCTCCTGTCGCTACACTCTCTGATAGGCTGTTCTTGTCCCATTGTCCCAATTTTAAAACAATAGTTAAAATTAAATTGGAGGCATTAGATGAGGCCAGGTAGGGGTGATTTTTCAAACAATCATTTTAATAAAATTCTACTGTCAGGTCATCAAGACATTTTTAACATACAGTACATGACAAAAAGTGGTTGTTTTTTTTAACTGCAAATTGTAACTTTAATGACGGTCGGTAAACACTAAACAACAGGAATTGGATGGATCATCTGTGTGTGAAAATGTCCTGAACAAACTTCCATTTCATAAAATTGACCAATTTTATAATGCTAAAGTATTTTTTGTTAGCATATTCAATTACTGCATTACTGTATTTGATTTAAAATATTGAATTTGACAGATTTGAAATGTGTCTGTGAATTATCCAGTACAAGCTAACAACAATTCATGCCAAGACGGTGTGCTGAATCCCAACTTCAATGCCCAAGACTATATAAGCCGCATTGGTATCCCTGGTCTCTACATTTGCATTACATTCAGAATTCTAATACCATCCTTTGTCTGATACTGGAGATTAAAATAATTTTCTGCTCCAATATTTGCTTTTGGCATTGTGTATTTTTATTTTATATTCACTATCATTTTGATCTTCTTGTCTTTAGGCAATGGTAGCATGTTACCCTGGAAACGGGACCCATTACGTGCGCCATGTGGATAACCCCAACGGCGATGGACGTTGTGTCACATGCATATATTACCTTAATAAAGATTGGAATGCCAAGGTATGTGACTGATGTGTGCGGAAAATATCATACTGATAGTGAGTCTTATATTGAGAATTAGAATGATCCATAAACATGCTGGAAAAATCAAAGTACAGTGCTCAACATAAAGGAGTACACCCGAGCAGATTTTTTAGCAACCCTTGAGTTTACCTTCCTGAATCAATATGGCACACTATATTACAAAAATGATCTTATGAGATTACTGGTAATTGAGTAAAAAGATTACTTTTCAAAGGGGGTGGCCGAGCATGTTATACAGCACTGCTCGGAGTACACAGACCAACCTCTACTAAGGCTCTTAACATTTTCCACTTTAACCTGTAGAGTCAGTTACTGTACAATCTTGACACCTAAAATGAGTGTCATCGTGAACCAGAATTTATTTTACCCAAGGGAACCTCATGCAAGAAGAATAAGATCCTACATAAGCACAACAAATTTCAACTTGATGAACATACATGCACAATGAATGGGATTTTCCATTTTAAATTTGAATTGTAAGCTATCCAACCGGTATCAGATAGAGATCAAACCTGGACATTACATCCAAAACTGTTGAATGACTGATTTTTAGCTGACTAATGAAGGATTTTTTTTTAATGATTTGCCCGTAGGTGTGAATGTTTGTGCAAATGGTTGTTTGTCTATATGTGCCTTGCAATTGGCTGGCAACCAGTTCAGGGTGTACCCTGCCTCTCACCCAGAGTTAGCTGGGATGGGCTCCAGCACGGCCGCAACTTTAGTGAGTATAAGCAGTACGGAAAATGGATGGGTGGATGTATTTTTGGTTGATATATGACAAACTATTCAACAAATAAGCCTGCATAAATTTAAACAACCTCCCTTGCGGAGGTAATCAATAGTTGTTTTTTTTTGAAGATGTGTAGCACAAGAGGCACCAGTAGTTTGTATTTCAGAAACCAACCATCACTGAGCTTAACACCATGAAGTCATTTTTCCCAGTTGTTCCAAAATATTATCGTCACTACATTGTGACAATATTTAGGGGGATTTTTAATTGTATGATCGGACTTGTAAGACCTTCGACTTATTTTTTTATATACAGGAATACAATTATACAGTATACAAGGCCCTGCCGCGAATAGCGGAAATCCACGAGGAATTGATGCCCCCCATAAAAACATTTGTAATTGTCAGTAGATACCACATGATGGTGATAAAGCACTACTTATCTATGAGACATGTCCGTGGACTGACTAACTGAAGATCCTCCCCTCACTTAAACATAGTTCCTCGGCACCAAGATGCCAAAAATAGTGCCAATACTTTTATATTAGACAGGGCTTTGGCCTAATCACAAAACCAGCAATTAGATTAGTTTTTTTTTTTTTTTTTAATGTAGGATGGGTTTAAAAAAAAATTCTGAATTTGTGAATATGTGGGGGAACACTGTACTCACACACCCCTTTTGCATAACATTCCGTTGCAAGCAGTATCATACAAAGTCAGTCACCGTCCGGCTTTCATCGTCAAGTTGGGATTGGTGAAATAAGCATATTAGCAGACTGCACTCATGTCCGTGACTGAGCCTCAATGTTGTTATATTCTACAGCCAACGGTGCCACAACGTACCGTCAGGCCACCCCTTCTGGTTGATAATGCCATTAAAAAGTGGTCCTTCTAATCCAACCACACCCAAATGGCCACAAGAGCCCACCACGCTTAGTGACTTTTTCTGATGTGATTCAGCTTGAATTGATAAAGAAACATGGTTCAGTGTTTCGTGTTTTTGGTATCAACATCCGTGTTGCTCTGTTAGAAAGTGGCATCAGTAGTTTTTGGCAGTCTTGCGTTCCCCTTGTGGTTAACACTCATGGCCATGACTTCTGTCTTGTCGGACTCTTGTATCTGAAAGCTCTGTTTATGTTTCTAACAGCATGCATCAGGTGCACCCATCTGCCCCCATGCTAATCATAGAGGCCGTTACGCCATTGCTATTGTTGTGTTCACAGGCGTTAATTATTCCAGTGAACCATGTTCAGAAACCCGCTTTGACTCGGCCATCATTACATCGGGCCCCCTGATTGGCTAGTTTTTGATGAGCCCTCTTTTATAGAATATGGTTGCCAGGATACCATGGCTCCATGAGAGAGGGTCTTGCTTTTGGAATATTCAGGTTCAGTTGTTTCAGATATGTACCCCAATTTTTACATACTTTTAATCTCTATAACACAAAAAAACACATTGTATTATGCAACGGTAAATTAATGAATTATCCGTGTATAGTGTCGTGTATTGTATTCAACATCTTTTTAGTGTCCTCCTAAACATCCCTTATACCATATGTACACTGTTTCCTTAAGTCCCACATACAGTCGTGCTCAACATTATTGGGAGCCATGAAGTTTAAGTACGAAATGTGGAATATCTCCTGAAGAAAATGAATCAAGTGAAACAATATTTTTCTATAGAGAACTGTTTGATATAAATGAGAAAATAAGAAACAACATTTTATGGTCAGATGAAACAAAAATAGAGCTTTTCGGCAATGCACACAAACAGTATGTTTACTGACGGTGCAATGAAGCCCTTAAGGAAAAGAACACCCTGCCAACAGTCAAGCATGGTGGAGGATCCATAATGCTGTGGGGCTGGCGGCCTTGACTGTATCACAAGTATCATGAAATGAGAAAATTCTAAAAAGATTTTAGAGCGAAATGTCTTACCCAGTGTAAGAAAACTTGGTTTGAGGCAAAGATCACGGGTCCTCCAGCACAACAAAGATCCAAAAGCACATAGGAATGGTTGAAAAAGAAAAAAATGACTGTTTTAAAATGGCCAGCAATGAGTCCTGATCTCAATCAAATTGAAAGTCAAATTGGGGGGAGCTGAAATCTGCCATTGGGGGGAAAGAACCCATCAAATGTTCGAGCTTCATCAAATTGCAAAGGAAGAGTGGGAGAAAATACCACCTCAGAAGTGCAAAAAGCTTTTCTGTTTTTTTCCTTTTCTGTTTGTGATTTCTTTGAAATCACAATATCTAAGTTGGGGGGAAAAAATATTTGTTAAATTTCTTTGGCCCTCTAATTAAAAGATCCTGATGATATAAGTTTGGTACCTTCCCATTTACTTCTCAAGATATTGTACAGGTTATGCAAAAAATGTGCCAATAATAGTGAGCAGGACTGTATGTACACTGTTACCACTGATGAAGGTGTACCACCCAATGCTAATATCCCACCCCCAAGTATGACAAAAATGATGGTGAGGAAACAAGTTCTTCTGTTTTACACTTAGACAAGGTGCCCTGTCCACTGTAATATACAATTGGTTTGGAAAAGATGGATGATTTAAAAAATACATTTCCCTATCGGAAATAAATTATCCATACTAGTCACCATCATTAAACCTTTATCGATGTTGGAGGAAATGTTAAAAGGAAAAAAAATGTCTTCAAGTGTAAAAATAAGTCAATAATTTAATAAGGAAGGCATACTGTAAAGGTATTTCATAACGTATTGCAGATGCACAGATTTTACTTGGTAAGATTCTTAGTTCCCACAACACTCAATTCTAACATCTAACATGGCACACGTTGAACTTGGACAAAAGTACTTGGACACAACAGGAGTCTTACTGCTTTAAATTTGAGTCTGTTTACATCACTTAATTTCTGGTGTATATTTTTCTTTTCTCACATTTGTCCTCCCTTAAACCCCATCCATCCATTATCTGAGCCGCTTATCCTCACAAGGGTCGCGGGAGTGCTGGAGGCTATCCCAGCTATCATCGGGCAGGAGGCGGGGTACACCCTGAACTGGTTGCCAGCCAAACGCAAGGCACATATAAACAAACAACCATTCACACCTACAGGCAATTTAGAGTCTTCAATTAACCTACCATGCATGTTTTTGGGATGTGGGAGGAAACCGGAATGCCTGGAGAAAACCCACGCAGGCACGGGGAGAATATGCAAACTCCACACTGGTGGGGCCGGGGATTGAACCCCTGTCCTCAGAACTGTGAGGCAGACGCCCTAACCAGTCGTTCACCGTGCCACCCTGCCTTAAAACATCTCTTCTAATTGTTTTGCAAGGAGATCCTCAACGCCAAAGAAAACGAGGTGCATGCTAAATTAATCCTTTGATAGATATGCTTTATTTAATGTGGTTGATGCTCATTAAACTGAGGTCTGAGAAGTACACAGATATCTCGGGTGACATGGTGACGTTTGATATGACAGCGTTTTGACTTTAGGCAACATATTTTTACCACTATGTTGGTCGAATTCCAAAATGTACAACCTGAGATTTATTCAACATTTAGGCTTTCACTGCATAGTAATGAGTAAACGAGCGATAAGAGTTGTAAACTGTCCACACACAGGCATGTGAAGAGCTTTCCTTTAGCCTGTTGAATTTTAAAAAAAAAAAGACCCTCCTTCTGCCCTCATTGACCCAATTGTGTTGACTTAACCTTGTCACACTGCTGGCATTCTCTCTTGGTTTAAAAAAAAAAAAAAAGTACTGTACAAATTAGCGGAACCTCTTTTAGGCTTGCTTGTGTGCGTGTGAAGAAAGGGCCCTATCATATCAGAGGTGGACGAGCTTGAACGGCACGCTTGCAGCAATCTGCTTTTTCACTCTCCAGGTCCTTTATCCAGCCACAGCAGTTTTCCTGTAGGTTATTCTTCCTATCCCTCCACAGGAAAGCCATTCCCCGCTGCTGTTTCCTATCTTGAACTTTCCTCCGAGCCCCTGGACTCGTTGGACAAGCCTTTCCCTTCACATTGGCGTGCAGCTGAAGCTGTTGTGGGATTTCACAGGGGATCTTTTTATGAGCCCCTTTTAAGGCAACGTCATCTCCCCCCGCCATGTGACGTGACCTTTTAACTTGAACAAACAATATAGATCTAATAGTGGCACATGCTCACGCACCGCAGAGCACCGGCTTTGCTTCACCTTGCTGTTTTTGTCCCGATGTGTAAACATAATAGAGATGTTTCTTCCTTGTTCTGATCTTCCAGGAATACGGTGGCCTTCTCCGAATCTTCCCAGAAGGAAAAGCCCAATTTGCCGACATAGAACCCAAATTTGACCGTCTGCTTTTTTTCTGGTCAGACAGACGAAATCCCCATGAGGTTCAGCCTGCTTTTGCTACCAGGTGAGCTTGATTGCAGATTGGGAAATATAATTCATACTTGCGTATACATTAGGCTTTACACGATCAGGATTTTTGGGGCTGATCAGCGAGTTAAAAAAAAAAAAAAAAAAAAAACGATCACCGATCCAATCACAAGATGGAGGAATGTCTATTTAAATGACCTGTTCATTTACTGTATATACTACTTAATTGCTCAATAAATAATGTATCTTTGTTCCTCTATTTATGCCAGTGAGGCATAGTGACAGACAGAACAAATAAATCCTCTTCTATTAGATGTCAGGAAGTAAATACAGTAATTAATGTATCCACTTTTTGTGACATTTTTGTTTGTTGGTGTGCCGTGAGATTTTTCAATTGTAAAATATGTTCCTTGGCTCCAAAAAGGTTGGAAATCACTGCTCTAGTCACTTCGTGTATTCTAACCAGTCAGGTCAAACCAACATTATATGACAGAAATAATGGGTGCTAACTTACTGTCATTAAATTACTTTATTTTTAATTAAATGACTTCACCCACACTGAAAGTTTAGAGCATGATTCGACAGAACGGCGGCATGTTTACGCCCAACCGTTAGTGCTACCACTAGCTTGCTAGGCTACATAACGTTTTTGTTGCCTGCTTGCGAGCCGCATCGTATTAAAAGTACGTGAACATACCTCAAGCAAGCCTTAAACGAACGTCCTCTCTTGTCCTGTCCATCGGTGACCACCAACACACGTTTTCCCCCATTTTGTCCTCATAATCTAGTCGCCGCGATCCACTCTTGTTGTCGTCGCCATGGTAACGAGTGTATCCGGTCGCATTTGAGTTGACAAGATAAAGTTCGATGATCGTAAAAAACGGGTTGCGGTGGTATCGGAGTAAAAGATTCTGGAAAGAGCAAATGTGTCTTGTAGTCTGATCCGGCATTATGTGTTGTCTCTCTCAGACGTGTTGTCTGTTCCACGCTGCCGACGTTTTGTTTTGTTTTGTTTTTTTAAATAACTTAATTGGCCGTCAGATATTTACAGGACTACGCCAAAAGACACAAATTCCTGCAAGATGGACGAAATGGAAAATTCAAATCAGTACTGCCAACAGATGTTACATTGTAATGTGAACTAGTGAAACTAACTAACTTATGTTTTTATGTAACAAGGATTGAAGGAGCATGTTTGCTCGCTAAGTATAACTAATGCGAGCTGCAAAAGAGTTACCTTCGTCTCCATATCATTCGGAGGAAGCTCCAAATGAAGCTTGGCTGCTTCCAGGCGATCCAGAGGGGATTATGGATCGCGGTTACTCAAATCCTGGCAAGCGGCCGGGGATGTCTCCATTTGGCCCGGCATTTTGCGTGATAGTTTTGCTACAAAGCGATCGCATCATCCTTTATTCCCCCGCATGATCTAAGGCGTCATTCCTGTCAGTCGCAGGAATATTTTTCTTGCCTTGGCGCAATAAATTTCTAGTACCGAAAGCTTTTTTCTTAGATTTTTTTCATTTTGTCTTTTCTCTTTTCTCCCATTATGTTTGCCTTCTCTCATTGTCTCTTGGACCCCGCCGGCCCGCCCCCTCCTTCTTCTTCCGCTTCTTCCTCTGAGGGAGGGACGTTTACCTCGAGGCATTATTGCCATATACAGGGTGCCAATCCTCATTGCAGTTATCCAGAGGCTCGACGATCACACACAAACTGCACAAGACCCTCCCCCACCCATCCCCATTAAAAAACGGCATTGACGTCTTTAGACGGCATTGGCAGGGAATAGATGGATTCTGAATGACGTCTTTGGACGGACGGCATTGGCAGGGAATGAGTTAAATGCTTTTCCACGAGATGGCCATTAACCTGTTTGTCTACTTTTTGGCATATTTTTATTTGGTGGTGTGCTTATTGGTACAATAAAGGTTGGGAAACACTAGTCTAGTCACACTCCCACTAGGCAATTTGTACCACATCTTGGAACACCTGACAGCTTAAGTACAGTTCTTTTGTTCATAGTGTGGGCACTTCCTGTCCAAGCTCAAGCACTTCCATGGTCCAATTATTAATAATAACTGTGACCTTGCATAATACAGAATAATAAGCAGAAAGATTTGAAATAAATCCCCAAAGCCAAAGCCCAAAGTAGGCTTGTATACAGTCAGAATCACAGATGAAATTCTTAATGCTGTAATACATGTCCTTCTAATCTTTGTAATAGCTTTTATTTACATACAAATTCATTGGGACAACTTGACATTCTATTCTATAGGCATCTTCAAGATATGCACATAAAAGGATAGTGGAATATAGTCTAATCGTAACGACCTGGAATTCCAGTTCAGTTGCCAAACGTTGTTGACTCCAACATAGATGGGAAGTAGTTTGCAGAAACATTTAAAATAGTACAGTGATTCACATGAAAGGAAAATCGTCAAGCATTTTTCAGTTTATACTGTAAATGTTTACATTTGTAAGAAAATACAATATTTTACTTCATTTTCTGGAAAGGAATAACCAATTTAATGTATTTATCTTCATGTTTGGATTTTGACTACAGTGTAGTTCCCAATGGATTAGCGCAATTACTAATGATAACCGCCATTTGCTCAATAGAAATGAACAGAATGACTTGAAATAATCCACAAAGTCAAAGCCCAAGGTGCGCTTGTTTGTGTCACATAATCAATGCGATCGTTCCTCCCACCAGTTATTGATAACCACCGCCTTGCACAATAGAATAAACAAAGATATAAAAGAATCCACAAAGTCAAAGCCCAAGGTACACCTGTATACGTGTTGCATGATCAATAGGAACATTCCTCTTACCAGTTATAAGTGATAACCGCCACATTGTACAATCAATAGAAATAAACAAAAAGACTCAAAACGAGTGCCGGGGTACAGTGTGAGTATACCTCAAAGGTACAATATTCCACATTGAAAAACGTGTCTATAATTTGATGTATCACTTTAAAGTGATCATTATTTATTATTCAATTGGTATGTCATCAATTCCCAAGGCATGAAAACAAGTGAGCAGGTATCGCAACTTATTTCCCGTGAACCCCTCGGCAATGGTGACTAAATGTAGCTTTAGAATCATGTTAAGTCTTCTCACGTTAACTGGCGCAGCGTATGGAGCCCTGTTACACCTCCTCGACATAAACTGTATGCTTGACTGCATGCGCTCAGCATCACTTTAGCAGTGAGTCAGTGCTCCCATTCTGTCTCTGCAGGTATGCCATCACCGTGTGGTATTTTGATGCAGATGAGCGAGCCCGAGCTAAAGAAAAGTACTTAACAGGTAGGTTTGGATGTGCACTTCAGGCCTCTTGTCTTCTGCATCTTCCCTAATGACTTTGTTAATTTAATCCACCTGCACTGTGTGAACACGTGGAACAAATGTTGTTGTTGTTTGTTTTGCCCCCGTGCATGTAGGTGCAGGAGAAAAAGGAGTAAAGGTTGAACTGGGGAAGCCATCCGATCCCAGCTAGTGCAAAGACCGCGTCCGTTCCAACCAGCCAGCTTATAAGTGCTCTGTCCCCAGAAAGTGGCCGTTAGAGAGCATGTGTGTGTTTTACATGGGACAGTGGATGTTTTTGGAAGAAAAACAAACATAGACAGCCAAGTGTGTTCATATTCAGTCAACCTTGACAACCCAATGGACCTTGAATGTCATGACATTGTACTGAAAGGGATGGTGTGTTTTTTATTTCCCTTTTTCGGCCCACCGTCTTTTTCAAAGTTGAACATTTGCGCCACAACCGACACTTTTCACACAACTCACAGGAATCAAGCTCATCTCGTAGTGAATTCCTTAAAAGGTACAGCATTCTGCAGAACCTCAATGCATTATGCTTTTCTCATGGAATCATCTTTTTTAAGCTACTGTCTGGAAAATGTGCTTGAGTTTGCAACAGTGAGGAATGAGATGGATTAAAAACACATTTATCCTGAGAGAAAGACAATGGTCTTAGTTTGAATTTCTTGTCCTCTTCATCAAAAAGCTGTTTGAATTCATACACTCGCCGAATAGAGTCTCGTTTACAGAAAATCTAGTTGTATGCTGGCCCCTGCGGGAGGGCAATGGTATAGCACGCTTGATGATTTATCTCAAGATAAGTTCCATATAATGGAAATTACTCACAAAAGGTGAGTAATTAATTTGGTCAAAGCTGTCATACAGTCATCATAAATATTGCTACTGTATTGTATATTGAGTAAGGAGCCCCTTTTTGGATAAGTTTATTAAGAAAGGATTATTTTATTTTTTTAAATAGTGTTTCATTTGGTGATAAACCAGCAGTCAAAAGATGTGAAATTACCACACAGTATTTAATTTTTCCATTTTTAACAAATTTTAAGGTACTGTCTGTATACATATGTATACATTTTGGACTTTAGCCTTATAATAGTGTCAATAAAATGAGTGGATTTATAAAGCAAATATGGCCTGTTGCTCTTTTTCCTCAGCCCAGGTCACTACATACTATAAAAAACATCCTCAGTTATAGTAAACTTGATTAAATGGATTGTTGCAGTGGTGTAGAACCACATTGTGATCACACACACACACACACGTGTGTTTCTAATGGTATAGCCTTAAAGGCATAAAGGAGGTACAGGTAGGTTGTACAACACTGCTAACTAAAATAAATGAATTCATACCTTTAACAGTGTTAAACAAAACTGAGTATTTGTTTTTTTGTTTTTACACAACTTATCATTAGGTTGTGAAAGTGTGGCCAATGTGTGTACAGGTGCATCTCAATGAATTAAAATACAGGTATGGCGGAACATGTAATTTATTAAAGTAATCTGCCAAGGTTAAATTGAGGCAACTGGACTTTTTTGTTGTTGATGTTTCACCTTTAAGTTTTCGATTCTAAATTTTGAATGACCATCCTGCTTACCAAGATCTACTCACTGCAACGACAACCATTCCACTGGAACAAGGCTCGCCTCCCATCAGCCATGAAAGATGGGCAAGGAATTGATCTAACAGACTTCTAACTCAGAAAGATTTGTTAGCCAAGGAACTTCACCATCATGACAGAACAACTCCCTATCATGGATCACAGCACAGGGGTGAGTAAAAATATCGATTCATCAATGCATTGCAACACTCCCCCCAGCAATTAAATATCCATCCATTTTCCTTACTGCTTATCCTCACTAGGGTCAAATCGACAGGAAGAATGCCACTTACATGTGATGGTTGGGCTTCCAGACCGACTGACCCCTATGCACGTAACTACGACTGTACTTCTCATTTCATTTCTAACGAGTGGGAATTGGTGTTCTGCAGACTAGAATGCTGCAACGGAAGCCACACAGGGAGCAATATAGCAAACTTGTTGACAGAGGCAGTAAATGAATGGGGTTTGACAAAGAAAGTGCTGGCAATTGTCACAAGGCCACAAACATGCTACTTAATTAGGTATTACTTAAAAACCCTGCAAATAATGATACTAACCTTAACCCCAAGAAGTAAAGACATGTTTTAAATATACATGCACTTTTGCAATACAGACCTGTCATCATACATTTACTTTTGTACTCCATGTGTGCTAATAAATTATTGTGTACATTTGTTAATTTCCAAAAGAAAATAAACATTTAAGTTTACATGCACTTTGCCTTTTCAGCCTATACATAGCGCTCAGATGTTTTTTACTTTTGTACTCCATTTGCACAACTTAGATGTGTAACAACATATTTTTACATGGCATCAAAAATATTTAAAGATTGACGTGACATATGTTTGTTTACCTGCCATCAAAAATACAAATTTCATAATTTACTCTAATTATAAATGTCTTGACTTACTAATTTTACAAGCACATGGCACATCGACAAGAAGCTTCTTGACATCCAGAGTCAGCAGTTCATTTGCATCTCAAAAAGGAGGGTCATTCATTTGAGGACAATGACGTCCAAATTTTGGGATAGGGAGGACTGCTGGTTTGAGAACAGTATAAAAGTAGCCATCTTTTGTCAAACTAGAAAAGCCATCTCTAAACAGAGGAGGAGGTTTTAGGCATCGCGTCTGTCGTCTGCTTCTAGCAATGTCCTGACATCCTTCCCGCCGCAGACTGTTCATTCCACAGGAAGAGCGGCCCTAATGAGCTGTTTTGCCACCAGTCGGGGGACCGATCAGTTGGTATGCAGGATGTTTGTTCACCAGCCACGACGGGCAACAACAACACCCTCTTGTGACCACCGAGGCATAAAACCGACGCCACACCTAAAAAATTCAGAGCTGAAGAAGCCTTTTGGATTAAAAGTGAAACAAGCAAAGTCCAGTTTCCACGATTCAATTTTTGCAGATTACCATGACTTGGGTGAGTCAGAATTTACACAGAAATGTATGTTAGTATTTCAATTCAAAAAGTGAAATCCCTATACAATATTATATTGGTTTACTATACTTTGTTTCTTAGAATTTGGATCATTTAGCTCACAGCTAACAAAAACCTGCAATTCAAGAAATTTGAATACTACATTTAAAAAATCCAAACATTTTAATAGAAAATAGATCAGTATTTGGTCATTTAAAAAGTATTTGTGCGTGTGTTCAATTGATCTTTATAATGAGTTTCACTTTTTGAATTAAACTACTTAAATTATCGTTTCTACAAAATTCTAATTTACTGGGATGTACCTATATATTATTGCATACACAAAAAGTATCCACCCTTTTTCTAGAGTTGATCTTGTCTATTTAGCACAAAATGTGTTGCTAAATAAAATGAAAAATACAGTTTACTACAATCTATTTTTGCCATATTTAATGATTTAAACTATATCATCTATATTAAGAAATCAGTATGAAAAGGAACACGCGTACATCCAGATGCAGTGCATAATGCAAAAGGTCAGAGAATATATTAATCAGACATCAATATAAACTAAACACATGAGCAGTAAGATTGGGCCCTCTTTGTACATGGATTGTGCAAATTATTTTCCCCATCAGTGGTCCTTCATATACTGGCAGTTGTTCTTCTCCGGAACTAATGTGAACGTATCGAGTCTGGTGTGCTTCACGAGGATAATAACAGTGTGCAAAAAACATTTGGAGTCAATAAAGTCATTGTGACCTCTTATCAGTAATGGCTGAGCTCCTCTGGAGGAGGCGGCAGGTGGTAAATGTCGTCCCGTCCGACGTACGCACTGATGCTGTTGCTCTGGCTCCCCCACTCGTAACTGTCGGCAGCCAAACTAGTACAAACACAAAGTTGGTGGGCCAGATTAAAGAACGGAGCGGGCCATGTGTGGCCCGTGCGCAATTCTTTGCCCACTCCTGCATTAAACCATCTTCTCTTGTTACCACATTTCTTAGGGATGATGTTTGACTGTTATACCTGGCTTGGATGTTCTGAGGCATGACACTCCACGCTAGGTCATCGTCACTGTCGTAACGTCGAGGGTTGTCGAAGAAATAAGCCCTGGAGGAGAAGACGTGACCGGGGAGCCCCGAGCCGGTCTGCAAAACAGCAGTTACCCACATTTCTTGTTTTCTTGTTCTCTCGATGAATCATTACTTAGACTCTTACACCTTCCACTGAGCATCTCACTGATAAAAGTTTCACTACAACTTCCTCCTCCTGAGGATTAAACTTTCGTTTACTCTGCGATCGACTTGTCATGCCTGGAAGATGCAATGGGGAAGCAATGACGCATGCCTAGTGTTGACTCACCCTGTCCAGCTTGGGCTGGCGAACTCTGAAGAAGAAAACTACAAGAGAAGTGGGGAGCAGCTCCCATACGAACAAGATCACACCGAAGACGACATAGCCTGTGTCACCCAGGGTGGACTGTAAATCTGCCTGAAAGAAAATACAAACGCATAATGAATTCAGTAATTCTGACAATTTACCCAGTTAGGTTTTTTTGTTGTTTGATTTAATCTACCTACTTTCCATTAGGGTTACTGGTGAGCCTATCCCTGCTGACTGTGGGCGAGAGGCGAGGTTGCCAGCCATAGAGTGCTCAATTAACCTAACGTGTGTTTTTGGAATGTGGAAGAAAACCCACGCTACACGGGAGGGTTCGAACTCGGGATATCTCGACTGTAAAGCAAATGTGCTAACCACTCTCCTGGCGTGTTAACCCCTTCCTCACCATGCTGCTCTATTTAATTTGCATTATTTTTTCATAATATCAATAATCTTCCAAATTTGATAAAACGGTTGCTATGACTATACCCACGCTAATCTATTGTTTACAAGCTTATTGGATCTCTATATAACTTTCATGTCAGCGCAGCCTCAGCTGTGGCTGCCCCTGCCACCACATCAAGGGATGCTGATTGGTCCAGAATTTTTGGAGGACCGCCCACAAGTGACACTTGCAAAGATGGATTGGTAAAAGGACACACTTGGTTTGGATATTTGCAAATCAAGATTTCACTGTTTCATAGCGGCCCCCAACACTGGGTCATTTGGTACTGGGCCACTCAGAAACACTGAACAAACAAATATTTCATTGGTTATCAGTCTGAAAGAAGTTTTATTTTGAAAATCAGGTGCATCTGGCTGTACCTCTGTACACATGTCAAATTGCCTGTCTCAGTCATATGATACTGTAGTGGGAGGAAAGAAGAAGAGGCTACAACTTTCCAAAAAAAAAGTGCATTTAAGAGACAGTCCTATTTACAATACAGGTTTATCTCTATAGGTGATTCACCCACCACCGAGGCCGCTCTGCGTAATATGTGGTGATTAGGCTCCCAAATGAGGCAATAAAGCCTTAAAAACTTCTATGGCAAGCCCAAGCATCCAGCATTAAAAGACAAGTGTGAATTAAAATCAAGGCAGACCATCCAGAGTTTGCCAGAAAAGGACAGAATTTCTTGCTTCCGTTTCCATTGTCCTATCTTTGTAAAGAGGAATTTATTTGCAATGACGGTGACTAAAACGAAATTCTGGCATAGACTGGACACAAGTTATACGCTTTGGATGTCATTGTCTCCCATTACCGCAAGATGGGACCGGTTCGTTGAATAGAAACAAGTGCAGGGCTCCCAATAACTACAACTACATTCCGTGTAATGGTAACTTTTATTTGTAATAATATATTTATTTGCCGGTCCGTCAAAATATTGCTTTATGTGAAACCGGTCTGTGCTGCAAAAAAAAGTTGCTGTATCAGATGTGTAATGAGATGGAATTCCAAGGCTTACCTGGTCAGAAACGTTGTACCAGTCGTAGTCAAAGGAGTTGATGCTTTTGTTTGAGAGTCCCAAAACCACCAGGTTGTAGCAGGCCCTGGACGTGTACAGGAGGATGACGATGGCTCCTATAGCACTTACCTGGCACACCGACGTTCCCTACGTGGTGACGAAAAGATTCGCAAGGACATTAAAAGAAGAATGTGTGGCCCGTGCTATTAAAGACGACACTCATTTGCGTTCTTAACCGCGGCCGTTCATTTTTCACCTTGGATTCCAGATAAATGTTAGCCAGGGACATCTTGGCGATCTTGTAGAGACACAGCGAAAGCGAGACGGCGCACAGAACGAAGAGGGTGTCATTGATGGCCACCCTCACCAGCACCACGGTGCGGGCGTCCACAGAGGATGTCCTCACCAGCATGGCGCACACCAGGTTGACGGCTAAAAACAGCATGCTCATGAACAGGAAGACAAGGTAGAGTGGCAGCCTGTTGGGACAGAGTGACAAAAGATTCACTTCGTTGTTCCATCTATAAACGTCTTGACTGGAGCCACTGGCAGTTGAATTAGGAAAATCTGAAACGGGTGCAGGCTGTTGAGAGTGAACACCACAATCAAGAAGTTAGTTGTCCAAATTTAAGACGACGTGAATGTGACAAGTGGTGATCATCACACTTATCCTCTCGCTCATCACTGGGAGCCTTCTGTGGTGGCATCACACCAAAAATACACACACCCCCCAAAAAGCAAAACACACTTGAATTAATCCTTGAGATACTCACTAGGTTGAAGTATCGATCAGCTGCACAGCTTTCAACTTTGAAACTCTTCATGGTGTTATTTGGCTAGGAAGTTTGCAACAAGTCTGAATCCAAATGTATTTTCTTACCTGTACCTCAGGAGCTCTGGTGCATATTTGGACTTGGCCTTGAACACGACCTGCCGTGAGAAAAGGTAAATTGAGTACTGTAAATGTCTCATTTAGTTGTAATGTAACAGACCATTTTCACTTCTCTATTCACATTCCAGCAACAACAAAAACAGGAAGCTTGCCACTTTACACTTTTTACCACACACATTTTCTACTGCTGCTAAGAATAAGCCTTAGTTAGCGTCCAGAGAAGCTATTGTTTGACATGCGAATTATGTAAATAGATGAGGAATGAGTCACTACATCACCCCGAAAAGCTGATTGGAACAGAGTGTGTTACTGTATTCTACAGGCACCTCAGTGGGATGACTGTTGTCAATGAATTGATTAAAATAGAACCTCAGTATATTCAATTTTTCATCACTGAGGACATAGACCTACACACATAACGCACGCAACATTAGATACACGTGATTGTTTTGAAAATGGGTGTCAAACTTGTTTTTGTTACAGACCACATTATAGTGATGGTTTCCCAAGGTTGGTTATATTGATGAAAATGCATACAGTATACAGTTCAATCGGTAGTAGTACAGCAAAATTTGCAATTCGGTATGTACCTTAGTTTCATGGTCATATTCAGTACAATAAAGGAACCAAATGCAAAATATTAAAAATTCTTTACTTCTTTTGTGTAAATAGTAATCAATTGTGATGACATTTAAAATGAAACAATCAACATCTTAAATCATTTATCTTTAGGAAAGTGTACCAGTAACAGTCTGAACAGTGTGGATTAGTAGGCCTCACAAACATTAAGAAATGCTATTATTGCTTTGGCTCCATTTGAAAAGCCAAGAAGAGGCTGCTTTTTTCAGTGGCACTGGATGTTGTTTGTACTACTTTTTTTTCATGCTGCACTGATATTCACATTATGCTGATGTTGTTGTTGTTTTAAAGCGTTAACAAGTTTATCCTGACAAAAGCATATCACTAGCCGTGATGCACAGTAGCCAGAAGCTGAGCTGCACAGTGTTTTTTTTTTCACAGACTGGGCGTGTGGCTAGACTCAAGCATGAGGCAGTTACACTTTCTGTCCTTTCCCTGATACATTCTGTGTACCCCTGTGGCCCGCTCTTTCTCAAAACCTGTATCACAATTTCAAATGTTCTTCACTTTTAATAACAATGACATATTGCAAGTTTCTGTATTTTCATGGACTTCTCATTGTTATCCCTTAATTTGTTGTGTATAAGGTTGATGATGAGATTATACATTTTTAATGGTTTCACAGTCATAATGGCCCTCTGAGGGAAACCATAACTACAATGTGACCCAGGATTGCATTAGACTGTGCAAGTGTACCATAGTGTACACTAACGAGTTTAATTTGTTCCATGACCGAACATGATCATAACTCAAAACACTCGTATCTCAAATCATCTTTCCCCGTTGAAATGAATGGAAATGCCATTAATCCCTTGTAGCCTCCCCCCAAAAAACAATAAACATTTTTGGAATGTGTTTCTTAATGAGAAAAACGTCACTCTATAATATTGTACATTATAAAATAGTACAGTATTGACATAATTACAGAGAACGTAAAGACTAAAACAGTTTTTGCCACATTTGTTTGCCTCAGTTCAATGGACACTGTGCTGCTCGTTCTGGTGCGTATGCCTTGGCCATCTGGGGGCAATATAATACAGGCATATGGATATGCATGGAGCCAGTCAAAACTCCACAGTAAGCCAGAATATTAGTAATTTTTCACAGAGGATACAAAAATGTGGCTGTGAACATTTTGTGTGTTGTTGGTCCACCGTTTGTGTTCACATATACATTGCTCCAAGGGTTATAACACCAATACTATTTGTTAGCCCGTCTATGGCGTTTTGCATTGTTCGTTAGCATTTAGCTAAATGGACTCATCTAAAGCAAAGCTATGTGGTTGTTTAAACACACAATGTGTAATTCTAAAACTGGGAGTGGCATTCACAAGCTTGAAGGCTCTTTTATCATGTTTACACTCACCTGTGCAAAGTAGAGGTTCATGAGGCTGAGTGTGAAGAACTGCAGGCACACGGGGAAGCAGTACAGCAGCCAGAACGGAAAAGGCCCCAAAGTGTTGGCCGTCACAAAATTCTTGAAGTAAAAGGAGAACAGCACCGTGCGCAGGGCCGACCACAGCAGGCACAGGAACAGGAACACCGTCTGGTAGCTGAAACGCTTGTGCCGGTAGCGCAACACCAACCAGAGTTGGACGTAGATGAAAATGAAGAGCAGCGAGTAGAAGGCGCTGTAGACCACCGTCAGACCCAGGGTCACGTAAGGGGGCACGGCCGGGGTGAGAGTGGGCAGAGGGAACGACTCCCGAGCCTCCTCCGCCGGGGCCTCCATGAGCTGCGACTGTGCGAGGATGAGGAGCCGGCTTCCAACCAGCAGCGGCCGCGCGTCAAAAGCTGCTCAAGCCGGCGCAGACAAACGACGAAGCGGCGGGGGAGGAACGAGGCCGACTTCCTGAGCGCAGGCACATGATCGGCGGTGAGGATGGCCGCTCGCGCTCGGAGATGCACAGTCGGCGGCGAGGAAGCTGCACGGGAGCCGAGCCAGCCTGCCTCCCTCCCTCCCTGCCTGGATGGCTGGCTGGCCGAATCTCACTGCATAGCACGCCCCCTCCGCGGTGACGTCACGGTACGCATCAGCTGACGCACTCGCACTGTACCTTTAACCTTGTCATGGGGGTGGGTGTGGGTGTCCCCGTCCCCGTCCCCGTCCCCGGAGGCAAGCGCTGCTTCACACGTACACTCACCAGCCACAGCATTGGGTACAAAGATGATAATGCTCAATTTTAATGCTATTAAAACATAAAACTACTCACAAAAAAAGTTTGTGGACTTTCGGGTGAAATTTCAGCATGAATCTCAAATGCACTATTGCCTTTACAAGTGCATTTAATTTGACCTCGAAAGGTTTGAATGTACGTCCAATTGTTCAATGTTTCAATACTTTTTTGCACAACTTGCTGCTCTCTAACAAGAAGTTGGACAGCAAAATTCATTTATTTTTCAATTGCCCAGGAGATCAATTTCTATGCCTTTCTGTGACTCTTCCAGTCTCTCTGTTGCAAACTGCAGATGACGCTTATTACAGGGACGTGCGAGTAAAAAACAATTTTCTATTTTAGCTGTCTAGTCTTTGCTTTATAATTGATTTTATTTTTCAATACAACAATAGCCATGATTTCATCATTACATGTGCTGATTTCATGTATTGTTAAAAAACAAGTGCGAGAGGGAAGTGCGACGGCGAACAATCGGCTTCACCTCAGATTGCGCAATCCTCACAAAAAGCTGAAATAGTACAGAGCAACACCACCACCACCTTATTAATTAATTAATTTATTTATTTATTTGACATTGTTTAACCAGGAAAGCCTCATTGAGATTAAAAATCTCCTTTACAAAAGTGTCCTAGTCCAAGACAACAACTCGTCATGGAAGCAAAGCACCTACTGGTGAAATTACTGTACTACAGAGGAGGCTATTGGCAAGTTCCTGTTCTCTCACTTCCCGTCTCTAATATAATGTTTTCAGACACTTGTATGCGTTCTGATTTTCCATAGTCTGGCTAATATCTACTTTTGCTGATTACATACAACCACATATAAAGCACCAGGTGAGGCAAACAGCATTGTGTCTCCTCATTGTGGCAGGCAACTTCCTGGCAGCCACACTGAAGGGGGCGTGCGTGAGCAGACAGATTCCTGTTGGTGTTGTTCATTTTCTATGCAGACTTGCCTCATAAATAAACAGCTATAGATGTCAATGGCTAGCCTATGCTATTAAGTGTTTTGACTGTACTGGATCAAAAATCTATGTATCTATAGCTAGATCAGTGATTCCCAACCATTGTGCTACTACTGCAGCACAGTAATGTGCTGTGAGCAATCCCGTGTTCCGTGAGAAATTATCCAGTTTTATTTTTCATTTTATTTTCTCAGCGGCACGGTGGTCGACTTTTATCCCTGACACGTTGGCGACGACACCTCAGGGATAACCTAACCCTAACCTGCTAGATATTGAAAATTCCAAGTTTTCTGGGAAAATGGGCAACAACACAGCGAATACAACAGATACACAGCGAATACAACAGATTCAGAATAAGTCATGGCTTCCTGTGAGTATATCAGCTGTGTGTGACTAAATTGGCCCAGATTTCCCACCGAGCAAGTCCATTTGTGAGTAAAATTGAGACACGATCATCATTCTTTCATTAAATATACTTGTTGTGATGTTTTTGTTTGGTTATGTGCCGTGAGAATTTTCTTACATAAAACTTGTACCAGGGCTAAATAAAGGTTGGAAAACACTGCAATTTATAATATGTAATGAGGGTTTTATTTATTGACTTACATTTATTATTACAGTATTTGACAGTTGTCTATGTTGTGCTTTATTTGGTTCCTTTGACAATGTGCATTTATAATGCTTATGATGTATATATGTCTTTATTAGTAGTAGTGTTCATTATTATTATTATTATCAAGAAAGCAAAATACAGTACATATACCGTATGTAAATTAGCAGAACATGGAGAAGGGGTGTCTCAACTTTTCACTCAACTTTTTTTGATGTTCAAATAAGCATTCAAATTGAATCAATATTTGTATTACGTTATGTACTCAGATCTTAATAATATTTCTATTACCTTATTTAGCTGGGTCATTTTCATATGATTTGATCAATATCAGTAAAGACATCTCCCACTGAAATTCATTTTGCATTCACACAATAAGGCAGCAAAATAAATGGTGTTATTTCTGAGGTATGTACAAATTTGTGAAAGTGTTCAAACAGTTGCATGTCTTTACTAATATTATGAATGCGTAAAGACGAGGGTCATGGGTTTAATGAGTAGTTAGGATCATTTATGCACTTGTGTTTGTAGAGTTTGAAGGTCAACACATGTAAATAGTGCAAGTCACATGGTTCCTATGAAGCTGTTTATGTCTCAACCATAATGCACTTTTGTCTTTACTGTTATGCAAGAAGTGTATTTCAGCGGGCCATCACCATTTGCTCTGTCAATAGGTCCTATCAACAAAGCTGTGGCAGAATTTAAGTCTGGATAAGAGTGATGCAGAATTTCATATATTCTTAAATGATGGTGTTGTTTAATCAATGTATTTCAAGTTTTGCAATTACTTTGTCAGTTGTTCAAAGTATAATGCGATAAAGTTTTAACACCAATCGGTAAAGTTTAGCCTTTAAGTTCACTGCTTATTTTTAAATATTTTTGAATGAAGTTCCATCAATCCATTTTCTGTACCGCTTATCCTCACTAGGGTCGGGGGCGTGCTGGAGCCTATCCCAGCTATCTTCGGGCAAGAGGCGGGGTACACCCTGAACTGCCAGCCAATCGCAGAGCACATATAAACAAACAACCATTGACAGTCACATTCACCCCTACGGGCAATTTAGAGTCTTTAATCAACCTACCACGCATGTTTTTGGGATGTGGGAGGAAACCGGAGTACCCGGAGAAAACCCACATAGGCACGGGGAGAACATGTAAACTCCACACAGGCGGGGCTGGGATTTGAACCCCGGTCTTCAGAACTGTGAGGCAGATGTGCTAACCAGTCGCTCACTGTGCCGCCTTTGAATGAAGTTGTTCTTCATAAATAAATGAGGTTTAAGTTTACATTTGCATTGGACTTCCATAAAATTTGTGTATTTCTTGATTGTCTTCACTATTTTGGTCTAAAGTTTTAGATCAATAACTTTCTGGAAATAGGATTTCAAGCATAGCTGTTTCACATGGGAGACAGTTACTCACGTAAAACCAATGTGGCATGATAAAAAAAAATAGCTAAATCAGAAAATTTTACAATTACAAAATTACAAGTGGAATTGGATGAAAATGACCCAGCTACATGAGAGGGGCCTTTTTCATAGATGCAAGATGTATACTGTATATCCCAACATGCAGTATAAAGTAAGCAATATATTTCAAACCACTCAAAGTATGATTCCGATTAAATTAATGCCTACCTGACTGTGCCAAATGTGACTTTTATTATCTTTGCGAAGGCAGACTACTTGATACAGCTCGTATTGATTTGGATTTTATCAGATTGATCAGATTAACAAGTGCTGGAGACTTCCCGTCCCCTTGATAGTGTATTGTTCTAGCAGACAGATAAGTAATGCTGTCAACCCAGCCTCAAACAAATTAAGGAAGCGGCAATTCAGTCAATGTTTAGATCATATGCATTTCCTTATCTAAACTTTGACAGAATCACTGCAGCATCCACACGTTTCCAGATGTAAACAAATATGAGCTCATACGATAGATGATTTATTGGGCAAAATACAGGGCAAAAATGCTCTCTTGTCTTGTAGATTATAAAGTTTTTTAGGCATGTTGTACCTGTCGCGGGTTGCTAATGTTTTGCCTTTCTCATGTAGCCAAATAAAGTAATGACATTTTTAGAGGCCACACTCAGTATGATGCAGTTCTCGTCAATGTAACTTGCACTGATAGAAAAAAATGCAGAAATATATTTGGACTGTGTCCCTCAAAACATAGCATTACTATCGTTTTTAGGCAGATGACGCTGGATCTAATGATGGTGTGCATACTTTTGTTTATTTACTAAAAAAATGTAGGGCCACATTGCAGAATAATTCTATGGGTTTGAGAAGACATTTGTGACTAAAAAACAAACAAACCTATTATTCTATTGTGGTAAATGAAGAAAATCAGATTGTTGTCGTAAAAAAAAGCAGTTTCATTTATCTTTTATTATTCCATTTAGACAGCTTTATACATTTCCAGTGAAGTTGGATGCATACAGATTAACATTCAACTTTCGCAACTTGCCTAGGACCCTTTGTTCTTTTTAAACAAACAACTCCTGAAGTCCTTAAGATGTGAAAACAGTGATGGTACTTCAGCAGAGCGTCTCATAACACAAATAATCAGGATCTTGTGCTTTATGATGATGATCAAGACAGTTTGCGGTACCCTTGGTACTCACAGTTGGTTGGTTGAGAGTAAAGTTCCTCCAAGGCCAACATCCATAATATACGTATAAAATGTATTAAACCTACAGTATACCCATCCACTATGCATTTTTGTGAGAGGAGACTGAATTTACATTTCCTCTAGAAAGACTTTCCTCTCAACCCTGTGATTTTAACCACTCTTTAAGATTAGATAGATAGTTTGTCTCACAAGACATTACAAGGGTTAATCTCTTGCAGGAAAACTCTATAGCGTGATAAGACAAGGAGCCTTTGTATGGTAAAATATAACGTCTGGATGGAGTTAAACATGAGTGAGGTTTTGTAAATTGGTGACGGAGGTGGGGGTTGTCTTTCACATGAGTGGGGCATGTGAACATGCAAAAGGCCAAAATAGGTCATCTAACTGGCCCCCCACCCGTCACTCAGCACTGTTGTGACACTACAAACACCCATCATAGTTACTCAAGGTTCCATGGTGTAATGGTTAGCACTCTGGACTCTGAATCCAGTGATCCGAGTTCAAGTCTCGGTGGAACCTGTATGTTTTTGCTTTTATGTCACGCTCCAAAAACATGTACGTTCGGTTCCCTGGAGACTAAATTGTCCATCGGCGCAAATGTGAGTGTGAACGGCTGTTTGCCAATATGTGACCAGTCATTGACAGATGATCAGTTCAGGGTTTACCTTGCCTCTTGTCCAAAGTCAGCTGGGATAGACTCCAACTTCCCTGTAACCTGGAACAGGATAAACGTTGAAGAAAATTTCTGGTTGGATGGATGGATGGTTAAAATTCTTTTTACCAGTGTCTCCAGCAGAATACCCGTAATAGCCAGAGGATGGCACTGTTTAGCCGTGTTACCCATGGAAACACTTGGAAGGATACAGAGTGTAGAAAATCCTATTTATATATGAATCAAAGGCCATATAGGTCACAGGAACGGTCCAACGGAACAAAATGTGTTGTGTTGTACTCTGTAGTGCTGTGCTGTGCTGTGCTGTGCTGTGCTAGGCTAGGCTTGGCTAGGCTAGGCTCTGTTATGTTATGTTATGTTATGTTATGTTATGTTATGTTATGTTATGTTATGTTATGTTATGTTATGTTATGTTACGTTAACCCTTTAGATAAATGAGAATTCTAAATTTCAATCCCAGAAAAAACTAAAAAAAAAAAAAAATTACTGTTGTTAATTACTAAGCTTTTGACATCCATCCATCCGTACAGCCATCCTGTTATTCTACTTATTCTGTTCAGGTTTGCAGGGAGATAGCGCCTATCCCAGCCAACTTTGGGCGAAAGGCAGACGACACCCTGAATTGGTCGCCAGTGGCACATATAGAGTCAGATAACTGTACGGATGTCTGGAAAATGTGCAACTCTTTGACTTCAATAACTTTTTCCATATACAAGTCGTATCATCCATCCGTCCTATATAGCATTTATCCTCATTTTGGTTACGGGTGAGCTGCAGCCTATCCAAGCTGAGTTTGTGTGAGAGGCGGGGTACACCCTGGACTGGTCACCAGCTAATCGCATTGCACATACTGACAAACAACAATTCAGTCTCACATTCACACCTATGGGCAATTTAGAGTCTTCACTGAACCTAACATGCATGTTTTGAGTATGTGGGAGTACCTGGAGAAAACCCAGGCAAGCAGAGCAAGAACATGCAAACTCACACACACAAAGGCCAGAGCTGAGGTTAAATCCCTGAACCCCAGGACTGTGAGGCAGACATGCTCACCACTAGCACACCGTGCTCATGCTGCTATTATTATACATTTTCCATGATTATTATTTGCTTTCTTCACAGATTGGCTAGGAGAATTCATATGGTTCTAGTGCCTTAAACTGTAGTACTGTAAGTTTAGATTTCCATATATAGTTCCTTGCCATATAAAAATAAGCCAAATATGGCCATGAAAATGTAAACTTTGGATATAAAGCTGTCATAATAAATCAGTGAAATCATTTGTTACTTCTATAAATAGCAAATGGGCCACACACACATAGCTGACTCAAATATAAAACTTACAAAATGTCTCCTCAGCTAAATAGCATAAATGTGGTCAATAAATCGAAACAGTATTGATGAAAATTTACATTACCCATCCATCCATCCATCCATTTTCAGCACCGGTTATCCTCACTAGGGTCGCGAGCGTGCTGGAGCCTATCCCAGCTATCTTCGGGCGAGAGGTGGGGTACTCCCTAAACTGGTTGCCAGCCAATCACAGGGCACATATAGACAAATAATCATTCACACTCACATGGACACCTATGTGCAATTTAGAGTTGTCAATTAACCTACCGTGCATGTTTTTGGGATGTGGGAGGAAACCGGAGTACCCAAAGAAAACCCACACAAGCACGGGGAGAACATTCAAACTCCACACAGGCGAGGCCTCAGAACTGTGAGGCAGATGTTCTAACCAGTCAGCCATTATCCCCAAGACTAAATGTCTTGTCGTTCAGTCTGCTGTGCAGAAACACAATGTGGATGCAGCTGGCTCAGCTATTTAAAACAAAGCAAATAGACTTTTGAAGAATGAAGAGATGAGGTCAAGAGGATGATGCACACAGGTCAGCTGGCATCAGATATTTAGACTCCATAGCACATAGTTGAACTAAGTGGCTGTCCATCCGTAAAAGGGTTCAGAAAGTCTTCATTCTCACAGCCTGCATGTTGAGTGTATGCTCAGTGATCATAATGTTTCAATCCAAGTGGCCGTCGGGTTGTGTTGATGGTCACTGGGCCCTGCAGCGATGTCAGTGCCCTGATGGGCCTCTGGCTTGCCTCCAAATGCACTAATATGGCTTCAGTGGTTCTCCTGCACAGTGGATCCTTTATTTGGATTGTTCAAAATCCAGATTGAGGTGGTAATTCTGCTGTACTGTATAGGACATTTCACCCTGACGTCACACATAGTTCTGGATGACAAAAGCTGCCCCTTTCTCTGATGGCACCACTGTCTTTTGACCAAGGCAGAGCGATTGAGAAAACTGGATAAAAGGCTTGAATGAGGCTTTTAGCCTTCTTCTCTACTGCGGTTGTTTGAATGTGTTAAGTCTCAGTTGAAAAGATTTTGCGTGAGGTAAATTGCTTCAGAAAGAGACGGAACACCGCCTGTAATTTATTTCAACAGGTAAAATGATTCAAAAATTGACATGGTGGAAATTCAGAAAGTTAACGTTAGCCTCGAGGGACTGGTTAATTAATTCAGGAAATAGCAATAAACAAAATGCCTATGCTACCAGACAGTCTTGATATTTTCTCTGTACAACTACAGGTATTTGCAACATCCACTCAATTTATCCTGCTCACCTGGAGGGAGTGTAGAGACTGGCACAGGACCAACCCGTTTGGAGGAATCTTGTAGGTGGCCTAAATCCCAAGAGGATAGGCATAAGTAATTAAGTAAACCACAGGTTGTGCTGTTGTGCTACACACTTAATTTAGAAAGCGCATTTTGTTTTCTATTTTATCATCCAAGCACTGATGCTGTCAGGGCTAGACAGCAACACTTTTCTGAAATCATCAATAAAAACTTCATTTTATTTTATTTTTTGTCCTGTTCGGTCAAGCCAAAAATCTGTATCCTTTTATGCCGGAACAGTTTTACTGTGTCACAGTGGTGTAAGAACCTCAACAATACGCGCACTCCGTTTGCTGTGTTTGACAAGTTCATAACCCCCCCCCCCAAATCAGATAGCTCCAGAACACCGAACAGCTGATAAATGCAATTAATTTGCTTGTTATTTTAGTGAAAATAAATACAATCCACGTCCAAAGAGACCTGAGATAGGCTCCAGCCCGCCCGCGACCCTATTGAGGAAAAGGGGTACAGAAAATGGATGGAGGAAATACAATCCATCAGGTTAAATATCAGCACGAATCAGGAGAATGATAAAATGACACTATATCTGAATCCACCCAGGAATTTGTTACAGTTGACCAAAAAACTGAGAGAAAACGGTTCAGCAGCAGAAACCATTGGCGAGCTGTCTTGACTCAATACCATCCATCATCCATCCATTTTCTGAGCCGCTTATCCTCACTAGGGTCGCGGGCGTGCTGGAGCCTATCCCAGATATCATCAGGCAGGAGGCGGGGTACACCCTGAACTGGTTGCAAGCCAATCGCAGGGCACATACAAACAAACAACATTCGCACTCACATTCACACCTACGGGCAATGTAGAGTCCCCAATTAATGCATGTTTTTGGGATGTGGGAGGAAACCGGAGTGCCCGGAGAAAACCCACGCAGGCACGGGGAGAACATGCAAACTCCACACAGGCGGGACCGGGGACCAGTCGTCCACCGTGCTGCCTGACTCAATACCATCTGACTTTTTCAAAGCTACTGCGAAGTCTGTGCGAGCTGATTTGAAACAAATAATCAATTGCTCAGGCGAGTTTCCTAAAGCTCTTAAAGTAGCTGCCGTTAATGATATAAGGTTGAATACTGACTCGGGAAAAGGGTCAATTCTTGTCCTGTTGGACCTCAGTGCGGCTTTTGATACGGTAGATCATAATATACTGCTGAACAGGTTGGAAACGTGAGTAGGACTAAATGGAACAGTCCTTAAATCGTTCAGGTCCTACCTGGAGGAAAGGAGTTATATTGTAACCATTGGAAGTGTTCAATTTCATCAAATGGCAATGACCTATGGGGTCCCTCAAGGCTCAGTTCTTGGACCCCTCCTGTTCAGCCTGTATATGCTACCCTCAGGTCAAATTCTTCAGAACTTTCATTTTGACTATCATAGCCATACAGATGACGGACAGTTATATATAGCAGTGTCTCCAGATGACTACAGTCCAATTGACGTGTTGTGTCAATGTCTAAAACAGATCAATAACTGGATGAGCCAAAATTGTCTTCAATTAAACCACAACAAAACTGAGATAATGGTTTTTGGCAATAAATAAAATGGGATTGCTGTTAGTAAATACCTGGAGTCACTATCTTTAAAAACCAAAGACCAAGTCTGAAACCTTGGTGTACTGATAAGATTCTGACCTGACTTTCAACAGTCAAATCAAATTAATAAAACTGCCTTCTACCAGCGGCACGGTGGCCGACTGGTTAGAGCGTCAGCCTCACAGTTCTGAGGATAGGGGTTCAATCCCTGGCCCCGCCTGTGTGGAGTTTGCATGTTCTCCCCGTGCCTGTGTGGGTTTTCTCCGGGCACTCGGGTTTCCTCCCACATCCCAAAAACATGCACGTTAATTGAAAACTCTAAATTGCCCATCGGTGTGAATGTGAGTGCGAATGGTTGTTTGTTTGTATGTGCCCTGCGATTGGCTGGCAACCAGTTCAGGGTGTACCCCGCCTCCTGCCCGATGATAGCTGGGATAGGCTCCAGCACGCCCGCGACCCTAGTGAGGAGAAGCGGCTCAGAAAATGGATGGATGGATGGATGCCTTCTACCAGCTGAAGAACATATCCATAATGAAGGCTTGCATGTGCCAAGTAGACCAGGAGAAGCTCATCCATGCTTTTATCTCAAGTAGACTTGACTATTGTAATGGTCCTCTGACTGGACTCTCACAAAAGAGCATTAAACAGCTGCAGCTCATTCAGAATGGTGCGGCTCGGGTTCTGACCTAAACAAAGTAGACAGAGCATATTACTCCAATTCTAAAGTCTTTACACTGGTTCCCAGTCAGTTTTAGAATAGATTTTAAAGTTCTGCTACTGGTCTATAAATTACTAAATGGTTTAGGTCCTGAATACATGAAAGAAATGCTAATGGAATATAAACCCAGTCGGGCTCTGAGATCTACAGACTCGTGTCAAATAGTGGAGCACAGAGTCCAAAGCAAATATGGTGAAGCAGCATTTAGCTATTATGTTGCACACAAATGGAATAAATTGCCAACAGAAGTGACGTCAGTGTGAATGTTTTCAAGTCCAGTTTAAAAACTCTTCGTTTTTCCTCATGCTTTTGAGAGCATTTCCACTTTTAAATGATATTTCTTGCACTGTACGTTGTTTTAATTGTACTCTTATTTTTTTCTCTTTGTTTTAAATGTTTATAAGTGTTCCCTTTGTTTTTAAATGCATTTAATCATGTAAAGGACATTGAGTTCCCTTGTGTATGAAATGCGCTGTATAAATAAATTTGCTTTGCTTTGCTGAACACTTGGGCTTATTAAGCTACTGTAGTATTTTAATATTGGTCATGACGGTGGTTCTTTCTTTTAAATGTAAAATTTTTTTGGTGGTGCTTGATGTAAAAAAAGAAAAGGAAAAAAACACAGGTCTATTGGCAAGAAAGAAAAGGCTTGATGTGAGACTTAGGATGTTGCTTTTTTAAAGTGGAAGAACTACTCGAGGAATCTTCTTTTAAGATCAACATGAACCAGTGAAGTATCAGCCCCCCCCCCCCCCGCCTCCCCCCCCCCTTTTTTTGTTTTTTTTTCATTTCCCTTTCTAGTATTGCTATTTGATGAAAGAAGCCCTGAGCGCAACCCTCAGCGCAGCTCAGCTCAGCTCAGCTCAACTCCGCCCCAAGTCCTCCAAACTCTGCCTGAACTTTGCTGACTGGAGCCCGGGCGTCACTCTGCTCCGTGGACCTCCTCCGCTCCGGTCTTGGTGCTGCGGACTCGAGCAATATCAGGACTGGCCAGAAGACGAGCAATGGCTTGGCGGCAGCGAGCGTGGCTCATCTGCGCCTCTTTCCTGGCAATGGTGGCGTCGGCACGGAGCCTAACGCGAGGAGACTTTTTCCCCTACGGTCCGAGCGCTGGAGACCAACAGTTGGACGCAGGCGATGACCGCACGCACACACTTGAACTGGAGAAGCCTGTGCTCTTTTATGATGGCACTTTTAACAGTATCTTTGTAAGTAAATCCAAACTTTAGTATTACTACCACTTTAAAAAAAACAAAAAAAAAGTAGTAGGCTACAACTGTATAAACTTCTAGTTGTGTCGGACGGACTACCACGAGTCTTGCGCAATTACGCACCTCCTGGATGTCATACACACATTGAATCAAGCTGGGGGAAAAAACAACATATATACGTGAAAGAATAACGTTTTCCCTTATATAATATTGGTTCGCTTATCACAAAGATTGCATGGAATCTTGTGGAATGCATGTCCTCGCATTCCTACAGCCCGAGGTCATCACTTTACTGTTGACCTCCAGCCCAAAAGAACCTCACACATAAGTATACAACGTCGAAGTGGGTGGGTAGTCTCTTGTGAATGTACTACAAATAGTCGTTTTCTGCCGTTTCCTGCCCATTCGCTGAAGTTGCATTGTGGAGCATATGAATGTCCCCCTAAAAATTCAGCAGTCCAAAATTGTATGAAAGCTGCACCATTGTGTTGGACACACAAGCAACCCTTTATATTCCCCCATTCTGCTTTTCAAAGTAAAGTGCCGCGTCTTTGTTTTCAACTGTCAAGCATGAAAGAATGCTGTATTTAACCTGAGGAATTCATATAGCTACAAATACTGTCTTTAACTGACAGTAGATTATGTAAATAAATACATAAATAAATAATAATACTAAAAATGAGCGAGTTTGTTTCCACATGAAGACAAATACAAGTGACTCGAGAGTCATGGGAATTTTTGGGGGGGTCATATGTTTGTTTTAAATTGGGAATAAATATTGGATTTCTTGCTAAAACAAAATGTCTGTGATTTCCCTACATCTGTTCCATTTACGTCAGCCACTTCAAACATATTAGTCAGCTCCAATTCAGATTTTTTTATGCAGCAGATGAAACAATGCTATAAACTAATGTCTGTGCCTTGTAGGGGAACACTCGTCTCTTTATACCTGGCAAATTTTAAAAAAGAGAAGAAAACATGCTTCTGCTTTTATCGTCTCAACAGGAGTGTGATTCAATCAAAAAGTGTCGGTATGTCATGATATAGCAACTCCCTTTAAAGATTTGAATCGGACACTGACTGACCATTTTCCCAGCTTTATCTTCCATTTGGGCCAGGAAGTGTCTGTAATGAAGATTACTCCGGGCCCTCTGGGGCTGCCGGTCAGGGGCAAGGACAGGAAACTCTCGTCCCCCCCTCCGCCCACCCGCGATCAGGAAGTGGAGGAGCCCGATGTTGCGGGGGCGTCTGCGTGCGTTTTTGACATGAGCCCACCTCCTCATGTAATGTGCGTCCCGAAGGGTGTAAAATCTATATCGAATAGCATCTCGTTCGGTGCTTGTGTGCCGCATAGCAGCAGCCTTGGATCATTAGTCTAATGAGTTTGGGATAGAGATCAAAGTGGGTCACATTGGACTGGAACAGTTCTTCACATGTCTGTCCTAGTTCTTGTGAACAAAGTCATCCCCAGTTACAATCCTCCTCATCTTGTCATTTCAGATCAACACAAACGGCTTTATCGCCACCGCAGATCCCAAAAGCGAGTCGACCTATCTTGGCAAAATGCCCGCTCCCTTTGGAATGATCGCGGTTCTGCACGGAGATCTGGACACAAGCGATGCAGAGGGCAAGGTTTTCTTCCGCCAAGACGGTAGCCCAGATATGCTACGTCGGGCTGCGGAGCACGTCAACAGGGCCTTCCCAGACGACCAGGAAGTCAGTCCCACTAATGTGTTGGTCATCAGCTGGGTAGACGTCGCTCGCAAGGAGCATGACAGCACTGGAGATAGCGTTGACAAGAAAGTGAGGCTTACAGTGCTTCTATCATGTGAGAGATATAGTGTGGGTGGTTTGGCGATGTGAACCTTCGACTTTTAGGGGTGCTTAGCCTCCAATCACAGTGCCGAGCATACAATACCATGGAATCAGCGAGAACGGCACAAAGCAAAATTATTATTTTGAGGCCATTTATTTCTTCCAATTATATTGATTATTGATCATTCATACACCTATGCGAACTTATTGCAGCATTATCTATTTCAGCCATACTAAAAGTAAGAAAAATCAGTTCTTCCTCAATACTACTACTACTAATACAGTTGACTGTTAATTGATCCGGGGGCACCGAGTGGGCGCAGGGCCCAAAGCAGTTGCTTAGTTCAGTGATTCCCAACCAGTGTGCCGGGGCACATTAGTGTGCCGTGAGCGCTCTTCAGGTGTGCCGTGGGAAACATCAAATTTGACGTACTGTATTTTCACGACCATAGGGCGGACCGTATTAAAAAGCGCAGTCTCAGTTACGGGCTCTCTTTCTGTATTTAACACATACATAAGGCGCACCGTATTATTGGGCGCAGGCATGGTAAAACATACGCTAGCTTAAAACATACGGTAGCATGCATGCACGCTAAAACAATGTTTTTAAAAAGGCAGCGGGAGCAAAACTGAGTTCGGTTGTACTTTATTGAAGTATTTAACAATGTACTCACATTATTTTTTTGATCAATCCTCATCCACAAATCCATCAAAGTCCTCATCGTCTGTATCCGAAATGAACATCTGGGCAAGTTCTCCAACAAACACGCCAGGTTCCCTCTCGTCATTGTCAGAGTCAGTCTCGTTGCCGGGCGGCTGTTCAGCAATGATGGCGACTTTCGCGAAAGCTCGGACAACAGTCAAAGCTGATACCTTAGCCCAGGCATCCACAATCCATTCACATATGGTGGCGTAACTCGCCCGGCGTTGCCTCCCAGTCTTAGTTGCACTTGGTTTTTCACAGCGGCTGTGAGATGGGCGCGCATGGAGTCACAGATCAACAGGGACGGTGACGCATGGGAAAAAAACATCCGGTCTCTTTACGTACACCTCACTCAGCCACTCTCTCATTTTCTCCTCGTCCATCTAGCGCTTTTGATTGGCCTTAACGATGACTTCGGCTGGAAACTTTTCTTTAGGCAGCGTCTTCTTAAAAATCACCATAGGTGGTAGTTTCTGTGCATTACCATGGCAACCAAGCACAACAGTAAAAGCCGACTTCTCGTGCCCCGACCGTGCTGGTCCCCTTCTTCTCTACAGTGTGGTTCACCGAGATGTCAAAAGTGAGCGAAATTGAGTGGCACCTCGTCCATGTTGGTGATGTGGTTGGGCAGGATGTGTTTGTCGGCAATCTTTTTACTGCAGTAGGAGCGGAAAATGGCCAGCTTTTCCTTGTAATCCGCCGGAAGTTTCATAAAACGAAAGCACCAAGACAGACCTCCTTGAAAATGTTCGATTTTCATTTCTTCTGCAAGCGTTATTGCCCTCAGTCGAATGGTGACTGTAGAGACGCTTCTCCCGGCTGTTCTTTGCTCATTAATCCATTGCTCGAGTTGCTCTTCCAACTCGGGCCACCTCGCCTTGTTTCCGCGAAAACTCAGCTTCGTCTTCTTGACTTGGCGAAGCTCGTTTTCCTGCTTCCTCCACTTGCGAACCATGGATTCGTTGATCTTGATTTCTCTCGCAGCTGCTCGATTCCCATGTTCCTCTGCGTAACTGATAGCTTGCAGTTTAAACTGTGCTTCGTAAGTGTGTCTCTTCATAGGTGCCATTTTCGGGGGTCCTTAGCCAAACCGATGTTGTTTTGCACAATGCACATACCGGCGCTATATACCTACTTGGGGCGTGCCTTTAGCGTCCTCCTTCACGAGCACCCTTCCCCCTTTACGTCCGCATGCTGTCCTCAGTCACGTCCGCCTTTCCTCTATATAAGCAGCGTGTCGGCAGGAAATGCTCCCAGTCAGTCGAGGGGAGCGCTCATCACACAGCAACATTTATATAGATTTTGGAACTCGGTGCACACATAAGCATTATAAGGTGCCCCGTCCATTTTGGAGAAAATGTAAGTCTTTTAAGCGCGCCTTATGGCTGTGAAAATATGGTAATTGCTAAAAAAAATTATTTCCAAGAAATAATGTATCGTTATTCATCTATTTATGCCAGTGAGGCAAAGTGACAGACAGAACAAATAAATGCTCTTCTATTAGATGGCAGGAAGTACATACTAGTAATTAATGTATCCACTTTTTGTGACATTTTTGTTTGTTGGTGTGCTGTGAGATGTTTCAATGGTAAAATATGTGCCTTGGCTCCATAAAGGTTGAAAATCACTGGCTTAGTTTGCTTATGGAATCAGCGCATTCATTAAACAAAATCTTAATTAAAGAGAGTAGTTTAAATATACTCTCAATACTTTCAACCAACTGAAACCCTCAATTTGACTAAGTACATATTACAATGCCATGTCAGAGTTGCCTGTTTTGTTTTTTTTAAAATCCACAATTACATGCTTAATTATAATATTCATGTTTCAGGCTGGGCGGCACGGTGGACGACTGGTTAGTACATCTCCCTCACAGTTCTGAGGACCCAGGTTCAATCCCCGGTTCCGCCTGTGTGGAGTTTGCATGTTCTCCCCGTGCCTGCATGGCTTTTCTCCGGCTACTCCAGTTTCCTCCCACATCCCAAAAACATGTGTAATAGGTTGATTGAAGACTCGAAATTGCCGTAGGTGTGAATGTGAGTGCGAATGGTTGTTTGTTTATATGTGCCCTGTGATTGGCTGGCAACCAATTTAGGGTGTACCCCGCCTCCCGCCCGAAGATAGCTGGGATAGGCTCCAGTGCACCTGTGACCCTTGTGAGGATAAGCGGTACAGAAAATGGATGGATGGATGTTTCAGGCTAAATCCGTTAGTTGAACGAACCTGAGGCAAAGACTAATATGGTCATGTGGCCATTAAAGCACAGATCATAACATGGAGAACACATATTCAAAAGTTTTGAAGTTTTAAAATAGAACCACAAGGCCCTGTTGATCATTTAAGGCCACCGTACTTCCTGATATATGGTGCTAGGGTATTAGCTTGGTTGTGCTAGCCTGAGTTGTGGATAGACACAATTAAGTGTTCATTTTGGAGAAAGATTATCCTGTAGTCAGAAAAGAAAGTTAGGTAATAGTTAATGAGAGAGTTAATAATCCTGTCAACAGTGCGCGAAGATGATTTCAGCTAACTTTTCTTTGTCTCGTAACATATTAGGTCCACAACCCAAACACAAATGCAAACACTTTTCTAAGCCATCCAAATTTAACTTCACAGTAATGTAAATGCACAGACATTAACAAAGTGATTAATAATCATATTTAATGAGTAAAATAATCAAACAAACAACAACAATGTAGTAGGAATCTTTTCAGGTCATAAGTGTGTATGGCAAGTGGTTGCTAGGCAGATTTCATAGTGCTCGATCATAGCTGCACGATTGGCCATAAACAAATCGCCATATGCCAGCCCACCAATTAGTCTGTTTGGATGGCAAAGTAGATACTGAAGGCACTTTGCTAGACAAACACTACTGAAGTGATTTTTATTCCAAAAAGGAAATGTTCATGTCAACACATACCATTTTTCCTTAACAGAGAAACACCTTCCAGCTGGCTATTGCATCAGTCGGGACTTCTTCATATGCTATAATGCTATATGCCACAGATGGGATACAGTATACCAATATTCCCGTAGGGGAGAATAGCGTCATCTTGCACGCTGGCTTCAGTAAAGGTTTGGTCCGAGGTTTCCTGTTTTCCAGTCAGGGCCCATACTACCGCACCACCAACGATGAAGACGCATCCATCAGCGCTTTAGCAGAGTAAGTCACGAAGCACAATGCCGCCATTTACTTATGGTTGCTGGCCAAGTAATGTATTAAAAAGTGTCTTTTCGCCCTCATAGGCAGACCAACTCAGGCCTCAGGGGGGTTTGGGTGTATGAGATTGGAACGTCCCCTTATTTTACCAACGTAGCTCCAGGTGAGGTGAGCGAGCTGCCCACTGAGGCTCCTCCTCCCGCATCCTCTGGCAACACAGAAGATGCCCCCGATGCCAGGAGGGTAGTGTATACTAATGGACAGCAAGTGGTGTACCCTCCTTTTGAACCAGATGAGGAACAGATCCAAGTGGAACCGGTTCAGTACCAGCCCCACCAACCTGATAACCCAGAGGTGGTGGTGGTGGACGACACTGATATAAATGTAGATGGTGTGTTATAATGTTGCACTCGTGCATGGCTTGCTGGTGTCATTCAGTTAAACTTACATGATTTTCTTCTTGTGTGTCTATGTTTTAGTGTTTGCGTACAACCTTGGCACATGTGCAAACAACAGAAATAAGTGCTCCCAATTTGCTGACTGCAAGGACCACTCCAGTGGGTACTGCTGCCACTGCAGGCCTGGTTTCTACGGCAACGGGATACAGTGTGTGGCAGAGGGTATAGCCACATTTTATTCATATACATAGTAGTAGTCAGTTGGCAGAATTAGCTTTTTTTGATAGAGTAAGAGAGGTCAACGGACTCATGTCAGCTTTTTTTTTGTGTAATTTAATTTCTTTAACTTTTAATATCTCAGCCTTTTTGTCCTATGATTAAATGTGCCTCACTACCAATCAGTAGAACAGCAGTTACTGTCTTACAGCTTATAAGATATGAAAAATCATGCTCCAAATCTTAAAATATTGACATCATAATAACAAGACATGAAAAAGTAACCAAGTAAAACAAACAAATTACTTTTTTTGGGGGGGTTTAGTACTAGTGATGTTGTGGCACATGCTACTGCCTTTCAAACAGATGCCATAAGTTTGATTCCTCGTCGGTGCCCCAATACCTAGCCACTGCCGGTACCAAGCCCGAATAAAAAATGTGTATTGCGTGCGTATAAACTGACACACAAATGCGAGTGACTCACTGCTGTGACCTCTGATAGGACAAACCAAAACACTATTTAGGTTTAAACTACTCAGTTGATATAATAAATATAGTACTGTTCGTCCATGTTAAATATTTCAGTTGCTTGCACTCTGACAAGAACGAAGCAGAAGCCAAGAAGTCAAGCAGAAATGTTAAAGTTTGGTGTTAATCTGGTAACACTTCAAACACATCATAAATCAACAACAACAAGCATATCAATAACACAAGTCATTGCGACACAGGTTGATGACGTCAGATCTTGGGACTCTAATTGTATGTGTAACCCCTCCAAGTTTCCTGGAAATATTTTTGTGTAATCCTGCTAACTAAACAGACTACAGCATATATTGGCAACACTTCAATGAATATTGACATGACTCTTACTTGTCTTTACAGGAAAGCCTCAGAGGATGAACGGTAAAGTGCATGGACAGGTGTATGTGGGCAACTCTCCCACCCCAGAGAAGTTCAACAGCAACGATCTTCACTCGTATGTGGTGGTGAATGACGGACGCTCCTATGTGGCCATCAGTGACATCCCTCCGACCCTTGGGCCCTCCCTGATGCCCCTGTCAGCGCTGGGTGGTGTGATCGGATGGGCCTTTGCTCTGGAGCAACCAGGCTTCAAGAATGGCTTCAGCATTATTGGTGAGGGAGAGATTCATCACAGTGTCCTAATGTCACAATTTGTCATACAGCTGCACTTTTGTTCGCTGAAATTCCCAGAAATTACCTCAGCTGAGACCCAAGAGGAGGCAGCTAATCTAGTGCTGGTTGTCTCTAGTGTTAATTAACCGCTTTTGTGCCTGTCTCCTAGGGGGAGTGTTCACTCGGCAGGCTGAGATTACCTTCCTGCCCGGGAATGAAAAACTGACGATCAAACAGGAGTTTAAAGGCATCGATGAACACGACCACCTCTTGGTGAGCACCACCCTGGAGGGCCGGGTTCCTGAGGTGCCTCGTGACTCCACCGTGCAGGTCGAGCCCTACTCTGAGATCTACCAATACAGCAGCAACTGTGAGAAAACACCCATAGTAGAAGGGTTAGTGCTAATTTAAGACTATGTTTACGCATCAAGAAAATCATTATTTGCTTTCAGTAATCACCTCGTCCTCCACGCGGAAGTATGCGGTCAACTTGGCCGACGGCACTAGGGACGACACGAGGACTTTCCAATGGCGTCAGACCATCTCCTTCCAAGGATGTCAGCATGATGAGTCTGCGAGAGACATGCGACCCACGCAGATGCTCAGTGTGGACCAGGTCTTTGTCATGTACGACCCCAATAATGAACTGATCCGCTTCGCCATGAGCAACAAGATCGGAGACATCAATGGTGAGCTCATGGAGATGATTGTTGTCTTTCTGCCTAGCTTGTTTCCTTCCTAATCACAACCTATGACATCCTAGAGAAGACTGTGTTTGCTATGAAATGACTGTTCTAAAAGTGTGCTTCCTTCCTCAGGAGGACAGCCAGAAGAGAATCCATGTTTCACTGGAAGACACGGCTGCGACACCAATGCTGTTTGCCGACCCGGAGAGGGGACCCAGTTCACATGCCAGTGCGCCTCTGGCTTCACCGGTGATGGACGTACATGTTACGGTACGCTTGCGCCGTGCACCGTCTCCTGCTACACTAATCTTTTTTTTTCCAGCTATCTGTGCGCCCCAGTAACAAATGGTCCGCCGCCCGGTGGTTGGGGATATTAAAACTGAGTACACAGATGGACAATATAAGTGCTTACGATAATCACACATTAAAATTTAAAAAGGTCACACTTGTTCGGAGCCTATCCTAGCTGACTTCGGGTGAAAGGTAAACTATATCATGGACTGGTTGCCAGTCAATCGCAAGGCTGTTCTATTTGAAGATAAAAACAATGCTAATTATATATTTACTGGGTGCTACTGTAAACACGTAATCTTGACAAACTGAAGATATAGTACTGTTCACAATAATTGACTTCACGAACAATCCGTTGTGACTAATGATTGTCTGACATGTAGAACGCCCACTAATTACATTAACAGTGACTCCTTCAGTTTGGACTAATTTATAACTATGCCACCTGGTACGTCAATGGAAAACATGGGAAACCCAGAAGCTATCCGATGAGATAGATTACGGTCGTTTAACAGTCATTCCTAACCACGGTGACTGTGCAGTGACAGATCACCAGGGGTGCAGCAATTGCACTTAATATGTCCCAAAAGTATTTATTAATCAAAAATATATCTTTGTTCCTCTTTCTATGCCAGTGACGTATAGTGACAGGCAGCACAATTATCTTCCATTGGATGGCAGATGGTATAGTAAACCTGTGTATCTGCCTGTTCACAGTCATAGAACAGAAGTATTAGCTTCTGGAGAGTATATCAGCTTTTGCATTATGTTCAATTAAACAGGCCCAGATTTCACACGGAGTAAGAAAATTGGTGAGTGAATTGAAACGAGATCATCATTGTTTCAGTATTCATATTCTCTGTGACATTTTTATTTGGTGGTGTGCCGTGAGATTTTTCTAATGTAAAATGGGTGCCTTGGCTCAATAATGATTGGAAGACACTGGTCTACAACCACCCATCTCTAGTTTGTACAGCCTTTTCTTGTAGTTCTACTGAACGAGATTATCAATTAGCAGGAGGAAATCAAATATGATAAACAATGTGTCCCATGCTTGACAGCCAGGTTCTAACATTTTCCAAAAGGCGTCATTGCCCTTTCCAATATGTGTGAGACAGGAAGAGCCCCAAGGCATATACAGTTACAGTACAAAGGAAGGATATATTTCAGACAGATGCTATCTTGAAACATTTGTAATTAAGAAATCTTCTTCATCTCTCCTCTCTGATCTCCAGACATCTGATAATGAAAGACACAGATTTGACAAATCCGGATTTTGGACATTAGATCTACGTTTCAGTTATTAACATGATACTTGTCTGATGACTGTCTCTTATCTCCTCCACCAGACATTGATGAGTGCAGAGAGATTTCTGAGATCTGTGGCTTACATGCTATTTGCAACAACCAGCCTGGCACCTTCCGCTGTGAATGTGTGAATGGATATCAGTTTGACAGTGATGGGCAGACATGTGTTGGTAGGTACTGGGCTCACCAAATGAAATGATTTACATACAAGCACTATTATTTCAAGTTAGACACTCTTGTGCAAAGGCTTCATGCTTCCACATCACATGGGTATACACTTTAGTGTTCTACTTAACAGGCCTATTTGTTAAATACTATAACAATGTAACAGGAAATACATGTTTGTGACTTTTCCTGGCTTTCTCCTTGTGACTTACAAATAACATTTCTGATATACAGTACTCAGCGGTTGCGTCATTAGCTCCCTGCACAATCTAATGAGATCCAGTACAAGAATTATATCAAACATTCATACTTTACAATGAAAGTAATGTTCAGTTCTAGGGATTACGTTGATGATATGTTCATTATTGTGGTTGTAATTTGCAGTTTTAGAAAGCTTGCACCACACTGAGAGGAGTTACCCCAACAATGTACTATTTTGTGTGCTTAAATATGCCCAAACTGAATGAAAAAACTTCTCAAAGGGGTAGAGCACGAGTCGCCCCGAGAGTGGATCAAGATATTAGATATTATACATCGAGGAATTCCACACCAAAATTGGTCCATGTCCCACCCTTTTAGCAAAGTTTTGTGAAAATACATTTCATTTAAAAAATAAATTTCAATTATATAAATTGTATTAAAATGTTGATAAATTACATTTATTGTTATCTTTCTTCACTACTGAGTGAGACAAAAGGACAAGAAATACCTCAGAATAAGCTCTACAGTCGACTCAGTTCTATGTCACTGCAAACTACAACCAGAATAATAAAAAACATTTTGGTAAATCCATACCGCTCTGATAGTGTCAATCAGAACTCATCATATATGCTGTATAAAGACAACATTTTTGATGCAACTCTCATGATGAATGTCATTAAAAAGTGTAGGTGTACCTAATGATTTAGCCGTTGAGCTGTTTTGAGTGGACATTTCTGCCTCAGCACTAAACGTACTCAGCTGCATTTGTCTGGCCTCCTTCCGCTGTCAGAGGTGAGTCAACCTGTGGACGCGTGTGAAGACGGTAGCCATACCTGTGACATTCCTGAGCGTGCTCAATGTAGCTACACCGGGGGCTCCTCCTACATCTGCTCCTGCTTGCCAGGGTTCATAGGAGATGGAAGAGTCTGCCAAGGTAAAACCTCAGAGACACAAATGCACTGTAGAGCCTTGAATTGTTGCACCATCTGCTCAAGAGTGGGGGAACTGAGCTGGGTTACATCATGTATTTGCTGGAACTGAATATCCAAACACAGAAAACAGATGGACATTTCAGAGTATAGCTTCCTTTTTTGGCTTTCCTTGCTTAATTCACTGCACTCCGACCCAAATTTTTGTGTGCACCACTAACCATAACACGGGATAGTGTAGAACGATTTCTTATGTTATTTTTGCTTTGAAGACATAGATGAGTGCCAGCCCGGCAGGTGCCACCAGGACGCCGTGTGCTACAACACCCAGGGATCCTTCACCTGCCAATGTAGGCCGGGTTACTACGGCGACGGCTTTTACTGCTCCCCAGGTAAGTCTAAAGGCACAGCGCCAACTTTGTGCCTCGCTCGGCCAACAAATGATTTCAATAGCAAATGTGATTTTACACTCCCCGGTGGACTGACAGGAAACATGTGTTCTGTTATGTCTGCTAACATCCAGCTGCTCTGTTTTGGATGGCTGCCACTGGAGTGGAGACAGTTTGGTAATAGTGTTCATAGTTCTGCATAAAACTAAATAGTACAAATATGCAAAATGAATCATTCACATTCTCACCATTGTTCCTTCCTGCCATCTGTGTGTAGGGAATTTCTGACAGATGGCATCCGTTTTTATAGTTTTGTGTGGGATGTGGACGTTTTTGTGTATCATCCATTTTCTGAGACGCTTCTCCTCACTAGGGTCGCGGGCGTGCTGGAGCCTATTCCAGCTATCATTGGGCAGGAGGCGGGGTACACCCTGAACTGGTTGCCAGCCAATCGCAGGGCACATAGAAACAAACAGCCATTCCACTCACATTCACATCTACGGGCAATTTAGAGTCTCCAATTCATGGATGTTTTTGGGATGTGGGAGGAAACCAGAGTGCCCGGAGAAAACCCACGCGGGCACGGGGAGAACATGCAAACTCCACACAGGCGGGGCCGGGGATTGAACCCCGGTCCTCAGAACTGTGAGGCTGACGCTCTAACCAGTCGTCCACCGTGCCGCCCGTTTTTGTGTCATTGAAGATAAAACAAGGGAAAAGGAAATAAAGAGCCCGTGTTCATGCATTTCTTTCAGAGCGGACAAAACCGCAATGTGAAACCCACAGGGACAGTCTTCTTGGTGTGACTGTGTATGGCCCCCGGGGTCCACGGCCTCCTGTTGGACAGTACATCCCCACGTGTGATGAGCACGGCAACTATGAGCCCATGCAGTGCCATGGTAGCACAGGGCACTGCTGGTGTGTGGACCGGAGCGGGCAGGAGATCCCAGGGACACACTCTGGTCCTGGCAGTAGACCCATGTGTGAGTTCATTACACATCATGTTATATCACGCACGTTCATTCCATTATGTTCATATAGTAAAAGATAACTAGGCCAATTCCTGTGGAAATTTTAAATGGGCCGACTACCTGTTGCATGCCTGAAACCTGCATTTTTGCAGGAATTATTCCAAGTTGGGCTTGCATTGTAGAATTATTTCAAACTTTCAAACAAGTCTTACAATGGTCCAATTTCGAACACTAAAGTACTAACAGTTGGTATACCAACATAGTGCAAGATGGCATTCACAGTACAGAAAACACAAGGCAAATTGATAAAGATTTAACTTTGTGCCCTGGGGTCAGGTAGTATGTGAACCCTGGATATATCGCGGTTCGGCATTCGCAAATTCACCTTTTTGTGGATTTATTTGCAGAACCTATCCTCCATTATTTACTGAAGGACACACCTATTTGCTGTTTTAATGCACAGACCAAAGTAATAAACATTACTTTGGCACCATGTTGTGGCATCTTGGTGCCAAGGAACTATATTGAAGTTGCTTAATCAGCTTTATTTAGGAAAAAGTAGTGCTTTGCTAAAATCTTGTGGCATCTATAGGCAATTCTAAACCTTTTTGGTCATGCGTCAATTAGTTGTGAGTATTTGCTATTAGTGGCAGGGCTCAGTCCCTATCCTCGGTGAATAGCGGAGGAACACCGTTGGCTAGCATGCTCATAGTTGTCATGCTAACATTTAGCAGGACAACAATCTGAGAAAAGAGAGGTGAGAAAGCATTTAGACATAAATTATTACTTTGGTCTGAGCATAAAAACAGGATTTTACAGTTTTTCCTGTGGTTGTGTACTATCTTCGATGATAATTGATACAATGCTGACTTGCTAACAGTTGTAATGCTGACATTGCCTATAGGACGATACCGACCTGAGTAATAATAACAATAATAATGATGACAATAATGCATTACACTACGCTTTTCTAAACACGCAGACACTTTACAACTTCATGCATTATTCTTTTACTCCTCAGTCACACCCTGGTGGTAGTGAGCTACTTGTGTAGCCACAGCTGCCCTGGGGCTATCTAGCGGAGGCGTGGCTGCCATTCTGCGCCTACAGCCCCTCCGACCACCACCAAACATCCAACCACATTCATTTGTAGACAATGTGTCTTGCCCAGGGACACAATGACGACATGCAGTTGCGGGGGGGGGGGGGGGGGGGGGGGGGGGGGGGAGTTAAACTGGTGACCCTCCAGTACCAAAGCGTACTCTCACCCTCAGTGCCATGCTGCCCACAAGTACAGAAAACACAGAGGCAGATTGCTAAGATTTTACATCGTGCCCTGTGGTCAGGTACTTTTTTGAAAGAGAATAGCTCAAATGCTAACATGCGTATACAGTAGAAAGCGCTGAGAGAATAATATGGATTGTTTTTCCCTATGGTTTCATACTATATCCTATGACCGTTGATAAAATGCTAACATGCTAACCGATGGTACGCTAAAATATAGAATGCACTATTGATATTAAAAATGAGTGTTCTCCCAACAAATTGCTGATTTTTTATATTTGGTTTTCAATGGCTCTTTAGGCATTGACCATGGTGGGGTGGGACCACTCGTTGGACCCACGCCTCGACCTGATGTCCACCCCCTGCCTCCTGGCACACACCTGTTGTACGCCCAGAGCGGCAGGATAGAGCATGTCCCGCTGGAAGGTTATGACATGAAGAAAGATGACGCCAAGGCTATCCTTCATCTACCTGTGAGTTACTCCAAATCAACTCGTCTAGTTTAGGACTCAAACTATACAATGACAGTTTATATGAACAGCTGCTAAAAAGAGCAACACGATTCATGCAAGCTAATGAGTTTTTTTCCACCACCATGAAGCTGTTATTTTGAAGGCGTCAGGCGAGGTGTCTCATAAACTGCTTGTAAAAAGCTGCATGAATCGTGTTGTATTCATCCTGCTTCCAGCGCGGCTGCGCGCATTCTGGGCCTACGCTTTATTCGAGGCACATGGTGACATTCTCCCTAATTGCAAACATCGGCTCTGTGGAATAGAAATCTGCATTTCTTATGTGGCTGATTTTCACACCAGCTAGTCTGAAGTCTGGCCCAGCTTATTCTCAGTGTGCAGCACTGTTTGTGTCGATTTATGTCTCGCCATTAATGTCAGAAAATACATCTGCTTCATGTTTGTATCTGCAACCACCGGTGTTTGAAGTGAGTGCAGTTCAAAGCTCTTGTTTGGCGGCTGCTCCACAGGAGAAAGTGGTCATTGGAGTGGCCTACGACTGCGTGGACAAGATGATCTACTGGACGGAAATCACGTCTCCATCAATCAGCAAGGCCAGCATACAGGGTGGAGAGCCTGTGGCGGTCATTAGATCAGGTAACACCTCCCTTGACTTTCATCTCTTACTCATCTGGTTTACCTGTGTCATAAACAAATGTTTACGGTGTGGACTTGACTCTTGTTGTCAAAGACTTGCAGAGCCCAGAGGGGATTGCAATTGACCACCTGGGACGAACTATATTCTGGACTGATTCTGTGATGGATCGCATTGAGGTGGCCTCGCTGGACGGCTCTCAACGACGTGTCATCGTAGAATCCGGTCTTGTCAACCCTCGTGCCATTATCGTGGACCCCCCCAATGGGTCCGTAATGATTTATTTCCTAAATAATTACGAAAAGAAACTTTATTAGCCTTCTGGGACTAATAAAGTAATCTGAATCTGAAAGAGTTCCCCCATCTTCTTTTTTTTAACAACAACAGGAAAAGTAAATATCTGGAATATCATTTCTTTTTCATTCTAGCCCTGTTAGTTATTTAGTTAGTTAGTTAGTTAGTTAGTTAGAGCTCTCAAAGTGATGAACCACATTAGGCCGCAATTGCGGTGTCAGTAATCTGTATTTTTTTTACGGGAGCAGGTGATTGGCCTGGTATTCCTAGGCGGCCTTCCATCCAAGTACTAATCAGGACCGACCCTGCTTAGTTTCCGAGATCACTCTCGCTCTGTAGGTGGTAGCTTTTCCCAGGTTAATTCAGAACTGCACCAATAGAAGAAAGATAAGGCGATATTTTTTTCATAGTTTTAATGCAAGGTTTTTGCTTCATCCTGCTAACGAACTGACTGTCAAAAAATAATAATAATACATAGCAGACCCCTTCTCACTCGAGAGGTTCTGGGTTCAAATATTGGTTCAGGCCCTCTTGTAGGGTGTTTGAGTTTTCTCCCCATCCTGTGTGGGTTTTCTTCTTGTTTTCCTCCTTAATTCCAAAAACATGCACGTTAGGTTCATTGAAGACTGTGTAGTCTAAATCATCCATAATTGTGAATGTGAGTGTGAATGGTTGTTTGTCCATATGTGCCCTCTGATTGACTGGCAACCAGTTCAGGATGTACCGCACTTTTTGCCCAAAGTAAGCTGGGATAGACTCCAGCTCACCTGCAATCCTAATAAGGACAAGCGCTATAGAAAATTAATAGATGGATTAATGGATAGATATTCCATAAAAATTACCACTGATTTAAAATATCACATTTAAGACATTATTTACATTCATTTATTACTGCATTTTATTGTGACAGAAATCTGTACTGGGCCGACTGGAACCGAGACGCTCCCAAGATTGAGACCTCTTACATGGACGGGTCCAACAGGCGGGTGCTGGTCAAAGATGACTTGGGGCTGCCCAACGGCCTGACCTACGACGCCCACAGCTCTCTGCTGTGTTGGGCGGATGCAGGTAGGTCGCAGGACGCACTTACTCGTTGATAAAGTGATATTTGGTGATCAGCGCTGACTGCAGACTCTTGCACGTAGGCACACATAAAATGGAGTGTACCAATCTTGGCCGTGGAGACCGTAGACAGATCATGGAAGGCATTCAGTATCCATTTGGAGTCACATCATTTGGGAGGAACATCTACTACACTGATTGGCAGAGGTTTGAATAACACCACAAACACAATAATAACACCGCCAGATTTGTTGCTCACCGCCCCTCTATTTTTTTTAATAGTTGCTGGAGGATCAGAAAACTCACTAAGTATAGCAACAATGCTAAGTTGGCAACACTGAGTAGCCACTCGGTTCGTTACATGTCCTTGCTCTGCCCAGTCGCCATGGTTATGAAACCTGTATTCTGTATTTGCATGAAATAAAACCGCCCCCACCAAATCCGAGCCATTACAACCAGAGAGTGACAAGTGGATATTAAATGTGCTGCAATTCTTAGTTACCGTCTGTATATTAAAACTTGACAACAATAAGTTGTGTACTACGGGTGAAAAACGCAGATCAGAACATTCACAAAGGAGATTACTGTGTGCGTGTGAGGTGAGTCTCTTCACTTTTAAGACTAAACGCAACACACAATTCTACTTTTATGATTGATGCTGACTTATTGTCACAAGCCAGGACAGAGAGTCAACTGCCACTTTCTGCTCTCTGGCATCACTGGTACCTATCTGACGTGGTGTTATGAATGGAGTTAATCCTTTAGATTTATGTGATGTCATGCAGTTTTCCAATTTTTGATCAGATTGTGAATTTTATACCTCAACTTTAGAGGTTCCCCTAACTGCCTTAAATATATGAAGTCTTAATATTCTCCCACCCTTGGACAACTTGATACTGTCTGGCATTTCCCCATGTGGCTCATTTTCTGTGTTGGGCGGTGTTAGATCGGCGGGGGTTGGGATGTCTGTTTGTGTGTGTGTGTGTGTGTGTGTGGAGAGGCATCCTAAAAAGTGGCAGCTGCTTGCAATTTCTCCACCTCAGTTGGGGGAAGGTATACACTTCCACAGTTGGACATTAGCAAATTCTGCCAGTTCCATCTGCCCACACTTAGTCACTCTTGACAGACTTTACACAAAACACACAGACTGGTCACTTTGAGGAGTTTCTCGTCTGTGTGAGTGTGGGATTGCTCACTTCTTGCATTATTTACAACAGGGATGCTGTGGTCGCAGTGGACCGCTATACTGGGAGGGAGTCTGACGAGTTCCAGCCTCAGAAACGCTCCAAGCTTTATGGAATCACTACAGCCTATGCCCAATGTCCTTCAGGTGAATGTGATGATGACAATATGGATTAATGTTGACATTTTCTCTGTCCAATGTTCAGTGAACAGTTGTCTTCCTGCTTGGTGTCCCATTTCTATTGCTACCCTCTTCTAGAGCCATTCTTAGAAAGCACTTGACCCTTGTACTTTCACAGACTATCCTCGAGTCAGGCCTTCAATCCATCCTTTCATGAATCCCGTTTTTAATGAGCACCGTGCCTTCTTTAAAGCACTCCAAGTGTGTTTTCCGACCATAAAAATTGTAGCTTCTTTCGCTGACCTAAAAGCAACATAATTTGTGCATCCATTACTGAGTGAGAACATAACTGAAGTGAATACATAACAGCCCCAGGCCTCATCCTCCATTCTAGATAAGCCTGCATGCGTGAAGCCAGGGAATGTGCAAACCAGTGGGAGGGCCTCCAACATCTGCTGTTAGCTATGTGTTTTATGTAAGCATGTATATGTCTGTAAAAGAAACCACCAAGAGGCTGTTTCCTGTTGCTCCGTGCTGTGCTTGTTTATTTTAAAAGGATCTTCCTGCATCTTCTTGCTTCCTCCTCCAGGACAAAACTACTGTGCGGTGAACAACGGCGGCTGTACACACCTCTGCTTAGCAACACCGAACGGTCGCTCCTGCAAGTGTCCTGACAATGCAGTTGGCGTGGGTTGTGTTGAGAGAGACAGCGGGTATTAAGACATGGCAGAAAATTAGGAGCCACTCTGCGTTACTATGCTGTAACCGCTGAAAATGCCACTGAGGTGACGTTACTGTGCCTTTTATTGCTCATTGCTATTCTTATCTGCCTTTTTACCTTATAAAATGCCAACAGAATTGTAAATATAAACACTATTATGTTTACTTTTTTTCCTGAGTGCACATAAACTGAGAAAAAAACTCAAGGGATTATTAATTTAATGTGAAATACGTTGTAGTAACACATGACATCATTTGCTGTTGGTTTTGGCCTGTTTGTATTAGTATTATTGTCAGCTATGACTGAAGTTCCTGTCCAAGCTTTGTGGGATGAGTTTACATGGTGGGCAGCAAAAAAATAAAAAAAGGGTTTTTTTTTCTAACAGGTTCTTTTTTGCCTTGTCTGTGGCTTTAGTGTCATCATAGTGACCCCGTGTGTTTAGTAGGATCTATTACAACTGTAACCCTTGGTCCAATCATGATGAAGTCTACTATCAGGGAGGTCATCATTTACATTGTTATTATTATTATTACTAATATTATTTTGGCTGTATTTGTAATGATGTACAACTCTACTGCATTGTACTATAACTACTGTACGTAATATAGAGTACAGCGTAATGCATACTGGGCCCCTCTCATGAAGCCACATTGTTATTATACAATACTCTACACTATTAGCAAAAGGTTATGGATATTCGGCTTTCGGATGACATTTCAGGATGAACCTAAAATGTACTGTAACCTTTAAAACCAGGTTCACTTAATTTTACCTTCTCTAAACTTCTGAATGAACAACTGGTCAATATTTCAGTACTTTTTGCTCACCTTGTTTTTGTCGAACGAGCTGAATTCTTGTTTTTGTTTTTCATCCCAAGGATGTCCACTTCAATGCCTTTCTGTGACTCCTCCAGTCTCTCTGTTACAATCTGCTGACACGCTACTACACTCTAAGCTCAGTGGCTACTTCCCCCAGATAACATCCTGGTTGAAGCCTTGTAATGGCGAGGTAATGTTAAATTGCTAGGTGTCGTTTTGGTCTCCTGGTGTCAAAATGTCAACAGCTAGAGGAATATTTGTTTAAATAATTGTACTTGATTTGATACCGATCAAACAACGTAACGAATTTTGGCACTAACTCCTCCTATTAGAGAATAGCAAGTCGTGCAAAAATACGGAAGCACTGAATGGTTAGACCATATATGTCAAACTCAGGTCCCGGGCCCATGATGTAATTATATTTGGCCCGCAAGACCCTATTAAATGTGTATTAGAGCTGGTCCACCAGTATATAGCACATGCGCCACTAATATAACAAATCCCAGAATGCTTTGCTAGTGTGTCGGCCCATCAGTCTAGACCGACGAGCGCCCCTTCCCTTTCTGTTGCAGTCGTTAGCAACTATGCTACCAGTCTCCTCGAGCAAATTTACACTTCCCCGTTCCAAAAAAGGCCAAACTAAAGATGGAAAACGGTTAACTTCCAAGACAGGTGGGAGGCAGATTGTCTGTTCACTAAAGTACATAAAAGACAGACCTGTTTGTCGTGTGCGGAGCAACGTGGCTGTAACAAAGAATATAACATAATTGAATTAATGTTGTTTTAATGCCCTTCATCAACTCCTAGGCAGGGACTGTTAATAGTTTGAACTTTGGATTTTTATTGGAGGACATTCTTATTTTTTTGGGCTGTTTTGTTGTTGGCCTTTGAAAAAAGACTTACATCGAAAAGAAAGGTAGTTGGAGATAGATAAATAGAAGATAGAGAGACAAAATAATTCGTTATCTATTTAAATACAAAACAACAAACAAATACCACTGATGTCTTTTATCGCAAATTTTATTTCTCGTGTTTATAATATTAAAGTTTGTTTATTCCAGATTCAGTGTTTAAGCAAAATTTCAGTTTGTTGTCAACGACAAACTTTATCGCTACATTTCTGCAGAAAAGGGAAACATGCACATTGCAGTGATTTTTCATTAAATATTGAGTTTGGCCCGCGACGTTGTCCCAATTTTTTATTTAGTTTGACACCCTTTGGTTAGACATTCAAAAGTTTAGAGAGGATCATATTCACCTGAGAAGGTCATGTTGCATTTTAGGTAAGTTCAGAAATTTTACCTGAAAGCACGTAATACCAAAATGTTTGTGAGCAGTGTATACCTAAAGCATATTCCTTTTAAGGCAGGCATTTTAAACACTTTTGGATATTATTAGATTGGAACGTGCCGTTTGGCGATTTGGACATTTACAGTGTACCTGAAGGCGCCATATTTTCAGCGTGATTTGATTGATTCGGGACTTAGTCGTGCGTTTCCAATGGGAAACAACAGACACGTCTTAAATACCTTGAAATTTCCCTCAATTTTGTTTTAAGGAACATTGCCAATACATCTAAAAAGCGTCCAGGCCCATCAAGCATCCAGATATGTACGTTACGTATACATTTTATTGTGCCTATATTATCATTTTACGATACAGCATTGTTATCAGATAAGTGCTTTCATTCAAATTACCCGGGTGATTGTTATTAATAACTACCAGATACATGAAGCGAATTTTAAACCTCATTTGTGTTCTAAGTAGCTGTGGTTTAACAAGGGCATTGTTTATCAAAATCTTAACATATTTTGTACAAGCAGCACAACTACAGATAAGCCCTGTCAGCCGTGCGTTGAAAAGCGTCGCTCCGTTTAGTGGGGGAGTAGTGCCTTGCAGTCAAAGTAAAGGGTTACATTTCTAAACTGTACTACTCGGCTAGCAGTAGCTGCCTTGAATTTATGGAGGAAAAAAAACAGGTATGTATGGAAATAATTCCATCCTGTTTCGAATCTGACATCGTGCATGGTGTTAGGGCATCCGAACTCCGTTGGCATTTCGATGAAGGCAAATCATTATAGACCCAACTTTAACGCCACACGAACTGTTGTGACAGCTGCCATGCAAACAAGTGCGATGCGACACGGCTGAGTGGAATTGATCCAAGTAAATGAGCTAATACCACAAAATATGTTTGGACGCCTGGTATTAGAAAGTACTGCTCATTAAGCACAGCGGCTCTGTAGTTATTAAGTCTCGTACACACACACACACATATATATATATATATATAAAATGGTTGGAAATATTCGCATTTTCTCTTGCACTCTAGCGTGGTCAAGCTCTTGAGGACATATAAGACATTGTCCAAGAAGAATTTTCAACCTAAAGGTTAAAAGGCCTTACTTATTATTCACCTATTCAAACATTAACTTTGTTTTAAGCAAATTGCCAATGAAGTTGGGTTTCATTTCGTACCTATTTGGGGTATAAATGTCAAACTTGAGAGGTAGACGTGTTCCAGGTAGGAATCTGAACTGCGGTTATTTTGAAAACGTGTCTGGAGCGGAAATGAGCAGCTGTAATGTTTGCAACTTTTCTCCCAACTCCTGTCACATCTCAGTTAGCATAGCTAACTAGCTAGCTAGTTGATACCCTCGTAACCGTGTTGTTTTGCTCATGCTGCGGTGTGTCGCCAGTTGCGGCTTCGGTGCAGGTGCAGGTGCGTCAGCATGCTGTGGTATGAACATGTTTGTCAGCTAAGTCTAAGTAACCAAGGGTCATGTGGAACCTCTGCAGATGCTGAATGAAAAAGTGGAGAGGTGGGGGGAAAGCTGCGCAGTGAAGCATGAATCTGCGATGAACGACTCTCGAGATCGTTTGGGGATTCGGTCGGCGCAAGTCGAAGAACTGGGAAGGTTATTTTGATTACTCCTGGCTTCCTCAGCATCCTGACTGGCGTTCTACGTGGAGGCGTGGACAAAATGGCCAGTCCACGGCAGAGTGACTTGTCCTTTGCGTGGGAAAAGTACATGGACTGTAGGCTTCAAGGTGCGGATCTGCAGGTAGGTGCTGCACACAACTCAGCTAATGTAAAATAGATCAGTATCATTGGTTGTGATGCTTACTTTTCATGTGAGTACTATCCGGGCCAGTTGACTGGAGTAAAGTTTACCAACATTGTGACGGTGCTTATTGCTTGGGCTACATAGGATTATTTACAAGAATATTCAGTTTCCTCCATACACGCCGTGTTAATGGAAATTAAATTAAGGAGATTGTATGGTTCTGATTGCAGTATTTTGTCTGGGTGTTTTTGTACTTCCACATAACAGCTGTTGGGCACAGATTAATTAAGAAAAGCATTTCCTCTAAGGCAGGTTTTTAAGGTGTATATCATCACCACCACCACATACATGTATTTAGTAATTGAAAAGAACACAGCTAGGGATAGATTGATTATCTGATATTCGGCATCTTGACGCATATCGGCATCTGCCCTTTCTTTAATTGAACAGCCGATAAGAAAACCATTTAAAACTGCGCAAACATCAGGGAGGAAATTTTCTGTTAACTTTATAAGAGATGCTGCTGTCCCTGGGAACTCCCTTTTTGTTTTTGTTTGAACTTAAATCAAAGGTAAGTGAAAGATTAACATTTCAGTTATATTGAAAATTTGGAAAACTTTCCATCCATTAATTTACGTACCGCTTACCCTCACTAGGGTCGCGGGCGTACTGTAGAAACATTTTATGAGATTTTTGTGTGTAAGTTTAACTTTATTAGACCTGAAAATCTAATATTTCTATTGTCTAAGATAAAAAAAATGTTTTTAAATTTAAAATACCTTTTAACATGTTGCAAAGCTGAAAAACTATTTAATAAACATGCCTAAAGGCAGTTGAACAAAGTGTTGGAATTTGTATTATTAAAAATTTTGATGCCAATATTTTCCCTTTTACTGCAAATGAATATCATTTCAGTTATTGGCCTACTACTACTAATAATAGATATCAGCCTTGAAAAAAACATCATCTTAGTCTATCGATAGGCACAACAGGCTTGAATTTATTAAAAACACACCTGAATTGAAAAGCATCCATTCATTTTATATACGGCTGTAGCGTATATGGGTTAAATACATTTTTTCATTAATTTAGGAGAAAAGAATAAGCCGGAAGTGACGCCTGCCTTACTTCCGGTTTAACGTAATTTTAAGTTTGTTAAAATCAAACTAATTTTATCTCGTAAAGGGGAACCACGTCACTTTTTATGTGGATAAAACTTTGGGAAAGTGACGAGAAACCTTTTTATCAGTCTCGTAATCTGAACGCTGCTACACTTTATTAAATTTTGAGTTCTAGATGACAGAGGTTTACTTAAACTCAGAACACACACAAAATACAACCAAGAGTAAAATTTTACCATATATTTAATGACATCTACAAGGGATCAAGAGAGAAACACACAAAGGGGTCTAACTAAAGAGACAAAATAACACTAAAAATGATAAAAGAAGGAAAATAGCCGTACGAAAAGGGAACTAGAATATCGTGTGTTGGACTAAAGTGGCAAACGCGAGCGTTTAACGCGTCCATAACGCGGACGAGAGAGAGAGCGAGAGGACAAAGTTGAGATTTTGTCTGAAGCTAATAATTTCCCTGAAATTATTAGGCACTATTATTGTACAGCCTGGCAAACGTTTGCCGTGTCTACTCACGACCGTACTCAGCTGGCCTCTGGGAGTGGTCTCTCTCGGAGCGTGTCTCGGGAAGCACGGAGGCAGATTTGGTTGAAGAAGGAAAAAATGTGAAAATGTTTCTCTCAGAGGAGAGAAAAAACATGAGAGAGAAAACACACGAACGCCAGGGTTATGTACCCCAAGGGCGTGTCGAAGATGGACGAAGAAGACTACACCCATCAGCTTGAATCTTGTCTACAAATTTGATATAAAGGGTTTTTAAATCATATATTAATATAAAATAACCACAACTTGGTACGCTCTTTACTCACAGGTCAAGCACATAGAAAGTTTATAGTTTAGTTTTGGCAGATCAACTGCTTACGATTCTAATCACATTTCATGCTGCTTGGAGTCAAATCAAGACAAACAATTATCAAAGTCTCACAGCTGCGTTTGTAAAGTTGACACACTGACACAGACATCAAGGCATACATTTGGAAAATTTATGCAGAGTTCGTGAAATATCAAAACAGACATTTATCCTTGGTTAAACATCAAATGAGAGTCCGCCCGGTTCGACTTTGCAGTTCCTCTCGACGCCTGCGGGTATCACCTTGTCCCAGCAATTGTTCCTATTCCCAGATAGTTGGTCCGGTAAAAACATCTGGCCTTTGATGCTTGGGAGTTCAGACTTCGAGGGTAGATGTTAATTAGTTTAGGGCCCAGGAGGGGTCTCCTTGGGGGCAGTGTCACAGCGGGGCTGCTTGGAAGAATGCAGTTTAGCAAGGTGGGGGTTCTGGCAACTGGGTCAGAGTCAGGTTTATACTGATTGCAGTTGTAGGTGAACTGTAGAGGTGGCAGGCTACACGCTTGACTGGTCGCCACTTTATCGCAGTGCATGTATACACAAGCACCCATCCACACTCCTATTCACACCTGGACAATTTAGTCTTTAATTAACAAAATCATGGCTGCAACCAAGATTCGAATCCCAAACTTCAGAACTGTGAGGCAGACTTGCTTATCACTTAGGCCATCAGAAAGTATATTGGTGTAAAATGATCAATAAAATTCTGTGCAACATTTTAATCAGAAAATCTGTTTTACATTTTTTCCCCCCCCCAGTTTAAAACCATTCTCGGGTGTCTTTAATAAAAGGTCCTTGACACCTTTTGTTTAAAATACACAAAGGATAAAGAATTACAGCGACTTAGTGACTTAACATCCACTTGTATTGCTCCACATGAAAGTATTCGGTTTTTGGAGGGCAGGTCAGTTCTGTTGCATGCAAATGGAAAACTGTTCACCCGCTCCCTATTCTACGGGGCCAATGGGCTTTTGTTACCATAGGTGATTGGCTCCTTGTTCTCAAACAAGCCAAAGTCTGAAAAGTAAAGCAAGTAGGGAAAAAGTAGATAAAGACAGACTTGTGGAGGCAGCCTCTCAACACCAAGCTGCTGAATGACGGTTGTCAATTCGTCGTTTTGGCACATTACAACACAGCCCCCACATCAACAGCTTCCGAGTGTATGCCTGTATTAATAGTTTAAACCATAAATATACCAAATTCCATGATCCCAAAACACTTCAATAGTGTTCCAAATGCTTACAAACATCTTCAAACATTGCTGTACCCTTAAAAATACAGTAAACTGCTTACAGCTAGTTTTCAGCTATGTACCTATTCAGTCTTGAAATAGTGCGCTGCGTGCCAGACCTGTTTTCAACTTCTTCCTGACAGAAACTTATGTTCTTGTTTTTCTTGTTGCTATTATGTGTAGCTGGAGTTCTGTGCTTGCACTCAACATTAACTTATGACAGAGATATAATTTAAAACTCTGAAAAATATACCTTGAGCGACTTTATTTGTATACAAGTACATTTTCCATAATGTGTCCCCTGTATTACAATTTTTCAGTCTACTTCTGTCTCAACTTTGGTTCATATTTTGCCTCTGCTTTTTCACAATGAGTGAGCACAGTTACTAAATGTAAATTCTACAATTTTAACCAGGACCGACGAAAAATAGGGCTTTGGTCTTATAACAAATCACAGGAGCTGAACCAATTTAAATTGCGAATTAGAGGATAGTGTGTCTTGCCATTTATTAGTTGCAGTATGTAATCTTGTGATTGAAGGCCAGATTGAAGTCATGCAGCTCTTGTCAAGAAAGACAAAAACAAACTGCTTCTCCATTTGATTCGGGACATGCCTCCAATCTTCGACAGTTGGTCCCTGAGATGTCTTAAGTCTGACACGGAGTTACCGAGCTCAGGTCGAGGCAGGTGCCTTCAACCCTGAGTAGAGGAGATTGCTTCTTAAATTGGTCAACATGCTGCATCTCTTTCATTTGCCCTCCTACTGTCAGCCTTTTAGCAGCAGTCTGATCAGGAGACTTGCATTAGAACATGGATAATCTAATTTCACCAATATTTTAATCCATTATCTTTTTCTTTCTCTCTTTTTACCTATCCATTCCCTCCCTGAAGCTAAAAAACAAACAAAAATGAATGATAATGGAGCACTTTTAATTATTATTTAACGTTAAAACCTGTATCTTCCAGAAAGGGTGTGAATATAAAGGCAGGAATTTGAGCAGTGGACAAATTTGCACCACATGCATCCCTTTCCCCCAAACATGGGAATCCTCATATCCATACATAGAGAAGTTGTGGCTGCAAACACTTATGCGGCACCAATTCTGGGTGGCAGTGGTTACTGTTGTAGTTGGGCTAACATGCAGCCAACCTCTCGCCAGTGCAGTGAAGTACTCAGCCCATCCCGCACCCAATTTTGGCAATCCCCCAGGACACAAAAGCCAGGGATTACCAGAACCCCAGCACAGAGAAAGCGCTCCATTCATTTGAACGTACCCAGTGTGTACATACGTTCACATACATGCTGGGCACAAGCTTCGCTTTTTCATCCACAGGCACATTATACTTTACGAATATTGTTAATTATTGATGTAAAACAATATTTGATGCTTTATATACTATTTGTATGGCTTAAGGTGGTGCGTCTCGCTAAACCCGGTATGTGTTTTCTCCGTGAGGGAAAGCTTATTTGCGTTTATATTGGTTCTAAGTTGTGACGTTAAGACAGCAATTCAAATTTTGATCTGCGGCAAAACCAGTGGCAGACTGATCGGCCATTCATGAAAACAGTCGCCAAACCACGCACACAGCGCGACAGTTCAGTCGGGTTCGGCGGCATTGCTTGGTGTGTGGCAGCCTTTAGACGCCATGAGTCGCCGCACTTAAAGAAACGGCGACATCTGTTGGCAAATCAGATGACAGTGACGCCACAGCTCCCCTCGGCCTGCCGCCCGGCCAGTGATGTGGAAAAGCGACCACATGGCAGAACCGGGCTGGTTGGGGGTAGAACCCATACTATGGAAAAGGGGCATGAGAAAGTTGGCGTGGCTACGACGTCACGCTTTGACAACAGACACATGGCTTTAATGGTTTTAAATTGTTGAACATTTAAAGTGTTCATTGACAAAGGATCGTGAGGAAAAAAGTTTCAAAGCTTACCAAATATCAGGAGATATCAAGGGGGGTCGGGGGGGTCAAGCAAATTTCGTTTTGAATAATGTCATTGCATATTGCCCAGCCCTTGTGAATGTTTTTAATTGGTATTTGCAGAACTTCAGATGGGGAAGGGGTCGACGAGGGGGATGTCTTTATTTATACAAACTCCACTATGAAATATTAGTGAATGTTACCGGTATATTTAATACTATTGTTCTATTTCCATTCTTTCCATTGGGAAAAATAGATTCTAAATACAAACACATCAGAGTCCCACTAGTGTCCAAGAACAGATTGTCTGACTGTAGTGGAAGCATCCTCTACCTTTCTAGCCATGCTATTTTTTTTAATGAAGCTTTGTGATGTGACAACTTTCTCTGATCCTCCTTTCCTGTTCTTTGGTTTAACAATTTGCTGTCTGCGATGCCAAGGGCGTTACATAAGTGTTCACTACATCATTTTTGTCCTACTTCACTGTTATTAGTAATAGAACACAAAGTATTGGGAAATTTGTTTCAAAAGATCTTCCCTTCTAGGACCTTGTCATTTTGTTTGTGCTGTTGCATTTTTGTTTTGTGTAGTTAAGCAAGTAATCAAGACTTGAAAGTAGTTAGTATCTTAACTGACTACTGACTCTCTCTGTTTTCACTGTGGCTTTAATACCCAGCTCAGATAAAAGGAGGAATAGCATGAAAATGATGTCTTTGGTCCCAAATAATCAAAGGGAAGGTCCAATGAGTGTCGATACACCACAATAATTTTGTGCATTTGCTGTTCGCACCCATTGTCCCTGTGACAATGCATTCATTGGACTTTGACACTATGATAACAAACTATTGTTTTAGCCCCAGAATCTTCTGATTCAAGGCTTTCTTGTAGAGTCTTCTTGAGCTTAAAGTAGCATCAAATCGTGTGCTTAGGCAAACGGCCTCTGGTGGAGCTGAATGAATGTGTGAAGGCTGCTTTTCGTATCCACGTCTCGCTGAATTTTGATTAGCAGAATCGTTTTAGTGGAATGATTCTCTGGCCTGTGGCCAAGAATGAGTGGTCTATATTGCATGTAGATTGTAGCATTTATTTTGAGTCAAGAGGATGTTTCAAAAGACCAAAGGAGGGTGTTTGCGGCGCCTAATTTTCAGGCATACTTGGGAACTAAAGCTCAGTTCTCTACTTGCTCTACATCAAATTGTCTCATTAACTGGTAGAACAACACTTTTTGTACTAAAATGGAAGACACACATGTTGCAGATCACCTTTTTCTGGTAAATATTACTTGCAATCAGTCTCAAATACATACACACATCATCATTTTACACTTGAGACTATGTGAGTCCCATGATGCACATGCAAACAATGAGTCCCAACCTGGGACCAATGAGTCCCTAGAACTTATCATCACGGAATACAGATACTGTAATCCAATGCTATATCACGGGCTATATTGCAGATTTTTATTACAGGTGTTACTCTCTTTTTGGATACTATTTGTACAATATTTTTGTGTTATCCATTGCTCTTGTTCTCTCTCAGTATATTTACTGTATGTGTGTGTAATTTGTAAAATAAGGTGGAATAACTAAACATCCATCTAGAACAAAATAATTTGAAAAAAAATAGTATAAAAGCTTGAATTATTCCTGGAAAAGATTGCTACCCGGACATTATTTATCCAATTAGTCCAAATTTAGAGTAAATGTGCTCTGTTTATACAACCCCAATGAAGTTGGGACGTTGTGTTAAACATAACATAAATAAAAACAGAATACAATGATTTGCAAATCATGTTTGACCTATATTTAATTGAATACACTACAAAGACATTTAATGTTCAAACTGATAAACTTTATTGTTTTTAGCAAATAATCATTAACTTAGAATTTTATGGCTGCAACATGTTCCAAAAAAGCTGGGACAGGTGGCAAAAAAGACTGAGAAAGTTGAGGAATGCTCATCAAACACCTGTTTGGAACATCCCACAGGTGAACAGGCTAATTGGGAACAGGTGGGTGCCATGGTTGGGTATAAAAGGAGCTTCCCCGAATTGCTCAGTCATTCACAAGCAGAGATGGGGCGTGAGAAAATAGTCGAACAGTTTAAGGCCAATGTTCCTCAACGTACAATTGCAAGGAATTTAGGGATTTCATCATCTACGGTCCATAATATCATCAAAAGGTTCAGAGAATCTGGAGAAATCACTGCATGTAAGCGGCAAGGCCGAAAACCAACATTGATTGCCCATGACCTTCGATCCCTCAGGCGGCACTGCATCAAAAACCGACATCAATGTGTAAAGGATATCACCGCGTGGGCTCAGGAACACTTCAGAAAACCAATGTCAGTAAATACAGTTCAGTGCTACATCCATAAGTGCAACTTGAAATTCTACTATGCAAAGCAAAAGCCATTTATCAACAACACCCAGAAACGCCGCCGGCTTCTCTGGGCCCAAGCTCATCTAAGATGGACTGATCTGTTCTGTGGTTCGACGAGTCCAAATTTCAAATTGTTTTTGGAAATTGTGGACGTCGTGTCCTCTGAGCCAAAGAGAAAAAGAACCATCTGGACTGTTATGGATGCAAAGTTCAAAAGCCAGCATCTGTGATGGTATTGGGCTTTGTTAGTGCCAATGCCATGGGTAACTTACACATCTGTGGAGGCACCATTAATGCTGAAAGGTACATACAGGTTTTGGAGAAATATATGCTGCCATCCAAGCAACGTCTTTTTCATGGACGCCCCTGCTTATTTCAGCACGACAATGCCAAACCACATTCTGCATGTGTTACAACAGCGTGGCTTCGTATTAAGAGTGCGGGTACTAGACTGGCCTGCCTGCAGTCCAGAACTGTCTCCCATTGAAAATGTGTGGCGCATTATGAAGCGTAAAATACGACAACGGAGACCCCGGACTGTTGAACAGCTGAAGCTGTACATCAAGCAAGAATGGGAAAGAATCCCACCTACAAAGCTTCAACAATTAGTGTCCTCAGTTCCCAAACATTTATTGAATGTTGTTAAAAGAAAAGGTGATGTAACACAGTGGTAAACATGACCCTGTCCCAGCTTTTTGGGAACGTGTTGCAACCATAAAATTCTAAGGTAATGATTATTTGCTGAACGCTGCGTGTGATGTCGTCCATTCTCGATGCTGATTGGCTGTCACGATGCGAATGTGGCTTATAGCTCAGCTCTCCCAGCTACAAGCGAACAGGCGAAGGCGACAAATTTTCGTGTGACTGCCCCACTCGCGCTGCATCATACGCGCCACTCGGCACGGATTCGCGTCTCTCTGCGCGAACTACATTGACTTTCTATGTAATCACGCCGCATGAAACACCCAAAATGCATCTGGTGAGATAAGTATAATGAACATTGACATTGTAATGTCAAACAATAAATAAAATATCTTAGATAAACAAAGTATAAATAAAACAGACTCAGGCTCTGTTCCCAAAAATTGCACTTCTACAAATGTTAAAATTCAGCACAGATGTATAAACAGTCATTAATGCCTTAACAGGCAATATACTGCCAATCAAGTTTCCAGTTGGTAAAGAAAACATGAGCAAGATTAATGACAACACAAGTAGATCAAAGTAACCTGTATTGAGTCAGGATGTATGCTACTTTATAAAAGTCTCCAGCCTTCCTTTAAACGCTGCTTTGTCAACATGTTCAATGGCTACATCTCTTTCCAATAGTAACGCTATAATGTATATAATGTGAGCATAAATGCGCCATATTCACGTTTGTATTTGCATTTTTGGGCAAAGGGTTCCATAATTGCAAGCTGATGGGAAACGAGATGTCCCACCGTGTTTTTTTTTGTTCCCAGCTGAAGAAATTGGGTGGGATGGATGTGTTTAAAATTGATTGTCACTTTGAGGTTTTAAGTTGTGTTGTCTTTGCCGCAACTTAATACACATTTGACATACCAGCTCGTTGGTGTTAGCGGGCTGGCCACGTTCGTCTGGCTTGAATCCAAACTGTTCCCACATCGTCGCGGTGGCATTAGGCTTTGGAACTAATTCCATTAACTGTGCAGCTACTGTTTCGCCGTCAGAAAACTTAGCTTTTGTGTACCCTAGCGCCCGCATTGTCATAGGCATGCGCGCGCGCACACACACAGACCCGCACACAGACACGCGCACAGCCAGACAGAGGGTCCCTGCTCTTCACTGTGTCTGATTAGTTTAGCAACCACGATGAAACCCATCGTGTCTGCTTTCAAGTTTCACATTCTATTAGAGACACTCTATCATCTCATCTATTCATCTATTAGAGATAATCTATCTCAGAACAATCAAGCAGATAAATCTTAAGAAGAAACGCCTCACACGTAAGTTGATGAAAGTTATCTATTGGTCTCACTTGCAAATTTTATCATGCAGCTATGTAGAATAGGACATTTCTTATCTTCTTCGATGAAACTGACAGTAAGTGGACTTTATAAAATATGAAAATAAAGGAACCAAACCCGAAAGTGCTTATTGCCGGTATATCCCCGCTTGTGCAAGAATGTTTTCTTTGTTTTAAAATTTTATATATATATACACACAATCCATCAGGTTAAATATCAGCACAAATCAGCAAAATGATAAAATTATGCTACATCTGAAGCCACCCAGGAAAAATTATAAAAAATTATAGGGAAAACGGTTCAGCAGCTGAAACCATCAACGAGCTGTCTTGAGTCAACACCATCTGACTTTTTCAAAGCTAATAATGCAGCAAATAATCAATTGTTCACTTCAGTCAGGCGAGTTTCCTACAGCTCTTAAAATAGCTGCCATTAAGTCTCTGCTAAAAAAAAAAAAAAAAAAAAAAGAACGCTGGACGCTTCCATGTTAGCAAGCAATAGACCCATCTCAAATCTCCCTTTTGTAACCAAGATTGTTGAGAAAGTTATTTTTTAATCAACTCAGCAATTTCTTTAACTTAAATGGACTTTTTGACAAATTCTAATCAGGTTTCCGAACTCATCACAGTACAAATTCTGCTCTTATCAAAGTGCTAAATGATATAAGGTTGAATACTGACTCGGGAAAGGTGTTAATTCTGGTCTTGAACCTCAGTGCGGTTTTTGATACAGTAGATCATAATATACTGCTGAACAGATTGTAAGGGGGAGGACTAAATGGAACAGTCCTTAAGTGGTGCAGGTCCTACCTTGAGGAAAGGAGTTATTTTGTAACAATTGGAGTCTCATTGAATGGCAATGACTTATGGGGTCCCTCAAGGGTCAGTTCTTGAACCCATCCTGGTCAGCCTGTTTATGCTACCCTTGGGTCAAATTCATCAGAACTTAAATTTTGACTATCATAGCTATGCAGATGACACACAGTTATATCTAGCAGTGTTTCCAGATGACTACAGTTCTATTGAGGTGTTGTGTCACTGTCTAAAACAGATCAATAGAGTTTATTTTAGTCTTCAAACCAACGTAAGACCCGATGACAGAAAAAAAAGCTTAACATTGGGTTAATACTTCACCGTAGCAACTTTACATCACAATGAATTGGGACAAAATTCACATAAACGTCTCACAGTACCACAAACACTTACCTCATTGGTGGGTAAGGAAAGGAATCGTTTTATAGCATTTGGTTCCATCCATTAAAAATAAATAAAAAAATCACCGGTGCTGTATGAAGTTATTTTTCGTGTCAAAATGGCGAGTTCCGGTGTGTACCCTTCAAAATAAATGGCTACAAGCTTAAAACAGGAAGTCAAGTTAAAACTTGCACACATAACACGTAAACATTTAACGTGATAAAACAGTCCCAAATAATTTTAACTGGTACATTTAACTTTTAGCTGAAACATTCAATAATGAATATTAAGTCAATTGGGTTGGTTCCACACACACTGCCTTTTAGTTCATAGGTTTGATATTGATACTGGTAATAAAGAACCCAGGGTCAAATGTTCATTTTAGTCTATGCTGCGGGCTGCTAAGAAAATGTATGTTCATAATTTGGACACCCTTTATTTAAACTCCTAAAAGAATCGGAATCGAGAATTGTTTGGAACCGTAATCGAAATAAGAAACCGAAATCGGGACCGGAATCGCTCAAATTCAAATGATCCCCAACCCTAGTGCCTGCTCACTGAGGGTAAATCTAGTCCTGTAGTCTACACATGAAAAATGTGAAATCAAGACTCTGACCATTCTGTCTTGTGATCACCACAATCCAACAAATAAGGATTGATTGTCATCCTTTGACTGTGATGATTTTTAGTATGTTCTTTGTGACACTGGTTACCAAACCATAGCAAAGTCACTTTCTTGTTCTGGCTTGACCGCAGGACTTTTTTCACATCTGCTTTCATTGTCCCTCATAGTTTCAACCAAAACCCCCACTTGCTGCTTCTAACAATCGCCTGAATAGTTGAATTATTTATCTCTTCGTCGTTGGCTTGAGGCAGAGTCTGATTACTGTCGTGTCTCTGTTTTTTCCACCTGGGAGCATGTTTTGACAAGTCTTAAAAACGCACTGTGTAACATGTAGTCTCTGCTTTTATGTTGTTATGTTTTACTCAACAATTGGTGTTGATGAGAGGCATTGCTCTTCATGCGCTTACTGTACAATATTTTTTTTGTTGAACAATTTGGCATCCCAAGGGGTCAGCGTGAAGGTGCTCTGTTGATGGAATCATGGACAACAGCATTTGTTACTCTAGCTTTTATTCAACAGAAAAGATTCTGTGCAGCGTTAGTCTTTATCTTTGATTTACTGGAAGACAACAGCAGACCGCAGCCTTCTCTGGAGTTTAACTGCAATCCACTTGTTGATATGATTGTACACTACTTAAACATTTGTGGTTGATGATGTGGACTCATGCAGAAAGCCCTGTTATTAGATCCAGTTTAATAAAGAAAATAAATGTTTTCATCCAAAATGCCTTCCAATGTCTTTTAGTGGGAAATCCTGAACATTTTAATTTCTTGCAAAGTTTTTGAGCGTAGATAACGGACAAGCATGCTTTATTAAAATAGCCCCTTGACATTTTACCTCCATGCACTCATCTGTGACTCATATCTTGCAAGGAAATGCAGAACGTTAGGGGCTCCTCATGATGCTCATCACCGAAATGTCAAATTAGATCAGTAGGAATCTCAAACTGGAAGAACGGAGAAAAAAAAAAAAAAAACATTACATAACCAACACTCCCTCATCCCCTCTCACGAGGAAAGGATCACATCCTTTTCACCGCCTCACTGCCAAGTTGTATACCGCTTCACAAGAGAGTCTGGAGCAGCCTGAGTGACTCAGCCACCAGACTCCCATGACTTGGCCTCCCGTGATCACCCGCGTAAAGAAGCAGGTCACAGTGGATGCTCAGCAGGGCTAAATCCCCAGGACCTTAATGCAAAGTAATACTGTAGTGTAAAATTGTAGTATAGCATTTCTATAAATTCTGTGGTATTTTCTGATCAAATATGATTGCCCAAACACACACACACACACATTATAATTAATATAAACACTGTATTTTAATCTTCCAGCAAGTCATCAATTCAAATGTAAATTGGACAATACAAACACAGGTTCAAAAGTCAACACAGTTTTGTTTATTTTCAAAAGGTGTTCTCTTCATTTCCAACTGATAATTTCCCAAGCTGTATGAACACTTTGGTAATCGCTCAGTTATCAAATCAGCTCGGCTGGCTGGTGCACAGAGGATTGTAAAATTGGATTAAAGCCACCAGAGGGGAAAAAAAGCAACCTCTGCCTAGAAATCAGCGTTATCTTGCACCAATTATTTTCCTTTTCCCATTTTAGGAACATGGGCAGAACCACTGCACTGATGATAGACTGAGTGCACAAGTGCAGTGATGCTCCAGAGCTTTTTTTACTTACCTGATTACACTTTTCTCAGCTTTTATTTCCTGTCAGCCATGTCTTCGCTTTCTCTGCTCTCATATATTTCTTTCATGTTTTGTGCTTTGTTTTAAGCTCTGTCGTCTCCTGTCTGTCTCATCCTCCACATATCTTTCTTTTGCTCTTCCCAAACCATTTGTTGGCGCGTGTGTGTGTGTCTGTGTGTGTGTTTGAGTACACGATGTAGACCAGCCCCCTGGTGCAGTGACACCATTCCACGTAGCCAGCCACCACATATGGGTGAAATGGTCTCACCCGCTACCCCTGCTTGTCCATGGTGAGTGTGGTCTGCATCTTCATTTATCTGGCACTGATGATGTATGCATATTTAGCTTGGCAGGCACAAAGAAAATGTTCTTTTTAAATCATATCCGTAATGACAAATCACATGAAAACAAGAGTTGCTTTTACCATTGCGATACAGGAAGTAAGTTGACACAGATTCCTTTGCGGAAATCAGTTTCACAAGTATTTCTCGCTTACTTGGAAACAAGACACAGTTGTTTGACAATTTTGTCACCCCACATTTGGATGAGAAAACCTGGAACCAACCATGGAAGACCCGAAGGAGAAGGCATATGCAAACATGTATACAGTATACACTAGGCTTTACACGATCAGGATTTTTGAGGCCAATCACCGATCAACGAGTTTAAAAAAACGATAACCAATCACCGATCCGATCACAAGATGGAGCAATGTGTCTATTTAAATGACCTGTTCATTCATTTACTGTATATACTTGTGGTCTTACTTGCTCAAAAAATATATTTACAATAAATAATGTACCTTTTTCATCTATTTCTGCCAGTGAGGCATAGTGACAGACAGAACAAATGAATGGTCTTCTATTGGATGGCAGGAAGTACATACAGTAATGTATAATGTTTCCACTTTTTTTGACATTTTTGTTTGTTGGTGTGCCGTGAGATTTTTTGATTGTAAAATATGTTCCTTGGCTCCATCAAGGTTGGAAATCACTGCTCTAGTCAGATTGTGTATTCTAATCAGTCAGATCAAACCAACATTACAACATGACAGAAATAATGGGTGCTAACTTACTGTAATTAAATTACTTTATTGTAATTAAATGACTTCACCCACACCGAAACTTTAGAGACCCAGAAAAGCCGGCGGCGTTTCTGGGTGTTGTTGATAAATGGCTTTTGCTTTGCATAGTAGAGTTTCAAGTTGCAGTTACGGATGTAGCGCCGAATTGTATTTATTCCTGAGCCCATGTGGTGATATCCTTTACACATTGATGTCAGTTTTTGATGCAGTGCCGCCTGAGGGATCGAAGGTCACGGGCATTCAATGTTGGTTTTCGGCCTTGCCGCTAACATGCAGAGTGATTCCTCCAGATTCTCTGAACCTTTTGATGATATTATGGACCGTAGATGAGGAAATCCCTAAATTCCTTGCAATTGTACGTTGAGGAACATTGTCCTTAAACTGTTCAACTATTTTCTCACGCACTTGTTCACAAAGAGGTGAACCTTGCCCCATCTTTGCTTGTGAATGACTGAGCAATTCAGGGAAGCTCCTTTTATACCCAATCATGGCACCCACCTGTTCACAAGTGGGATGTTCCAAACAGGTGTTTGATGAGAATTGCTCAACTTTCTCAGTCTTTTTTGCCACCTGTCCCAGCTGTTTTGGAATGTGTTGCAGCCATAAAATTCCAAGTTAATGATTATTTGCTAAAAACAATAATGTTTATCAGTTTGAACATTAAATATCTTGTCTTTGTAGTGTATTCAATTAAATATAGGTTGATCATGATTTGCAAATCATTGCATTCTGTTTTTATTTGTTTAACACAACGTCCCAACTTCATTGGAATTAGGGTTGTATGTTTAACACAATGTCCCAACTTCATTGGAATTGGGGTTGTACATTATCTGTTATTTTTACTTTCCCGTTCTTGAAAATATTTTTTTAAAAATTCAATCGCGTTGTAAAGGTTATAGGTCATATAAAAAAATGGAAAATGTTTTGAAATGATTTATCCTGGTATTTTTTTCATCACAAAAACCTAGCATTTGAACAAGTGTGCAGACTTTTTACATACACTACTCTAATGGCCATTGTGATTTGGTAGTATAATTAAAGACTCAACTTTTCAATGCTGTCAAGAAAAGGATTGGTTTAAATCACGATACTCCTGATTTCTTATGTTTCTCATCAGGTCAGCCTCCAAAGTCTAGAGAATTTCCTCTGTCTCTTCCACTATGTGCAGCATCACCCTCATCACACCAAAGACGCCCTGAAATTCTGGTAGGTGCCACTATTAGCCCCTAGTTACAAGGTTATGTGTGCTTTGCTATAAAAATGTCACGCTTGATGAAGTATGGACCTTTTTTTGTTATTCCTGTCCTCATTTAATACAGGTACTATGTACTTGAACAGAGTTTTAAGTCACTGTAAGGCTGGGTAACTGTACAGTGTGCAAGTGCAGCAGTTCAGTGTGTCACAGATCAATGCCTTGGTTACAAGAGATTTGGAGTACAATTATAAAGTTCATTAATCAGGCACAATTGTAAACATCGCTTTGCATTGCTGGCTATTAATTTCTGTTTGCTGGTGCCCAACAGTAAATAGAGAACCTTTACTGTTCCAGACTATATGTGCAGAATTTCCTTTGAAGTTCAAATTTATATTGTGAATGACGTAGTTATGGGACATTTGGGAATTCAAGTGCCTCTAATCAGACAATTGATTTGTGTATGTTTATGAAAAACAATGTGCTCTTAGCACGCTGAATAGCTATGAACAACTTAACATTTGACTCTTGACCTTGAAAAAGATTTGTTTTCTAATGTTTTGTAAGTTAAAGAACCATGCACACTCCACAAGCCACAACAATTGAATACTCCAGTCTATTGAGAGCTGAATAAAAACTGTCCCCTTGTCATTGTTGTAGTTTAGACTGCTGTTGAACTGTACTGCATGTCTGTCTGCGTTCAGAGGTCCCATTATTAATCACTAATCTAGCTAATCAAAATATCAAAAACAGCTCTCAGTGTAATGTAGTGCAGACATCTAAACTACCACAAACCGTAAACATACAACAGTGTCAGTCAAAATAAGTATTATTACATTGACTAATATATTTTATCTTTTAAAACCAGGAATGTAAAAATAGTCTGTGCGTGATACATGTATGCTTCTCTGCAAAGGGACAGATAAGCAATGCTGTCAACCATGTCTTGTCAATGAGGCCTAAGAGGCAAAGCTCCTTATCTACTGTATATGTTGACAAATTGAATCAGTTGCAACTACATTTCCGATAAGCAGACATCTACAAAAATTACAAAATACTGGTCCAACATCCCATCCCATCATCTTTATTTAGACAATGCAGAACTCAAAGCTACACAGTGTAAAGCTTGTCAATATCACAGTTGTACTGTAGACTATAAATGCAGTTTTTGTGAGTGATGGTCTGTTACAGAGGTCCTTTGCAGGTCATTGGAGGCTCTTCGGTATTCCCAAGGCCAGTCCCCTTGCCATGTGACATCACATGCTTTCATGTGATACGCTGATCTGCTGCGAATCTCGAAAGCTTCCATTTGAAATTCCAATTTAATGGAATTTGCTCAGCAGAACAGAAAATTCAGTCAGTCGTCGTGATAGAAAGTATGCAGATACAGCCAGCAGTCAAGCTGCAGTCAAACTTGGAATATACACAAGATGGCTGGAAGAAAACTGTCAGGCCCAGTAACATTTGGTAAGGCAACAAAATATGTTCGAGAAGAGCTAGAAATTAGCTGCATTGTTATAAATAAGATGGTGGCGTCGGGCATTGTCAACCCTGCTATTCACCTTTGTTCCTAAATTGTTGTTAGGTTTCAAAATCTGGTTTAGTAGAGTAATTAATATGTATTAGAATGACTTAATACTATGTTATTTGGGATAACATATCTGGTTAACCTATCTGGGATTCACGTTTAACTGTATAGTTGACATTGTCTTGTAAAAAGATGTTTATCTTAATTAAACAGCATACAGAAAGACGCGCTAGATGTCTTGTGTTGACGCCTGCATCTCTTTTACATTTACATCTGGTGAAACATAACAGAAATAATAGGGAACAAATGCCAGTTACTTTGAGTTGGTTGTAAGTGGAGTGTTGATTACTGAGTTTGGCCATGTTGGGACAAGACAGTTTTAACTACATTACGGTAGCTGTACATCTTTTTTCTTTTCTCTCTCTCTCTCTCTCTCTCTCTCTCTCTCTCTCTCTCTCTCTCTCTCTCTCTCTCTCTCTCTCTCTCTCTCTCTCTCTCTCTCTCTCTCCCTCCCTCCCTCCCTCCCTCCCTCCCTACCTACCTACTCCAATAGTGATTACATGGTGGCCAAAAAAAGTACCACTCAACACGTTTTGGCCCAAAAGTTTGGCACATTGTTTTAAAGTTAGACTTAAGTATATTGTTTTAAATAAAAAATGGTGTCGACTGTTTGTGCGTAACAGGCGTGTGTAACTGTTAACAGTGTGTTACAAGGCACTGCTTGACAGTCTGTGATTTGTGTGCTTATTAACCAAACACACGACCAGAGTATGTCACTAAAGAGACAGTGACAATATAGAATCCCCATGTAAGTAAAAAGAGCAAGAAATTAGCTTATTCTGTATATTGCTGTAGTACGCTATCCACAATCACATCAGCACTACGTCAGGACTCGGAGCTCACAATACTTTGCCATCCTTAGGCAATTACGGCCCCCAGAAGGACTGTATCTGTACTCATTGCAGATGATGAGGTTTTTGTTGACATTCTCAGACTGTATACTCCCAACGTCCAAGCCAGACACACAATAGTTTTATGCTGGAAGTACTGCTGTATCTTACTGTTTGTGTTTACAAGTAAGGATAGGAGAGACGATAACTAGCCTAATGCTGGTTTTAGACTGTAGGTCTGAGTGCCCAATTTTGACTTATTGCTTATGTTATATTTTTACATGATCTATTTACTTTACATTTTAAGTCGCCCATATCCGATATGAGTCTGTTTACATTCACGGAGAACATGAAACAACTCCCTTGCGCAGATGCCCAAATTGCACTTAACTACACACGCGTCAACTCCACGTATGGTATATTTGATCTGCCTGTTTACACTGCAGTCAGGAAGAGAACGCAAACTCGAGTAATTTTATAATTCTCATGAACAGAGGTGGGTAGAGTAGCCAAATATTGTACACAAGTAAGAGTACTGTTACTTTAGAATAATATGATTCAAGTAAAATCAGATTTTAGTCCTCCAAATATTTAATTGAGTAAGCGTAAGAAGGTATTCAGTGAAAAATCTATTCGAGTAACTGGTGATTTAAAAAAATAAAAATCATAACCATTAAATACAAAATATATAATACAGTGGTGCGGACTTTGTATCGATCCGTTGTGGTAAAGAAGGAGCTAAGCCGATAGGCGAAGCTCTCGATTTACCGGTCGATATACGTTCCTATCCTCCCCTATGGTCACGAGCTGTGGGTCGTGACCGAAAGAACGAGATCCCGGATACAAGCGGCCGAAATGAGTTTCCTCCGCAGGGTCTCCGGGCTCTCCCTTAGAGATAGGGTGAGAAGCTCGGGCATCCGGGAGGATCTCAGAGTAGAGCCGTTGCTCCTTCACATCGAGAGGAGCCAGATGAGGTGGCTGGGGCATCTGATTCGGATGCCTGCCTGGTGAGGTGCTCCGGGCACGTCCCACCGGGAGGAGACCCTGGGGACGACCCAGGACAAGCTGGAGAGACTAAATCCTTCGGCTGGCCTGGGAACGCCTCGGGATCCCCCCAGAAGAGATGAAGTGCCTGGGGAAAGGGAAGTCTGGGCGTCCCTGCTAAAGCTACTCCCCCCGTGACCCAACCTCGGATAAGCGGTAGAAGATGGATGGATGGATAATACAGTGGTTACGGAAAGTATTCAGACCCCCTTAAATTGTTCACTTTTTTGTTATATTGCAGCCATTTGCTAAAATCATTTAAGTATTTTTTTTTCCTCAATGTACACACAGCATACCATATTGACAGAAAAAAAAATTAATTGTAGAATCTTTTGCAGATTTATTAAAAAATAAAAAATTTTGCAAGGAAAAACTCAAAACCCCATTTGGGGAAAAAATAAACCTTGAGAAGGGACTGCCGATGGGGTACCCCCTTTCAGAATGGACCAGGCTGCAATGGATGTGGAGTGGGGAACATTTATTAAATAGTATGGTGCTGCAACAATGTTAATTAAGATAGCATAAGAGTCAATTTAAAGAGAGTGTGATACTGGCAGTTGAGGACCAACAGATTTTAATTAATCCCTTATTGATCTCTTTCTTTCTGTGTCTCTTTTAGCTCAGACATGAGTGGGGCCAGTAACACGCTGGCAAGGGAGTTCCTGACTGATGTACACCAACTATGCAGTGCAGTGGCACAGAGAGCGGAGGCACGGGAGGAGGATGAGGAGGAAAGTCATATGGTTGCACTAGGGGAGTACCTCGTCAGAGGAAGAGGATTTCTGTTACTTAGCACCCTAGATTCCATCATTGATCAGGTGAGAATGTTCAGTGTCACAAATGAATCATAATACATGTCAGCAATGACCTGTTCAGGTCTTCCACCTTGCATTTTCCAGCCTTCTTCAGTTCTGAGCTGAGCTTTATAAAACGCTCTCGTTTCGCATGACCTGCTGCGTGACCATTTTCACAGCTACTACTACTATTTGTGAGAATGTGGTATTTAGTGCAGATGTACATTTGACAAATATGATAACATCACATATTTATTTACTGTCGTCTTGTGGCATCTTACTTATATACTTCAAATGGTTGGGTCCATTTGTGGTGACTTATATCAATATCGAACAGAATCAGAGTCATCTTTTTTAGCCAGGTACGTTAAAACACACAAGGGATTTGTCTCTGGTAACTGGAGCCTCTTTAGTACGATAGACAAAAAAGCCACTATTACAAAATATATCTTTAGGACAATATACATTTTCCAGTAGTACAGTAATACTGATCAACAACTGCTCCATCTGTGAGGTGAACGTCATTTGGTGCCATGTGACCATGTTAAGAGTGAAAGGAGCTACAAGAAGCAGTACTAGTTGTAAAATGAGCTGTGGATTTTAAAACCATGTTTGTTCAGCAAAAGAAATTCTCAAAGCAAATTCTTCAACCAGTCATTGGTCACCTTTGTTACCTTGCGGTCTTGATGATGTGTACTTGTGTCCAAATATTTTTGTTCATGTAAATATTTCTGGTAAACTGTGTGGAGTTTGCATGTTCTCCCTGTACTTGCGTGGGTTTTCTGCTGGTACTCCGGTTTCGTCCCACATTCCAAACACATGCATGTAGGTTTATTGAAGCCTGTAAATTGTCCTTAGGTGTGAATGTGAGTGTGAATAGTTGTTTGTGTACATGTGCCCTGCGATTGGCTGGTTACCAATCGAGGTTGTACACTGCCTCTCACTCTAAGTCAGCTCGGATAGGCTCCAGCACACCTGCCACCCCACTGAGTATTAGCAATATAGAAAATGGAAGGATGTTACTTTGGACATTTTCATTATTTGCGCCTTAATCTCACTGATTTAAAACAGGTGTACACACTGATAAAATAATGACTGTGTATTTTTACCTGGGACCTGATCATTGTTTATGGACAATTGACGAAGTAGGTTGATTGTTTTTAATTAGCACATGAAGGACTTGGTTCTCTCTGCAGTGAGGAATGCTGTGGGTAGACATGCGACCCCCCCCCCCCCCCGCACCCCCCCACCCCCAGATCACGGAAGCAAGACTGTCATGCAGATGCTACATTGCTTCTCCACACAGTAGCACTGAAGATTTACTGACTAATTTAGCCAAGAGCATAGTTAGGTGGTCTCTAGTATCAAAGGTCCTTCATAAACAAGTTAGTTTTACGTCCCAAATTTATATTAAATCTTAGTAATGAAAGACAAGTGGATGTAAGTATTGCGCTCGAAGAATGTCTTGATGGGTGTGTCTTAATGTGACATCAGAGTGTGACCAAAAGGAGAGGAGAAGGGAGGCTTTCGAGGTAACCCCAGTGTGTTTTGTTGCTCTCTCAGGAGCTGACTTGCCGAGAGGAGCTGCTAACTTTGTTGCTGTCTCTACTCCCACTGGTGTGGAAGATCCCTGTACAAGAAGAAAAAGCACCAGGTTTGTACTCATCATCATCATCATCAAATGTTCATGCTGTAGCTAATAACAATGTTCGTTTTTTTATGTATGTCAAAATAACTGCATTATATAACCCTTTGTTCTGTGTGCACAAATGTAAATTGTGCCACAAAACTGGGCAGTAGATTAATTTTATGTGTCATGTTTGCTGTGATTATTTATAGAGCTTTATTTAATGTCATACTTTAAGTGTAAGATATGTTTGAAGTCTTAGATTAACATGATAGAGCAGCATCAGGCGCAATGAAATATGAGTAGTGATTAATTTTCCTGATCGCCATACCACAACAATAATTGTTTTTCCCCTTTTTTGGACAACAATGCTGTAAATCAACTAAAGTGAGAACTAGGGCGGCACAATGTTTTGTTTGAGCGTCGTCATCGCGATGTACGTGTGCGCAATAGTCACAACGCAGGGTCTGCTGCGATGGTGTTGAACTGGACGATATAGTGAATCAACTGTAATATTAAAAGTGGCCAGCAGGGGGACCAGTTTGGACATGCTCAAAAGATTAAAAGCTTGTACCGTACACCTGCTGCATTTCTTATTTCGCTCTTCAGAATGAAACTGGGCAGCTTCGTGAGTACGTGAGGTGCTTTCAGGGACACTGTGGAAGGGAGTTAATGTGTTGGTTTGTAATACAGCACATAATTGTAAAAATGGATTACTAGGGAAATTATTTGTATCAGAATGCTTCAGTTAAAACACTGAGCGGTCAACTTGTGATAATATGGAATTTATTTTGTTTTGTAATATAAGAATAGATACATTCTTTTGTTAATGTAGTCAGCCACAGCCCGAACTGGTTGCCAGTCAATCGCAGGGTACATATAAAGCAACAACCATTCGCACTCACATTCACACATACGGGCAATTTAGAGTTTTCAATTAACCTACCATGCATGTTTTTGGAATGTGGGAGGAAACCGGAGTACCCGGAGAAAACCCCCGCAGGCACGGGGGAGAACATGCAAACTCCAGACTGGCGAGGCCGGATTTGAACCCGGGTCCTCAGAACTGTGAGGCAGACGTGCTAACCAGTCGTGCACCGTGCCAACCCATTGGCAACGTAGTGGGGGGGGGAAAAAAATAACTTGGTTCAAAATGTTGAATTATGAGCTATGAACTAAACTGAGTTCATTTGTGGAATGATGAACTGAACTTTGAACTAGTTCGCGTAGAAAATGAACTTTACCAACACCGATTCTGTATTATTTCACGTCGCAATATATATCGCAGGTCAATTGCAATGTAATTTTCTTCCTAATATTGTACAGACCTACTGAGAACTAAGAAACATTAAAGAGTGCTTACAGGAGCTTTTGACCTTTGGATGACACTGGTATTTGGTACTGGACTGATGATCCACTGTGGCATGGATGCTAGACATTTTTTACTTTAATTATTTTCTTACTCACTGAAGGTGTTTTAACAAGTGTGTAATGGTTTCTGATCATCTTTGTTTTCTCATATGCCATGTTAAGGAAATAACAGAATCTCAAAGTTGAACGTACTGTAAATCTTAGCTGCGTAATTTAAATTTTTCTGCCTGAGAGGTATATTTGGTATGTATTTCCAGAAAACTCACAAACAGCATTTCTCTGTCGGCAGATTTCACCCTGCCGTCTTTATTAGAGGTGTTCCTCAGCCGGGAGGTAAAGGCTGCACCTCTTAGAGCAGGACAGAAGATTGGGACAGATGAACAGGAAACCGGAAAGAGGCCACGTGTTGGCAGCGGCACCTGGAAATCAAGGAGGTCACGTAGGACAGCCCAGAAATACTCTGTAAAGGATGCTCGGCGCTCCCAAATTTCTACCTCAGATTCAGAAGCCAATGCTGAAGACAAGGCAGGCCCAAGTGGCACAAGGAGCAGAAAGTCTCATGGTTCTACCCTCCGTGTACATCATCTACATCATCGTTTGGAAGCTACACAGTTAACGGACACAGCAACCACCAACACAGAAACCATGAGTGCACCATACCCCCATCCCAGACTCTCTGGATCTCACACAATGGACACTGAAACCCTGACAGACCCAGCTGCAATGTCAATATTCAATCGCATGGAGAACTCACCCTTTGATCTCTGCTTTGTGTTACTTTCATTACTGGAGAAAGTGTGTAAATTTGATATGAGCATCAGTCACAGTCCTGGCTTGGCAGTCAGTGTTGTACCAACGCTCACTGAGATCCTGACAGAGTTTGGAGATTGTTGTGGTCCAGGAGGCGATGGTGGAACAGGAGCAGAAGAGCTTGCTGGGGGCTGGACAGAAGAACCGATTGCATTGGTCCAGAGGATGCTCCTACGCACCATCTTGCACCTAATGTCAGTAGATGTGAGTCAGAGTGAAACCCTTCCAGATAGCCTGAGACGCAGCCTGACCGACCTGCTACGGGCCACCCTAAAAATCCAAAGCTGTCTTGACAGACAGACAAATCCATTTGCTCCTCGACCCAAAAAGACCCTACAAGAAGTCCAAGATGATTTTTCTTTTTCCCGCTTTCGCCACAGGGCATTGCTCCTGCCTGAGCTTCTAGAAGGGGTATTGCAAGTTCTTCTGAGTTGCCTGCATGCCTCAACACCCAACCCCTTCTTCTTTAGTCAATCACTAGACCTCATCCATGAATTTGTCCAACACCGTGGGCTGGAGCTTTTTGAAACTACAGTACTGCGTCTGGAGGAACTTGGGAGGGCCAGGGATTCAGAAGTAGGCGGTGAGGCTTCAGAAAGACTACGAGGTCTAATTGCCGGGGTCTTCAAGATTGTAAGTGCTGTCAAGAAAGCAAAATCAGAGCAGCTGCATCAGTCCGTGTGTGCTCGACGTCGTCACCGTCGCTGTGAATATTCCCACTTCCTACATCATCACAGAGATCTGTCGGGTTTGCCTGTCTCAGCTTTTAAGATGGCTGCCAGGCGTAACCCCTTTGAAGAGGACGGCGAAGGAAAGGAAGGGATGGAGCTTATTGGAGTGCATTACCCTGAGCGTTGCTGCTGCCTGGCTGCCTGTGCTCATCAATGCCTGCGGCTCCTGCAGCGTTTGTCGCCCAGTGGACCAGCTGTATTGCAGGTACTAGCCGGGGTGCAGGCTGTTGGAATCTGCTGTTGCATGGACCCTCGTTCCGTGATAAAACCACTCTTGGACGCCTTCCAAGCTCCAGGTCTACGTAGTTACCAGTCTCATGTTCTCAGTGTTCTCAGCAGACTAATACTAGACCAGCTTGGTGGAGGACAGCCCTCAGAGAAATTGAAGCTTGCTTCATGTAACATTTGCACATTGGACCATAGTCAGTTGCCAGGCCTTGAGGAGACGCTACAACATGGGCAACCTTCAGCTATTTCTACCAGCCTGTGCTACCGCTCCCAGGGGATTCTGCCAAGTGGAGGTGGTGCACAGGACATGCTATGGAAGTGGGATGCCCTTGAGGCTTACCAAGAGCTTGTGTTTGGAGATGACTGGCACCTGAGTCAACATGTAGCTGGTCACGTTTGCCACTTGACACTGCGTGGCAATGCTGTAGTGCAGTGGCAGCTATACACACACATCTTCAATCCTGTGCTACAGCGAGGGGTCGAGCTAGCCCACCATGCTCAACAGCTTGGGGTTTCGACAGTTTGCACCCAAGTATGCAGCTATCATACACAGTGCCTGCCTGTGGAGGTACTACTCTTATATCTGCAAGCATTACCTGCACTTCTCAAATCTAGGTAAGTTATCAGTTGTTTTTTTTCCTCTCCATATATTATTTATTCAATAGTACTTTGGGGGATGCTGTAAGAGTGCTGTAAGAGTTCTCCCAAAGTTGTGATATTTGGTTTATAGTAGGAAAGATGCGTTGAACCAAAATATCTGTCAGTAATCTGTTTTAAGACTTTTAAGGATAAAAGGGATGCTTAGTGTTGATTTGTAAATGTATATCTCATAAAATTGATATTTTATTCTCCTCATTATTAAATGTAGATTACATAACAGCCTGAATATTAAATCCACTTAAGATTGTCATTGCTAATTGACGCTAGTCAATAATTTAATAAAGCTTTGTGGCTAGGAAGTGGCCTCAGGGCACTATTGATGTCTTATGTGACAAGAGTACAGTACTGGACCACCAGAAGAGGCTGTGTTTTTCTACAGCTCCATAACATAAAGTTGCAGTTTCAACTGACTTTTGTTTGGATTTTTTTGCTAACAGTTCTGTATTGGTTGAGTGTCTACTCCTAAAAGAATGTTAACTCAGAGGTAACTTTAGAAATGAATCCGTTTTGAAAAATGCATTTTGTGTGCTTTGTGTAATAACAATGGTGTAATGAAGTCCCCATTTTGTCAAATACAGAAATAAAGTGCATGATAAATTGTTAATCTGACTAAAAATATTAAATTTCAATTGTCACAGCAATTGTATTATGTTGACTTCTAATGACTACACACGTAATCTAGCAGGATGGCAAGGAACATCATCTAATTATCTCTATTTTGCCTATACCTAAAGTCTATACAATTGAGCTTGGTCTGCAATTGGACTTTTTCACAGACATTTACGGCAATAAAAAAGGAATTCGCGTTGGAAAAAAAATTGTTAAAAAAGTCATATTTGCAACAATCCTGAGGCAGGCAAGAGAGTTTACAATAAATAAGAAACTTTTTTTCTTTACATAGCTAAGGTGAACAGGAGGTTATACTTAGAGGTCACACAGTGCACTGCACACATATTAATGCTCTTTTTTATATAATAGTGTACAATCACATAGCATCTCCAATGTAACCATAAATCTCCCTGATGGGGAACACATTTTTGGTTTAATTTACCTTGTGACGCCATAACATAATTTATTATTCGTCACTGCTAGGTACTGGCTGTTTTCTAGTGGCATGCATTGTATTTTAAAAGTAAGACAAGGTATTAAAAACAGTAGGGTTATAAAGTAAAAATATGAAAACAACCGTTGTCTCACAGTTAATGCAACAATTTAAAATGGAGCTTGCCGTTTCCCTGCATGAGACAATGGGTGGATGTGACCTAGTCATAAAAAACAAATGTTAATGTTCTGTTGTGATGACACTTTCTTCAGATAAACCTTAATACTTACGAATATTTCCATTACAGGGTTATTCGAGATCTTTTCATCAGCTGCAATGGGCTCAACCAGATGACAGAACTGGTGTACCTTGACCAGACATGCTCTTTAGCTTTGAAGGTGTTTGAAACTCTAATAACCAGCCTTGGACACCAGCAGGCTGACTGCACGCTTCAGGAGCTGGAGATTGCTGTTGCCGAAGAGAAGCAGACCGTCTCAAACCTGGCTGAGGATCTCTGCTCTAGGGGATCTGGAGAGGGTCCACAGAGCCTCAGCAAGTTCTATGAAGGGCTGAAAGAGGCATACCCGCGCCACAAGAGTCGTAATGGGCAGGGCCGTGGAGCAGGCCGTAGCCAAGCCGAGACGCACCTCCATGTCATTAACCTCTTCCTCTGTGTTGCTTTTCTTTGCGTTAGCAAAGAAGCTGACTGTGACCGAGACTCTGCTAATGATTCTGAAGACACGTCAGGCTATGACAGTACAGCTAGTGAGCCCCTTGGTGGGCGCTTGGCATACCTGTCTCCAGACAGCGTGACCCTGCCATCCAAAGAACAGATACGAAAGGCGGCTGATGTTTGGTCAGTGTGTCGGTGTGTCTACCTGGCCAACCCGTTGTTCCAGAGACAGTTCTTCAGACTAGGAGGGTTGGATGTTTGTTTGCGCCTTATGAGCATGGTTATTCAGAAGCTTTCCAGTAAAACCAAGGATGGCAAAGCAAGGAAGAAGAAGGAACTCAAGGCCAAAAGTAGCCCAGAATTCACTGTCCCAGTCACTCTGTTGGGAGTAGATGAACCAGGTCAAGATTCAGTTAACAGCGCTCCAGCTGAGGGGAAAACCAGAGATCCAACAAAGAGGCTGGAGGAAGAGTGGCAGTTACAAAGTATTCGCCTTCTTGAGGCCTTATTGGCCATTTGTCTTCACAGTGCCAACTCAGCCCTGCAGAGAACAGACTCAGAGCTTTCTTATCAGGTATAAAACTCATCTTCACCTATCAAACACAAGATAGAAATCTTCTTTCATGTCTTCTATGTAGCTCCAGTCAGTGGGAGATACCCTGTTAGAAGTGAGAGACCAGCTCTCTTGCTCAGGGGTAGTAAGCTCTGACCTTGCTGTGCCACTCTTTGATTCTCTGCTGAGAGTGGCTTTGGCCGACGTGTCATCCTCTCCCGATCCCCCTGAGGAAAAGCAAGTCTGGGTGAGTCCTGCCTTTGGAGATGCTGTAAGTGACATGCATTTTTTTATGCTCTTACCTCATGTAATGTTCTTGTATTGTAGTGAAATAAGACCGTGAAAGAAAATAACAGAGAAAGAGAATCACTTTTCTTATTTTACACTGATCAAGTTTTGGTTCTCCTCAACAAGCCACTTGTTAGTGAGGCTCTTAAAATGCCTGTGTGACTAAGCCTGTTCCGACACAGTAAGGTTTTATCTTTTTATATAATAGATTTACCTAATTCTGAAGCACTAAGTTCTTTCTTAATGAGTCATGCAGTGTATGATGGTCTCATGATCCATTTGAATTTGTTCTGTGAAACTCAAAAGGCTATTCCTCCATCACAGTCAAACGCTTGTTCTTCTGGGATGTTGTCACATGGACCTTGTGCTCGCTCTACGGGCAATGAACTGTACATCAGTTAACACTTAAGACTTGTTTACTCGAGTATTCGTAAGTGTGCACGGACCTCCATGCCCTTATGATGACTAGCCGTACAAAACCAGGAACTTGGTCGCCTGAGTGCTGCACGAGTCAGCTGACATTCATGTTAACAAGAACAGTTTTTTTTCCGCATCAGTTAAAAAAAATTCAAAATATGTTCAGCATTTTGTTCACGCATGATTCATTTGCTTTTATTGGGATTAAAACGTATTAAAAAATGATTTGGCTTTTTTCTCTCTTCCTCTCTCAATCTCTTTCCTCATCTCTCTTGCTTCCTCTTCCCCCTCTTTTTCCTCTTGCCCTCTTTCAATCAGAAGCTCCAAGTGTTGGCTGAAGGGGCCGCCCCAGCCGGAGATCTATCAGAGGAGGTGGACGGCGTTCAGAGCTGTGGCGTCAAGCCCGCTGGGGAGGAGGAAGAGGAGGAGGAGGGCTACGACGCCGACAGCGAAAGCAACCCTGAGGACATGGCCAACCAGGAAGAGGGTAGGACCACACTGCACCTTATTGATCCTTAAGAATCTGCAACACATCATTATCAGAACCTACAGCTCAGCTAATGCTAATGCAGTTGATTTCAAAACGGGCACACACAGTCACTGGATTCACTTTAGGCTCTAACTATAAATTATCTGAATTACTTTCCTGCTCTACTATTTGTTTTTGTCTGTAATAAATGTCAACAGATTAGTCTTGACGGATTGAGAAGTTGTATATTTTTCCTCAACCTCTAAGCCTCTTTATTTTTAACCTTGAGAAACCTCAAATGTGTACTACTTCTCCCAGTATAAATGTTTACTTTTCCCAGTAATGACAAAGAAGTCATTATTTCTGTGCATTTTAACTGTGATGGTGTGTGAACGTGTTTGTGAGTTTCATGTACTGAAGAATACAATACCACATCCTCTGCTGTGATGATGTTTGGTAATACAAAATTCTGAATACTTGCATGACATTGCAGAAATATTCCTTCACATTTTTTTTAACCCCATCAGGCACATATAACCGGTGCATTTCTGCTTTGGTCATATAGGTTTCAGACAGCCTAATTAGACACTTTCTCTCTTTCAACTTAGAATACACTCATTGTTTTGTTGTACAACTGCAGGCTACTTTGCTCCTTGTACTGCATGAGCTGGATCTTGTGATTTGTCAATCTCTATTAAACATCTACTTCCTGGAAAACATGCCCAACCTTGAATCCAAAATGCTGGTCTCATTCGAGACCAGTTGGTTTAAAATTCCCCTCTCTCTTCTATAGTTTTCCTTCTTAATTGATGTCCTATTGCTTTAGATGAATTTGGTAAATGAGTAAATGAGAAATATATTGTTTAACCAACCCTAGTGAGGATAAGCGGTACAGAAAATGGATGGATGGATGGATGGAAGTTTATTTATGGCGCACTTTCAATCAAAGTACAGGTACAGGTACAATACCAACAACTAAAAAACATTTAATAAGACAAACAAATTAAAACAATTTTGTAAATAAAAACAGGAACAAAAACAAAACAAAAAACACACCATTAAAACAGGACACCATATATAAATTAAAACAAGAGTAAAAAGGTGCGTCTTTAATTTTGATTTTAAAAATTTAAACTGAGCAGGCCTTCCTAACATCAAGTGCAAGAGCGTTCCACAGAATTGGGGCTCGAACTGAAAAGGCTCGTTCACCAAACGGCTTCCTATTTACCTTTGGAATAAACTCCCCTCCAAGCACAGAAACCATATATTTCCACAAGTTCCTTTAAATACACTGGTGTTAAACCATTTAAAATCTTAGTTAAAAGCAGGACCTTAAAATTGGCTCTGAAGTGGCCAAGAAGCCAGTGAAGGCAGGCCCATATAATAAGGAAGTTAACATACAGGCTATTTTTTCCTCCTATGAAGGTAACATTTTTGTGGGCATGGTGACTGTAATGTAGTGATCATTTCCTTCAAAAGGGACTACTCCCTAATGACTTGTTTGTTTGTGCTCTGGAGAATTTCTGGCAGAAAATGGACGAAACCCCTATTGTCGCTCTCTAATGAAAAGCTTGTAGCTCCCAAATTGTATTTATTTTTTTGTTGTTGTTAATGTTTTTTTAATCCGAAGAGCCAACAATTTGCTTCCTGTTTTTTCCAGACAAAATAAACAAGTCCCCCAAATTTTGGTTGATATTCATTGGACAGTTGGCAGTCCAACATTTAAACTTTATTATTATTTTTTTTTTTAAGGAACAAGAAAGTTATCTAAATTTGTATTTGCATCTGAGTTCAAGCTTCAACCAGATCCATATTTGGTTGTAAATTGAGCAGTGTGAACTTGATTTACATCACTCATGAATAAAAGAATGTCTGACAAGGCACATGAGAGTCTGCTGGGCTGCGCTCGTGAAAGCAAAGGGAAACTCCCATACTCCTTTGAGCACAGGAAAGAGATGAATTCATTTTATCAGCTGTCACCAATACAGCTGTTTGGAAATGAAGAAGGCAATGCCTCTGGTTTAAGCAGCCAGCTGGGGTCGTTTAAGAGGGGTGTCAGTCAGCAGGAGGTTTAAGATTTGTCTGTTTTTCCCTCGTGTGTCTGATTTAGTGTTGCATCTCATTGGCCGTTTCCTCAGGATTGAAGGTGGAGTCTGTGCAGCGTGAGTTTGCGACAGTGGCAGACGGTCCCGGGCGTGGCGTGCTGCTTTTTCCAGAGATCTGTACAATCGAGTTGCAACTACTGGCCACCGGCTCCCCAGACCTGGAGGTAGTGAGTCATGTGTTTCACAGCCTGCTCGGTGCAGTTCGCGCCAACAACCACAATGCTACTCTGCTCTATGACCAGGTCAGACTAACTTTTCCTCCTCTATTTCTTTGAACTTCCCCACCAATATACAATTGTCTATCTTTTGCTCCCCTACTGGACTCTCTCAAGTATGACTGCCGTCTTGCTTTGATGCTCACAGGGAGGAGTCAAAACCATCCTGTCTGGCTTTCATAACATACTTAGCCAAGCAGACCACTCTCTGAAAGGTTTGTTGCAGATATATATATATTTTTTGTTACCATTTCATTCAACAAATAAAACTTCTTATTGATTTCCTGGATAATTTTGGGCAGCTACTGTATTTAGAATTATGTTGCAGGAAATTTGACATTTAGATGTATTGTGAGATGCAAAAGCTCTTCTTGAGTTATTGTGAATTAACAACTGTACATGTGTGTAACCTTGCTAATTGGTTTACATTCAGACTGTCAGACTGTTATAGTGGAGCTGCTGGTTGCCATGGTGAGCCAGCGAATCACAGCAGAGGAACTGGCCCTATTGATTCGTCTCTTCCTGGACAAAACCCCACCTACTGTAAGTAGTAAACCCCATCTGTCACACGCACGGGTCTCTAGGTTTAAGTGCATCCAACTTATACTCCCGCGAGTCGCGCGGCCGAAAATGCCCGCATTGCATCACGTGACCAACGAATTGGCCCTCGCGGCCCCTCTGCCTAGCTTGACGGGCACGCGGCAAAAATTGTTGCTGGGCGTCGAACGCCGCAGAGGTCATCTCTCGTGATTGGTCCGTTTTAGTCACATGCTGTGATGATGTACTCAGCGTGCCCCTTGGTTCTACATACCATCTGCGCCGCCACCTTCTCAATTGATTTTGCAGCATAATTAAACGTATCATCTGGTCATCTAGGTCCATTTGTTATAGCAGACACTGTTCCACGGTCACCATTGTAGTTGCTTTCTTCTTTGTTACTGAAAGGAAAGGAAACACGGCTACCGAAAATGGCCAAAATAATGCAGAGGAAACTCCACCCTGTGGTGTCCTAGCCAACACCAGCCGTAGCGATACCCCCAACTTGGAGGTGAACTGCAGTACATTTTCAAAACTGCGCGTGTGGGTTGCGCTAGAGTATAAAGGCAAACTACAGCCACAGTGACGTCGCCGCAGTCGCTGTCCGCGCAAGTATAAAGAAGCCTTTAGTGTGACAGCGTTTGTAGGCATCACATCTGAATACATTTATTTTGGCACGAACATGTACTTATTGGTGTCAATTTCTCCTATATTTACCTCCTGGTTCTTGAAACCAACAACACATTTTGCTCCCTGGGGCCCTCCCCATTCCTCATACAATTGACACCCATGTGTGGAGAACAGATGTGCTGTTACAAATTACCACCGCAGTTATGTGCTATCAGGCAGGAGACATCATTTATAAATACTCACCCAGAAACACGTTTCCAAAAAAGAAGATTGCAATGCAGTGATATACTGTATAAGCTGCAAAGGTGCAGTTGTCACATAAATTTGTGTGATCGTTTGCTATGCTGCTGTGCAGAATTCAAGGCTTTTTTTCTTTTAATTACTTTTGGTGTATAACACTGGTCCCACAGTTAATTTATGCGTACACATTTGATTATTTTTAGCTTACTCTTGGTCATAGCTAAAAGGACTTACTCTAAGACAATGCAAAAGGAAGCGACTGTTTCTCTCACATCCTATTTATTATGTTGCTTCCCAGGAGATTTTATTGAAGGGCATCTTACAAATTGTTGAAGCCAATGTGACCATAGAGCCCCTTCACCTGCTGGACTTTCCAATAATCCTTGGGGCCTCAACACCAGGAGGACTGTCTCCTAGTTCCAGATCAAATGGCACTGCTGGAGGGAAAAGTGTTGGTCTGCTCTGGAAGAGCAAACTGTCTCCTGGTCGCAGGGAGGGAGACAGCGAGTACAGAACAGGTCACCTGCGTTCCTCTCCCTGGCACACTGCTCCTCTCCACTTGCCCTTGGTGGGGCAGAACTGCTGGCCTCACATGGCTAGTGGCTTCAGTGCCTCCATGTGGCTGAGGGTGGTGGAGCAAGAGGAAAGAGCAGGGAACACACACAAGGGTGAGAAACATCATTCAGCCAAAGTCATTGATACCCAGTCTGTACATTTAAGTATTGCACTTCTCTTTTTCCAGAAAGGAGGAACCCTCCTGCCACTGAATCTCACCATGGCTCGCCACAGGCTGGAAAAAAAGTAGTGGAGGAAGCCCTAATTCATATTCTATCCATGGGCTCAAAAGCACTGATGCTTCAAGTGTGGGCGGACTTCTCTACTGGGTCACTCACATTCAGGTGAGTGTTCCAATACACTGGAGTTTCTATGAGGCACAGTGTAGTACTTTGTAAAGTTTTATATTTAAGTACACTGCTCCCACAGGGTTTGTATAGACCCAAATGACGAGATAAAAGCAGGGTTGTTGGCACAGGCAGACTCTGTTGAGGGACTTCTCCAGCCTGGCCAATGGCAGCATCTCGGCCTCACTTACACCCAGCAGCCTGAGGGCAAGAAGAACATCCATGGTCGTGTGGTTGTCTGGGTGTGCGGCATCATGTGAGTACAAACGTGTTTCAGTAAACGTACACAAACCTGTTGGTAACCAAATGGGGTTAACCTTAAGCCTTCTCTCTGTTTCAGGAAATGTGAAGTTTTTTTGGACTACACCTTACCTCGAAAGTCCAGTTTATCCTCTGACAGCAACAAGACCTTCTGTATGTTGGGCCATTGTATCCCATCTTGTGAGGAGGTGACAAAACAGCATTTAAACTGGAGCATGGGAACGGTGCTCCTCTTCAATGGTAGGACTTTCTTTTGCTAATACAACTCAACATACAAACTAACTTATTGCATTTTCAATCCCTACCAATCATTTATTATCTCACTTAGTGTCAGTGCTTTTCCTTGAGGGCACACATAAAGTTAAATAAGCTAAAATGTGATACTAAATAGGGACACCACTTGAATGGTTTGTGCGTCAGATGCATTTTGAAAGCATGTTTAATTTAGTGGCTGTGTTGCTTGTGTGATGTCTTGTTGCCTCTAATTGCCTGTGACTCACCTCAAGGTTATCTCAATTTGAGGCTGCAGCTAATGTTATAATGCATGCTCTAGTATTACAGTATCTGATGGCTTTGTCATTCATCAAGAGTTGCAGTTCATTTTTTAAAAGGACCCACTGCTGAAAACAAGCAATAAAATATGTAACTGCACCACAGTTCTCTGAAAGGACTAATACTGTATTGTGTAAAGAAAAGAATAAAGTACAATTTATTCATCCTTAATGTTGATTCAGGGTCAATTTTGGATTTGTGCCTCTCCGACATTCACAAGATTAAACTTTATTGCTCGCCTGTTCCAGGGGCCAGAGTAGGGTCCGAGGAGGCTTTTTTCCTGTACACTAGTGGGCCTGACCTCACCTCAATCATGCCCTGCAATTATGGCAGACTTCCAGGGTCATTCTCCAAGTTTGTCACTCAAGAAGGACTCAAGTGTGACAGAGTACGGGAGCTTCTGATGAAAAGCAAGGATGTGGATACAACAGCTTTAGTTGTAAGTCTCCTTTGCTCCTTTGATTAAAAAAAAAAAAACCACACACACACACAGCAACCCATGTCTTATTTATTCTATTTGATGGTTTTTGTGGATTATGCCCTTCCAATTACCACTCATTATTAACACACTGCACTATGTCACTTTTCTTGAATGGAAAAATATTCTAGTTAAGCCTCAGCTATTTAAATGAGAGTGAAAATGGTTCCCTTGTAGTATTTGGTCATGGATTTGTGGTTAATAGCTTGGGTCATTGGAAAAAGAAAAGGACAGAAGCCAGAGTGAAATAATTTACAAATAATGGAAAAGTTCCAACAACAACTCTACATCAGTCCGAGATATGATGAGGGTTAACCGGGCTCAATTCACTTATGACTCTACTAAATACTCTACTGTATAGGCTTTACACGATCAGGATTTTTTGGGGCCGATCAAAAAACGATAACCGATCCTATCACAAGATGGAACAATGGGCCCATTTACATGACTTGTTCATTTATTGTATATAGTTGTGTACTGTATACTGAGTACTGTCCATCCATCCATTATCTGTACCGCTTATCCTCATAGGGTCGCGGGCGTGCAGGAGCCCATCCCAGCCCAAAATTATTCTCTAGCATTTTAGACAAAAGTTAAAACATCAATGACCTCTAGGGGGTATTCAAGGATTGGCCACTGACATAAGTTTAGGTCAAATCAACATTACAACATGACAGAAATAATGGGTGCTACCTTACTGTAATTAAATTACTTTATTGGAATTACATTACTTTAATAAATACTGTTAATGACATACTTACTATAACTTTCTCACTGTCCCGGCTATATGGACGGGTGTTGTCCAGAGTTTGCGTTTGAGTTTTTTTTTTTTTTTTTTTTTCCACGCTGCGTTGCTTGAATGCAACCTGCTCCTTGTGTACATTCTTCAGGTGGCCGATCAAATTTGTGTTGAAGCATTTAGATGACGTTCCCCACAACGTACTTCAGTTGTGCACAGACTGCAAATAATTTACATGTTGTTTGTCTGAGACAAAGAAAAAAGTCCCACATCGATGACGTATTTTTTAACCGACAAGATTGAAAAAAACTTTATTGGCCGTCTGATAGTTACAGTATGGCGCCACAAGACACGTGACAAGGCTAAAAATAAAAAAGCTTTTGGATTCATACGCAACGGCGACGCAGAGTTAAATGTCTTGTGCGGAGCCGATCGATGACATCATTGATCGGATCGGCGAATTATGACATGAAAGCCGATCAGCATAAAATGCTAATTATCGGCCGATACCGATGACACCGGTCAGATCGGCGTAAAGTCTAATAAATAGGTCAAGTTAAAGCTAATTTGTTGTGAATTTGTTATATCACAGGAGAGCCTGGCAGTTGTGTATGCTCCCAGCAGTCCTAGGGTCTATACTATCTATGAGCCTGTAATTAGACTGAAGGGACAAGCCAAGACCGTGGTTACCCAGCGGCCCTTCAGCTCCAGAGAAGTGCAAAGCGTTTCTTTAGAGCCCAGCGCTCTCAAGGCTCTGCTGCCCACTGAAACCCAAGGCCTGCAGAGTGTCCTGCACAAGATTGGCGGGACAGGAAATGTTGTTTTCCTCTTTGCACAGGTCAGAGAGCCCATACTTTTGATGAAAATGTTTTATTCCCCAAAAACCTGGTCAAGTACCAATCAAAACTTTGGACACACATGTGCTCATACTGTTGAATGAGAAGATGTGTCCAAACTTTTGATTGGTACTGTACGTAAAGTATATACACGACAACTGTTACTTGAAAGATGAATGTGCTACAAAGACTGTTTGTACACCAAAGTTTTATACTATGAAATAGAACTGTATTAGTGTGGTTAGGTTTCTTGTCCTATAATGTAATTGTGACCCAACAAGTAGTGCATCTTATCTCAAGTGTAGAATGAATAAATGAAAAAAAAATCCTCATAGAGATCAGATTTTTGTGCGTGATTCAGTGTGATGGTCTGTTCTTTAGACGGTGGAGCTGAGTGACTGTGAGATGACCCAGGCTTTGGCCTTGCAGATACTCTTGTCTCTGTCCAAGTTCAACCAGCATCGCATCTATGAAATGGAGTATTACCACGGCTACTCTATGATACACCAAGTACTCATCAAGTCCAAATGTATCGTTGGATATCATATGCTGAAAGTGAGTCTCAGATATTTGCTGTGAAACAGCACTAACAGAAGCACCGTGCTGTATATTTAACGGCCATTTTGTGTCTGGTCTAGACTCTGCTAGATGGGTGTTGCAGCGGACCCATCTTAATCCTAGCAGATGACGGTCAGTTCCGTTTGGACTCAGAGTCCATTGCTGTGGTGCAGAACATCAGGCTTCTCTCAGACATCCTTTTGGATTGGAAAATCTGGGCCAAAGCGGAGGTAAATGCTAATACAAGTGGTTCAATTGTATTTGAGCGCACAGTAGACCCCACACATTGGTACATTAAAAGAAAAAGCAAAGGCAATGTATAATCCAAATAACTGGGCAAAAATCTATTTTTTAATCTGTTGATTGTGTGGAATTCATTGTTGATTGCATTAAAGGCAAAATTGAGTGCACAACAACTACTCCTCCTGCAAGAACATCATGTTGTCAGCTATAGGAAGTTGAGCTTCGTCCATGCCATCGCATCTCCTCCAAATTATTCTGCTTAATACCACATTGAAAACAGGCAGTCAGAACATTATATGAGACTCCCCCAACACAATGAAAATAATTTGTTTGGTTGATTATTAATTTTCTCTATAGTCAATCATTTTAGTCAAATGCCCATCCTTACTGATTATTATATGAGAAAAGTTTCAGGACTGGTGTCTCAAGCTATAGTTTAAATCCAATCCAAAGTTTTCCCCTTCGAAGTAATCCCCCTGCAGTCTAATGGACTTTCCCAGCATTCTCTCGCACATCTTAATGAACTCCTGAAAGGATTATTTTGGAATCCTCTGCAGCTGCGCTCCACGGCCATTTTGATGTTGTCCACGTCTTTAAAATGGGTTCCCTTGATGACCCCATGATCTTGGGAATGAGGAAAAATCACATGGAACCAGGTCGGGTGAGTAGGGAGGTTGCTCCAGCATTGCGACGATCTTCTTGGCCAGGGACTGTTTGATGGTCATGGAATTGTGAGCAGCCGTGTTGTCATGGTGAAACAGCTACCAGTTGTACAACTTTCACCTCTTCTCACGTATCGAGTGAAGCAAATGCCACCGGATCGCTTCGTTGATGTGCGGGTTAAACGTCTGGCCCACAATGAAGAGGAAAATCTTTAGTTTGCGTTTGAAGTTTCTCTTTCGTGATGCCAGTCCTGGAACCTCTCTGACACACCTAGTCCTTTGGTATGAAAACTGGTGTCTTATTTTACAGTGTAATGATGTTGGCAGAGTCACATTAACTACAAAAAGAAATGAACATTTTACCCTAATTCAGAAATGATGGAAGTTACAACACAGAATTAGCAAATACCTTATGTATTGTGAATTCATACATACAGTATGTCTTGTTTTCGTTAGTGTGGCGTGTGGGAGACATTGCTGTCTGCTTTGGAGATCCTCATCAGGGTGCACCATCCTTACCAGGTCTTCAATATCCGTCAGTTCTTGAAGGCTGAAGTGGTGCACCGCTTCCTGCTTACCTGCCAAGTGCTACAGGTGTGTCTAAAGTACAAAGTGGTGGTTTAGTTCCATTAATCATAGCCGACAAGAACTAACTGCAGGATATTTGTCTTAAGGAGCATCGGGATGAGCACCTTACTGCCATTCCACAGGAAGTCTGTTTGTCATTCGTCAAAATAATCCAGGAAGTGCTAGGATCGCCGCCACACCTGGATTTACTCAAAATTATCTATAACTTCCTGCTGGCAGTTCACCCACCTACCAACACCTACGTCTGCCACACTCCGTCCAGCTTCTACTTCTCACTGCACATAGGTGAGGAGTCAACGGGGGAACGTAATGATATATGTGAATGGTATTCATGTAATGAACTGAGCTCTTTTGATATCCTCATTTGTCAGATGGGAAGCTGTATCACGACAAGGTGCAGTCTATTATGTACCTGCGACACTCAAACAGTGTAGGGAAGTCTACCAGCAGTTCAGTGGTGTCTCTTTCCCCAACCGTCTTTACTGACGCTCTCCACGATGGTATGTCTGCTTCAGTTGTAGCACTACTACTGTAAAGTCAACTCCATTAAAACTCTCTAGTGTCTTGTTGGAATAGCATGCAACAGTTTGTAGGAAGTCCAGTAGGACTTTAGTTTGCCTTGTAACTTGACAAATTTGTGTTGCGAATTTTTGTTGTAGCATCTATTTTCACACAATCATAAATCACAAGCATAGAAACGGTGTTTGTTAACTGGATAAATAACGCGACCATATTCCTCCCTCTGGAAGGAAAATTTGGCATAATTGCTTATTGCAACTGTCGTTTCAACAGCGTCTTTCATTAAAATGTAATCACATTATTTTATCCAAATATTGTATTTTCTTGTTTTAAATGTTTTCTTATGTATCTTTATATCTTGTATCTTTATTAAAGGCTTCAGAAAAAGGAGACATCGGTCCTCTGTGTAGGCTAGTCAAGTATAACTACCAACTATTTCCACAAACAGTTTCTGACTAATTCAACATGTAAGATCTAAACAGTATAGCCCAACCCCAGACTGATTTATCAAATAATTGCAGTAAAGTTCAAGTATAAGACAACTTTTTTTCCCCAGTGGCTTATAAAATACAGCTTATTTTCAGATGATCCCGGGAGTTTCACCTTTTCCTCTCGTTTTAGCTTTTCTTTAATCCACCAAAATTGTATTTACAGTTTTTGATTTTTTCCTTGAACTCTGTTTTAACTGTGAACGTTTTAAATCAAACATACGCACACCTTCATCATCCCAAAATGCGACATAACGCCTACGATGTAGCCTTCAAGTTAAAAATGATCGATGTTGTCATTGAAAAAGGCAATTGAGTCACTGCTCATGAGTTTGGAGTAAAGGAGTGATACGACATTGGAGGAAGCAGTGTGGAGAATTTTCTTGCAGCTAGAAGACGGCAAATTGCAGATGGCCTTGATTTCCACCTTGGAAGTAGCACTCATTTTGATTTAGTTTTTTTTTTTTTTTTTTTTTTTTTCCTTAAAACTTTTGACTTCAGTGAGATTGGCATTTATTTTCTCTTGTATTTTTGTGTAATATGTGCATCTTATAAATTACTGCACTCAATACAATAAGTGGCGTTTGAATACTTTTCCATATAGTTTGTGTGTCCTGCCCCAGTTCAATTAATTAACTGCACATAATGGTCTTTTGCTGCTGTATACAAGCAGAATTACAAAATGCTCAACTGTTGGCCTTTGTCTTTTATGTAGCGCTGCAGCTAATGATTATTTTAATAATTGATTCATCTGTTGATTATTTTTAGATTAGTCGATGAATCTGATTTTTTTTAAATGTAACTTACCATCCCTTTATTCAAAAATAGGATTCCTATGATTTGGAAAATTTTGAGTTAAAAAAAATCTAAATTATTAAAAGATAATGAAAAATTGTTAGTGATTAATTTGATCATCGATAAGTTGTTGATTAATCATTGCACCTCTGCTTCTAGGGCATCTCCATGGTCCTTCGCCTGAGGATCAGTCCTTGCGCCCACCCAGCCTTGCACCATCGCCATACTCGTCCCCTTTGCTGACACCCCGCCTCACTCACAGTGGCTTGAATGAGGCTGCCGACATTGAGCAACTGTCGCTCACCACCCATCAGGCTCTGGGCAGTACTGAAACACTCAAGAAGGGAGGAGGTGACGAGCAGCTCCTCAGCAGTTGTGAATCAGCGAAAACGATATGTGACTCGAGGGACATTGGCAATGAAGGAGCTCGACGCACCCCGTCAATCAGTGTGGAAGAGGAGCGAGATGAGACCACGGAGGTGGACAGCCTGGCAGAAGGGAGCGTGGGTGTTGCAGAGTCTGAGGACAGATTTGACTGGGCCAGTGAGGAGGCACCTCGACGCCCTGACAGCTTAAAGGGTATCCAGTCCTTCCAGAGGAGCCACAGCAACCTGGCCAGTTTGGGATTGGCTTTCCCGGCTCCAAATGGCTCATTGGCAGGCAGTCGCTGGCCCAGCGCAGCTGATCGAAACTCTGTACCTGAAGACTGTGAAAGTTACACCTACTCTCCTGGTTATGAGAGGCCGCACAGCAAAACTGATTCCAATGATCGGTATGTAGAAATGTAACAAAGCATATTTGTTTAACTTGGGGTAGCTCATCTGTAAGCACTTGGGTTTAAGAATAGAAGGGTCATGTTTCGAGTCCCGTTGCGGACCAATGAAAATGGCAACTTATTGTTGGAGAGATGCTAGTTTGTTTATGACTATTGTCAAAGTGTCATTGTGGGGTACATCCTTGAACTGGTAGCCAGTCCATACTTGAAAATGACAAAATAAATAAATAAAAAGTAGTAAGTAATCTGTTTTGTTGGTAGGAATTCAAGGTATTACTTAAAAAAAATAAAATAAAAAAAAAAAAAGTTATACAGTATAAAACTTGAGTGGTGAAATACAAGCTCAATGTTGCAGGTCCAATACAGAGGACTGCCTGGTGCTTATCTGCTCTGGCCTCTATGACCTTCTGAGGGGTGTCCTCCTGCTGCTGCCAGACCTCATGCTCGAGGAAGTGATGGACAAGCTGATCCAGCCAGAGGCCCTAATTGTCCTGGTCAACCATTCATCCCCTGTTATCCAGCAAGGGGTCATGAAGGTCAGCCCTTTTTCCTATCTACAATTAGCTATGGCACAGTTGGTTGTGAGTTCTTTCTGTTTGATTAGATTATTACCTACTACTCATGGTTTTCCACCTCTCTCCTAGCTGCTGGATGCATACTTCGGTAGAGCCAATAAGGAGCAGAAGGAGAAATTCCTGAAGAATCACGGTTTCTCCCTGTTGGCCAACCAACTGTACATCCACCAGGGCAGTCAGGGGTTAATCGAGTGCTTCCTTGAGATGCTTTTTGGCCGGGCAGTAGGCCTAGAGGAAGAGTAAGTCCATCTGCAAGTATTAAATGTACTAATGTTATACATGAAAAATCATCTGCCCTTTAAACTAATGCAGTTTTACTTTATGACCATCTAGTCTGGATCTGGAGGAAATGGAAACAATCTCCCCATTCACAAAGCGTTGCATCATCCCAGTGTTGGGTCTTATTGAGAACTCCTTATGTGAGAACTCCTTAGTGCACAACATCCTCTGTATGCTACTGCAGCTCCTCAACGCCTACCCGAAGCTGGCAGACATCCTGCTTGATCACGGGCTGCTCTATGTGCTCTTCAACACCTTCTCCACCCTCAACGGCATGGAGACCGGGTATGCCAGCTAGAACAATGAATCGCTCCTCTTAACACACTCATTATTTAATAGGTTTTGTTCGTCATCTAGGAACCATGTTTTAAATCATTAGTTGACTCTCTGTCCAAAGAGCTTGCTTGTACGAGTATTTGAATCCCATCATTTGATTGGTATTTTTCTTGCAGCATTCCACTGAATGATTACAAGCTCCTCGTGTGTGACATCCAGCAGCTGTTAGTAGCTGTAACTATCCACTCCTGCAGCTCTTCAGGGTCCCAATATTTCCGCATCATTGAAGATCTCATTACCTTGCTCGGTTTCATGCAGACCAGCAAGATGCGTCGCACACAGGGTAAGGACTGGATTCTTGAAATGCAAAATTCATCAGTTTTCAATGTACATTCCACACTGCATCAAGTTGTCAAGCTCTGGCGCTGAACAAAACAGGGCTCATTATCTATAACTGGAGAGTGGAACACCATCCCTCATTTATTATAGTTTTCATTTGTAATTATTTTATTCCTTATTATGGCTCATTTATTTCTGTCTTCTGATTGATTAATCAATCTATGGCTCATGAGGCTTTTTGAAAGGCTGTTTATGTTGACTCATCATTTTATCATTGTTGCTCACATTGACAACTCAATTTTTTCCCTTACTTTGGTTCCAGAGATGGCAGTCGCTTTGCAGTTTCGGGTCCTTCAGTCTGCTATTGAGTTCATAAAGACGACAGCCAATCAGGGACCTCAAAAGCTGAGCAGCTCGCATAATGCACCAAGCTCTCCGCATCACACCATTTATCAGAAAAGGAAGAGCATTGCAGGTGCGTTTCTCAGACTGGAGCCACCATACAAGGGGCCCCTCTGTTTTATTTAATTATTATTTTTTGTTTTTGTTTTGTTTTTTATTTGTTTTTTTATATCCATGTCTATAGGTAAAACTCCCGACTGTGTTTTCATACATCTCCACTCGCTTCTGTTCATTGATCCTTTCCTCATCCTAATTTGAAGGTTCCATTGCCTTGAAAGACTCCATTATCCCTCGCATCCCCAGGCAGCACTACTGCTCCTACGGCCAGATCCCCTTGCCCTCTCCCTTCAACTTCCTGTCCCAGGACTCCCCCATCCCCTCCCCCACTGGGGCTCCATCCTACATGTTCCACTGTGATGCAGGTAGCTGGGACTACGGTCCGCAGCAGAGAACATCGTCCCAGACATGGGACATGTTTCCAAATGTTGCAGTAAACTCAAACCCTTTTTTTCTGCAACTCACTTGGGGTTTTAATCCGCCCAGTAACTTCATTCGCTACTGGTGCTTTTGTTTGTGTCTGCATGTCTCTGAAGAATGAATGATTAACTAAATCAGTGGTAATCATTCCTGTACAGATGGAATTTTGATCACTGAATCGTTACGGTTTTCTGTGTGTGCAGTGATTTTTGACATACATTTTCTCTGCACTTAGGTAAATAGAGCATGTGTGCATTTATTCTGAAAGTCTCAGATTTACACTTTCTCAGCTGCACTCCCACATGCTCATGTCATCCTCGCAGGCCGGCGACGCTTCTCTCTGGCCCAGACTGACTCTCTGCTGATGCGGATGCGCTCTGTAGCCAGTGACGAGCTCAACCAGATGATGCAGAGGAGGATGAGCCAGGAGAACCCCATTCGTGCTAGTGAGACTGAGTTTGTACAGCGACTGCAGAGGCTTGTGGTCCTTGCTGTCAACAGACTCATTTACCATGGTAGAGTAAAACATGTTTTTATTGTCGGTGCTCCTCTGTGGGGTTTATTGAAATGCTTAAATGGTGGTATTATGTTTTTGAGGATCGTGAATTGTTTGAATTTTGGATGTGGTGATCATTATTTAATGCTATATCTATCTATCTGTGTGTATAGTTCAACCAGAAAACTTGGTTTCACGCCCTACACACAAAGAATGTGTTTTGAAGATGGAGAAGGGGAATTTTTTTCAAAATTGGATAATTTATGTATCAAAATGTGTTTTTAGCACACTACAATCTCTTTTTATTTGATAGTCATAATCATCCAAAAGATCCATGGGCTTTTCATTACCAGAGCTGTAAAAGTGATCCTCTGATTTATTACTCTACATAAGCATAATGAGTCTTACTGTCTAATCCACTTGCTTTTTCCATTTTAGATGTCAGTCAGGATTTATTTGACCTGCTGAACATCCCTGACTCCCCAGACCAACAGCTTTTCACACCAGAACTGGGAGACCATTCACATGAAGAGAGCAGCTCTGCCTCTGCCCCACACTCACCCACTCCCTTCACACTGCCACCTGCCAGCAAGAAGAGTTTGCAGAAAGACATTCTCAAACTCATGATGGATGGGATCAAAATCAGCCTGGTAAAATGTATTCTTTGTGATTCTTTTTATATAGTAGCTGTAATACATTCATTGTGATTGCTGTGTGTGGATTCTCAGGGAAGTACTGGTCGAGGGGGAGCGCCACATCAGCAGTGGCGAAGGATCTTGTGGTCGTGCCGGGACACGTTCCGGGTCCAAATTGGTCGCTTGTTGGTGCACGCACTGAGTCCTGCCCGTCCCTTGTCCGATAGGAAGGAAGCACTGGAATTTGTTTTTGATCCAAGACATTTGGACATCCTAAAAGAGAGCCTCAGCCCCGGCCTAGAGGTATGTAGAATTGTCTTACGTTATGCCGTTTTTGGGAAGGGAGGTTTAAATTTGTCCAAGGAGACTGTTAGCATAGTTGCTAATGACTGCAGTAGAAAAGGAGGGGGGCACTTGTCGGTCTCGACTGATACGCCAACACACTAGCAAAGCATTCCGGAATTTCGTATTAGTGGCACATGCGCTATATACTGGCGGGCCAGCTGACTTTGACACATGCTCTAAATCAGGGGTGTCAGACTCTTTATTTTTTATTTTTTTTGTCTCTGGCCGCATTGTAGTTATGATTTCCCTCAGAGGGCCGTTAGAACAGTGAAAAAATATAAATGTTTAATCATCACCAAAACATATTATTACCATTACACAACAAATTGAGGGATAACTAGTTTTGAAATCAGAAGACAAGGAAAATAGTTTGTTCAAGTATTGTTTAAGTTACTGTAGAAGAAGGGTTTGGTAACAGAAAAATGCAATATCTCAACGTTATTGTTGATTATTATGACAATTTGGAATTCGGGTACAGTTTTGAGCAAAAATCACGGTTGACGAGCATGATTTGCTTTCGCGGGTCACATAAAACGATGGCCCCCGGGCCTTGAGTTTGACACCTATGCTCTAAATTGTATGTGGGTCTGAATGTTTTTGTAAATAGTTGTTTGTCTATATGTGCCCTGATTGGCTGGTGACCAATCCAGAGTGTACCCCGCCTCTCACCCGAGGTCACCTGGGATAGTCATCAGGGGGCCTCATGTACAAAGAAACATGGCGTACGCTCAAATCCAGAAAACGTCGTACGCACAAAAATATCCAGATGTATGAATCTGTGGGTACGCATGAATCCAAACACATTTCCTTCGTACATCCCAATCAACGTAGAATTGAGCGCACGTTGGAGTAGCTGACTCCTCCTTCTCCATGCCTACATTTAAATATGCAAATCATATTTAAATGAACCCTGCACCAGCGATCCCCATCTCTGCATGATCAGAAAAAAAGAAAATGAGCAAGGTAATGAAGAAGAAAAAAATCTGAATGTGAAGTTGAGATGCTGCTCAATGAAGTGGTGTCCAAAAAAACCCTCTTTGGCCCGCTGTCCTCTGGCGTTAACAACAAGCGAAAGAGGAGTGAATGTGAGCTGTATGTTACTTGGAAACATTCCTCATTTTTGGTTGCCTTGTTTAGCTACATTAGAGGAGCAAAATATTGGAACTCTCTCTCATTATGATGTTAGTACTTTTGTATACCAATTCAAACTACAATTATAACATACAGTGTAATGGCATAACTCTTCATACAGCTCTTCTTTTTGATCTAATTACAATGTACAGTTTTATGTACATCTATAAGATGATAAATCTGTGTTAAAGGATGTGTGTAACTTCCAAATGTAGTTGAGGTTTGCATTGGGCCTTCCTAGGTTGAGCACATTTTGTTTGAATTTGGAGTTCGCCCAAAACATTTCTGGTAAAAATATGCCTCGAAAGTAAAACAACTTGGAGTTCAAACCACCATCTTGTGTGACATCACGCAAGATGGCATCATCAAATCATGTTAAATTTCAGCAATACCTATAAAACTCCACTAGGTGACACTATTGCTCTGTGATCACACTTCCTATTGTGTATTTTGTTTTTGGGCATTATTAATAGTCTTCTAAGACAGAGTAGTTTTACTGTACTCTAGTTTTAGTAAAAATTTTACTTAAAATATCGACTTTACAGTTAATAGTTTTATCATGGCTACTTTGAGTCTGGAAGTCAACCACCATCACATAATCGATTATGGTTGACTGTCGTCGGATGTTTCACTGTACCTTACACTTCTCATATATGTTTGCATGCTCTTTATCACCCCACTTGTATTGCTGACTTAGCAATATATCAGTCAACTGCAAGCAGCTTGTCTCTTCCTACACAATATGTGACTCAAATGCAAATTCATCTGTTCCTCACAGCATGGACCCAAGTTGTCACTGTACCTCTATGAAATGCTGCACGATCACAAGGAGAGCCTCACCAAAGATGAACAGAATTCTGTGGGCGTATTCATGACCTCGCTCAAGCTTTGTGGTCACCGCTGCATCCCCCCCAACGCGCCACACAAGCAGGAGCTTCTCAAAGCCATTAAAGAGGCAAGCATTTCCCCTTGCCTTGTCTTACTTAAGTGCATGTGGCGAATGCAAGCTGACTTGTTTACTCATTTGCTTCATACAGGAAAAATTCAAGTATGAAGGAGAGGAGAATACAAGTAAGGAAGCGTGGGAAAAGAAAATGACCAACTCTCAAAAGAAGTGAGCGCAAATAAAACATTTAAACAAAGAGGCTCTTTTCCAATCTTTTAGTAATCTAAGTATTGGTTACTTTCTTTTCTCGGCAGTCTCATCCAGAGGCTAGAGGGAAAGTCCAAAGATATTTCGAAGATCGCGGCTGACATCACACAGAATGTGTCTCTGCGGCAAGGCATGGAGAGAAAGAAAGTCATCCAGCACATCAGAGGCCTCTACAAGACAGACCTGAGCGCCAGCCGGCACTGGCAGGAGCTGGTGCAGCAACTCACGCATGACCGGTGGGCACAGAAGTACATCTCCGACAGGGAAATTGTGCTATTCATTTGTAACAGGTTACTAGAAAAGTAAGTTGAGTAAAGAGGAGAAGAGTCCACTCTCACAAGAGCAACTTTTACATAGTAAATCTGCGGCCTATTTACAAAAAGAAATAGCAAACTAGAATCAGGGTTTAATTAGGTTAAATAAATTGCACTCTGAAGAGCAAAGAACCATTTTTGGAAAGCTAAACTGTTTAATAAAGTGGGGGAAATAATGTTTTTGGTAGGCTACTTCCTGATTCATGGACAGGTTATGCCATTTATTTTTTTATACCACAAAGTAATTTACACTATCATGACTCAAATAGCGAAAATTATCTTTTTTTTTTTCAATCCAGATCATCACCTAGATTTTCCTTGGCCCATGGGCCACATTTCTACCAACAATTGTGGAAATTAGTTAATTATGAATTAATGAATCACAGACTGTAGTGGTTCACTCGCCTGACTTCTGTGCGGGCAGTGTGGGTTTAGATCCCGCTTAGTGACCTGTGGGAATGTGAGTATATATAAATGGTTGTTTATCGCTGCATGTGTTCTGTGATTGAGTGGCGAACAGTCCAGGGTGTTGTCTGCCTTTCGCTCAAAGTTAGCTGGGATAGGCTCCAGCTCCCTGCAACCCTGAACAAGATGCATGTTAAGTATTTTTTTACTTAATCCTAAACAATCCTAACAAACAAACCTGTAACATGTAAACAATATATCTTGCCTAGTGCATTTTAAATGACTACTGTATGTCTGCGATTAACTAACCCCTTGGAAAAAGATTCTGTCACAATGGTTAAGTGCATTTAGAGGTAGTATGAGGTGTGTCAGAAAGGTTCTAGGGCTCGCTCCCCAAATTATGTTTCAAACCCATACTACAAGTTTCCCCATTCAATGAGGGCAAGACGATCAACCAGCACGTGTACAATGAGATTGTTTGCTACATTCAGTATGTGATAAAAGAAGCCAGAGTTGTGGCAGGACAATTCATGGCTTCACCATGACAGCACGCCTTGTCACAGTGCCCTGAGCATCCCGCAGTTCCTCCCTGAGAAGAACATCACAGTGCTGGAGCAACCTCCCTACTCACCCGACCTGGCTCCATATGATTGTTTTTCCTCTTTCCCAAGCGGGTCATCAAGGGGACTGAGCTGCTGAGGATCCTGGAAGAATTCTTCCAGGAGTCCATGAAGGATTGTCAGAGGGATGGGAATGTGCATTAGAGTCCAGGGGTATAACTTTAAAGCGCAAAACTTGTAGTTTGTTGTTTGGATTTGAAATGCATCTTTTGTGACACCAGTCCTGGAACCTTTCTGATACATGTATAGTGACGTCAATGGTATATTTTTGGTCTGTTGCAGTGCTGTTTGGTATGACCAGACATCTTACCCTACGTCCTGGCAGTTGGACCCAACTGAAGGGCCTAACCGTGAACGGCGGCGATTGCAAAGATGCTACCTCACCATCCCAAACAAATACTTGCTCAAAGACAGACGTAAGCCTGAAGGTGAAAAACTCAAATGCGTTAAAGCGTGTTAAAGCTCTTTTACGTTTGTCAGGGATGCCACGCTGACCTACTTGCTTTGTTTAGACACGGTGAAACCGCCACTCTCATTCCTGTTTGAGGATAAGACACACTCATCTTTCTCCTCCACTGTGAAAGACAAAGCCACCAGCGAACCCATCAGGTACAATATGTTTTCCTTTCACTGATCTTTCCAAGAATAACAATGATCTGAGGAGGACCATTAAATGTGTAATCAAGCCATTTTGCTTAGAGACATTGCATCGCTGCTTTATTCAGATCCTGTGATGATAAGAAATATATTTTTATTACACCCAGGTTTACCAGACGCTGCATGAGTGTGGCCCCCTCCAGAGAGACAGCAGGGGAGCTGCTTCTTGGTAAGACAAAGTGTGCAGAGAGTAGTGTGTGCTCCAGAATGCGTGCGGACTCTGCTCACACATGTGGGAGTTAGTCATCGTTTGTCAATCTCCTGTTGCATCAATCTCACTGGCCTTGTGCTGTCTCACAGGCAAGTCTGGAATGTACTTTGTCGAGGACAATGCTGCAGACGCTCACGACGGCCAGGTAAGACCTGAGGGCTTTAATCGTTTTGTGCAGCCTATACCAGATGCTGGTACACTGTGCGAGCATGTGCTTTGCTTCTCAACGTGTGTTTAAACAGCTGTGTTGGGAGTTAAAAAGTAATGCAATCACAGTGCATAGTCTTTTTTGCTCTAATGCAAGACATTACTAATAATATTTGGGTGATATTTTACGCATTACAATGTCAGTAACACATTTAATTGCATTTTAACCTTGTGGTGAACTGATAGTGTCATTTTTCTGGACATGTACACTTTTTGAGGGCAATAAGATGTGTACCACTAGCATTTTTAAAATTCTCAGACTGCAAATACAGGTGGATCTCAATAAATTAAAATATTGTGGAAAACAACGTCAGTAGTTCAATTCAAAAAGTGAATCTCGTATATTATATCGTTTCCCTACACAGTGAAATATAACAATTTTATTTTTATTATTGATAATTATGGCTAACGAAAACCCACAATTCACCATCTTAATAAATTAGAACATTGAAAGGGTTATTAAGATGGAAATTTGAAATGTTTAATGATACCGTATAACGTGAGTTTCACTTTTTGAATTGAACTATTGAAATCATCTATTTAGGTGCACCTGATTTATTGTTCCGCTTCTCGCTGTGACCTGGCTTCCTGTTAAAGTCCTACTTTCTAGCTGTCTGACTATAACATTATTGACTGCATTTTTGTATTCACTGTTTGTGCATCATAGATGAGGCATGTTAGTCATAAAAACCGCACTACTGGTGCATCATGATGTCACTCAGAATGTGTACAAGTCATTAGATGTCATTCACTGTCGTTTTATAATTTGTAAACAATAGATTTTTAAAACATTTCTAATCTGTTGTTTTGGCATTGCTGTCTTTTTAATTCGAGTTAAATTTTGTACTTTACATAGAACTCTTTGTTTTTTTGGTGGGGTTGGAAATGAACTCAAAAGTAAGGCAGATGTAGAGCAGACGCATTACAAGTCTGAGACAGTGATATTGTTTTACTTTCAAAAGACATTTGGAAGTAACTTGCCCAACACTTTTGAACAGAGCCTTGACGGTGAGACTGAGGCGCCCTCTTTCTCTTGGACCTATGAGGAGATCAAAGAGGTGCACAAGCGATGGTGGCAGCTGAGAGACAACGCTGTGGAGATATTCCTCACCAACGGCCGAACGCTGCTCTTAGCCTTTGACAACAGCAAGGTAAAAAGGGGGGTAGATTTGTTTCATTCCAACACAGCATAAACTTTCCCAACAAATGCGATTTAAACATCCATCCATCAGTTTCCCATACCATGGGTAAACTTGAGCCTTAACCCAGCTGGCTTTGGTCGCCAGCCAATTGCAGGCCACATAGGGACAGACAACCATTCACACCTATGGGCATACCAACTACATATGAGGCAAACGTGCAAAACGACTTCTCCAACGTGCTGCCTGCGATGAAAACATTTGCATACGTAAAAGAATGTAGAGAGCAAGTAAAGCATTGTAAAGTGGCTTGGAATAATAATTTTCTACTCAATCAAAACATCTTTTAATTTCTAAAATGGTAAACTATTGAATAAAAAAAAAAAAGCATAAGATCAGTTGTACAAGGTCAAGGGGGCAGAGTTCTCACTTCATTATTAGACTACATACACTGGAAAGTGCTTTCTCCATTGGTGGATAGTTTAATAGGGAAAGTGATTAAACCACTCGGGTAAAATTGGTCTTGCATCCAGCGTATCAAGACTGTGGCGATAAAGGAACCACATATTTTATTCGCGTCAGCATGTCTACCTCAAAGTTTTAAGATTCAGGATTCACTTGCATGGATTTTCTCAAGGTATGGCTTCCTCTCACATCCCAAAAACATGCATGTTGGGTTTATCGAAGTTTTAGTAGTCCATAAGTATGAATGGTTGTTTGTCTGTAATACGATTCTTTGGCGACCCGTCAAGGGTCTGTCTACCCCTCCTCTCGCCTAAAGTCATCTGTGATAGACTCTAGTTCTCCCCTAATGAGGACAAGCAGTATAGAAAATGGATGTAATTTTGGTCTTTGGATTTTTCCGTTCCAAAGTTCCGTGATGACGTGTATCACAACATCCTGACGTCTGATTTGCCCAACCTGCTGGAGCACGGCAACATCACGGCACTCACACAGCTGTGGGGCTCGGGGCAGATCTCCAACTTTGAGTATCTCACGCATCTCAACAAGCACGCTGGCCGCTCCTTCAACGACCTCATGCAGTACCCGGTGTTCCCTTTCATCTTGCGAGACTACACCAGTGAGACGCTGGATCTGCAGGACCCCAACATCTACAGGTCAGTAAGGTCTTCGAGATCGGCATGGACTGGTGTTATTCCAGTTAATTTCTAATTAACAGTATACAGCACCCTGACTATTACTACTAGAATATACTATCCACCCCCTGCAAAATGTCTTTCATTTTAAAACTTAGCAACCTTAATTCAATTCTCAGCATTCAAAAACAAATGCAAATTAACTATTGCTGGTTATTGTTATACCATTTAAAAAAAATAATAATAATAATAAATAAATAAATAATACTTTTTATGCCATCCCACAGACGTTCAATTTGTTAGGCTCGTGTGAGTTAATGTTACTGAACACAGCCATTTAATATAATAATAAAAAAAGATTTAACCACATTCATTACTTATAATTCTAGTGTGTTCTTTTTTTCTTTTTTTTTTTTGCATGAAAACCCTATTACAAGGGTTTGTTGACTTTTTGCCACTAGAATCTGTACTCTGATTTACGGTCTGGAAAGTGCTGAAAGATCTGTTAGCTTTATTTAAAAATGTTCTAAGTACATTCTTTCAATTGACCTCACATCCTTAGTAAATAGCTTACAAAAATAGCTTAAAAACATTGTAGCCTTTGTTCCTGTTGTTTGGGTTACAATTTCCCGTGTGTAGTCATAGAATATTTCCAAACCTCTCCTGAGCTTCTGCTACTTTGATTGTTGCTTAGAATTCAGCGCAAAGCTCCTGGAAAGGAAATTAATTATCTTTGTGGTGTTGACCGATATTTTTCTGCTCCTTTGGAAACAATAAATAAAAAGTAATTATATGTAAATGAAACATCCAAATCAAAGGTGACATACAGGTATGTAGTTAAGATAAACATTTGTTTTTTTTAATAAAGGCATATCCAGTGTTGTGAATTTATGGTTGACATGATGGGTGAGTGGTTAGTACATCAATCTCACAGTTCTGAGATTGGGGGTTCAAATCTGGCTTTGCTGTGTGGAGTTTGCATGTTCCCTCCGTGCTTGCTTTGGTTTTCTCCAGGTACTCCCGACTACCTCCCACATTACAAAAACACTCTTCTTAGGTTATTTAAGGGTGCTAAATTGTTCTTATTTGTGAATGTCAGTGTGGTTATCTACATGCTCCCTGTGATTGGCCGGCGAGGCGGCGACGAGTCCAGGGTGTACCCCGCTTCTTGCCCGGATTCAGCTGGAATAGGCTCCAGCTCATCCGTGACCCTAGTGAGAGGGTAAACTGGATAGATGGATGGAACTTTTAGTCTTTTGCAGTTTTTGTGTCATTTCCAACTATTAGATACCCATTCCAAAAGCTATTCAACTTAAATTTGGCCAGGAAATTATATATAATTTTAGGCTGTTTTGACCCTATGACCTAAAAAAGGATGAGAAGAAATTAATTCTAATCGTTTAATTTTTAATTTGAGTGATAAACATTGACTTACTGCTTTGTGATTTGCTCCCATTCAGGAATTTGAGCAAGCCAATAGCCGTCCAGTCAAAAGAGAAGGAAGATCGCTATGTGGACAATTTCAGAGTAAGACCTCTCTTGTGTTTATCATGTTGTTTATTTGTGTTAAAAGTTTTAGTAAGAAAAACAACTGTGTGTGTGTGTGTGTTTTCCTTGTGAAGTATTTGGAAGACGAGTACAGGAAGGGCATCCGGGAGGATGACCCCATGCCTCCCGTCCAGCCTTACCATTACGGCTCTCACTACTCCAACAGCGGCACTGTGCTGCACTTCTTGGTGCGAATGCCGCCTTTCACCAAGATGTTTCTCGCCTACCAGGGTGAGTCACTGCTTTTAGCCTTGTCACCAAGGATTTCAGTCTTTTACAGCAGGTAATTGAAACTAGCATTGTAAGCGTTCATGGTTTTATAATAGCGGCTAATTGTTGGAATCTCATTGGTGATTCTTTTAGCGCTTGCATCCAACTGTGTGTAGCGCATAGCCATGAAAGGTTATTTTCTCTTTTATATTTGTCCATTTCATCTTTCCCTTTCTTGTGTAATTACCTTTTTCCTTCATCCAATCTCTCTTGTGTGCTTCGGAAACGTGTCTTTATGTGACTGCAAATGTATTCGGCGAGCGACTGTGTCCAAGGTCATGAAGGGGTGCCGTTCCAATCACTGAATCGAGTTTGTAATTAGATTGTCTTTGGTCTTAATCAGATCAGAGCTTTGATATCCCGGACCGGACATTTCACTCCATGAACACCACGTGGCGTCTCTCATCCTACGAGTCCATGACAGATGTGAAGGAGCTCATCCCAGAGTTCTTCTACCTCCCAGAATTCTTGGTCAACAGAGAGGGTCATCATCTTTACACCCGCTTTAAAACCTGCCGATCTTCTTTCCTCAACGCCCTTTTCAAAGTTTGTCATTTTCCTCAACAGGTTTTGATTTTGGGGTTCGTCAGAACAGCGAGAGGGTAAACCATGTGAATTTGCCTCCCTGGGCCCGGAACGACCCACGTCTCTTCATCCTGATTCACCGCCAGGCGCTGGAATCCGACCATGTTTCTCAGACACTGTGTCAGTGGATCGACCTAGTGTTTGGACTCAAGCAGAAAGGCAAAGCTGCAGTCCAAGCTATCAACGTCTTCCACCCAGCGGTAAGAATGCCTCATCACGTTGGATTGAAAATATTAGGACTGATGCTTACATCAGTTTTCTGTTAACTTCCATAGACCTATTTTGGAATGGACGTTTCGGCGGTAGAAGACCCAGTTCAGCGAAGAGCACTAGAAACCATGATCAAGACATACGGACAAACTCCCAGGCAGCTTTTCAGCGCTTCCCACATCAGCAGGGCTGGTCCCAAACTCATGATGGAGGGCGAGCTGCCGGCCGCCATGGGTCTCCTGGTTCAGTTCGCCTTTAGGGAAACCAGAGAGCAGGCCAAGGAGATCATCTGTCCGGTAAGCAGACTGCCATGCATTGATCCAATAAAATTTTACCAAGGTAGCCGCATGTCTGCCTCAAAGTCAAGGTTCTGGGTTTAGATCTCTGTTGAGGCATTTCTGTGTGGAATTTGCATGTACTCACGGTGCTTACCTGAGTTTTCCCCAGGGAAATCATTTTTCCTCCCACATTCCAAAACATGCATGGTAGTTTTCATTGAAGGCTCTAAAGCACAACTGTAAAAGGATAAACCAGGCACGAGTATGGCCCACAGGCCGTATATGTCCCGCTTCGATCTTTGATCTGACCCAGTAAGCAATTACATTTTCGAGTCCTGTAATATTTGTTGCAATATGTTTTTCCCTAAATTGGGTTAATTTAAATACACTGGAGAAAAATATAAACGCAACACTTTAGTTTTTGCTTCTTTTTTTCGTGAGCTGGACTCAAAGATCTAAAACTTTTTCAACATACACAAAAGGCCATTTCCCTCAAACATTCCTGCAGTCAGCATGCCAATTGCACTTTCCATCAGAACGACATCTGTGGCATTGTGCTGTGTGATAAAACTGCACATTTCAGAGTGGCCTTTTATTGTGGCCAGCCTATGGCACACCTGTGCAATAATTATGCTGTCTAATCAGCATCTTGATATGCCACACCTGTGAGGTGGGATGGATTATCTCGACAAAGCAGAAATGCTCACTAACACAGATTTAGACAGAATTGTGAACAATATTTGAGGGAAATGGGCTTTTGCATATGTAAAAAAAAAAAAAAAAAAAACTAGTGTTGCGTTTATATTTTTGTTCAGTGTATATTTATTAATTGTTATTCATAAATGATTTATTTACGGTATTTATTGTAAATAACAAATATTAATATTTTTTTAGGGCTGTAACTGACCATTATTTTAACAATCAATTCTGTTGATTAATCGATAAATCAGATGAGAATTTTTATTTTTTTATTTCCATCCCTTTATTCAAAAGAGGACATTATTCGAAATTGACAGTACAGAAAAAGTACAAACATAAATTGATTATGATTCAGTTACTGGTTTGGTCTGTAATGTCAGAAAGCGAAAATGTTGATCATTGTTTTACAAAATAAAATCAGATGTTTCTTAGTTTGATTAAACACAAAGATGATTACTCTGCTTTCATACAGGCCTACAGAAATCAGAGAATATTTACTATTGAGAAGTAAAAATATATTTAAAAGTTGGTTAATTATAATTAATTTAACTAATAAAATATTTTATTTAAGACAAAATAGTATGACAGTTTTTTTTATGACACTATTTCGCATACACATTTTCCCCAAAAAATATTTCACCTGGGCGGCACAGTGGACGACTGGTTAGCACATCTATGTTCAAATCCGGCCTCACTAGTGTGGAGTTTGCATGTTCTCCCGTGCCTGCGTGGGTTTTCTCCGGGTACTCTGGCTTCCTCCCACATTCCAAAAACATGCATGGTAGGTTGATTGAAGACTCTAAATTGCCCATAGCTGTGAATGTGAGTGTGAATGATTGTGCCCTGCAATTGGCTGGAGACCAGTTCAGGGTGTACCCCGCCTCTCGCCCAGAGTCAGCTGGAATAGGCTCCACCACGCCCGCAACCTTTGTGAGGACAAGTGGTACAGAAAATGGGTGAATGGATAGTTTACCTTTTTTTTCTTTTTTTTTCCACCTCATCTACGAATGAAGTTTGCCCGCCCGTGCGATAAGCGGTAGAAAATGGATGAATGGTCGGCAATTGGAGGCACTGATGGTTTCGCGGTTCACTCGCATAACTTCCATGCAGGCAGATGGGTTCAGTTCCCATTCAGTGATGGTGTGAACGTGAGTGTGAAAGGTTGTCTGTCTCTGTGACCTGAGATTTAGGAGCGACCAGTGCAGGGTGTCGCTTCCTTTAGCCAGAAGTCAGCTGGGTCAGGCTCCAGCTTTCTGCAACTCTGAACAGGATAAGTGGTAGAACATAGAAAACATATATATAGATCGATGGATGTTTTAACTATATGCCTTCTTTGACTCCCGCAGAGCCCACTGCCATGGATCAAAGGTCTGAAGTGGGGCGAGTACGTGGGGTCTCCCAGCGCTCCTGATCCGGTCGTGTGCTTCAGCCAGCCTCATGGCGAGAGATTTGGATCGCTGCTGGCTCTGCCTACGCGGGCTATCTGCGGACTGTCACGCAAGTTCTGCCTCCTGATGATTTACAGCAAGGAGCAGGGTAGGCAGACGCACACCCGTCGTGCAGGATGGTTTATTCCAACATTTGACCGATTCAACGCCTTGTGTACCGCGCAGGTGTTCGCAGCATGCACAGCACAGACATCCAGTGGTCAGCCATCTTGAGTTGGAGCTACGCAGATAACATACTGAGGCTGAAGAGCAAACAGAGCGAACCGCCGATCAACTTTATTCAGTGCTCCCCACTGCATCAGGTGACCATAAGCTAACTTTGCACCTTGGCCAGGGTCCAATCATCTGCCACGTTTCTTCCATCTCACGGCCTGTGCATCTCCTCCAGGTGAGCAGCTGTGCCTGGGTGCCTGATGGCTGCCAGCTATTTATGGGAAGCAAGTGTGGAGTCATCACCGCCTACAGCAACCGCTTCATTAGCGCCACGGTTGGTATCTATGGCAACGTCACCCTCTAGCCCTCCGCCTCCTCATTCTACATCGCAGGCCCCCCTCCCCCTCATCATCCTTTTCTTTCCAGATCTGTGCAGCACTCATACTCTTAGCCTCATTAGTCACATCACAGTTGCCCTTAAAGCATACTTCCAGTGAGACCAGAAGTGGAATTAACGGGTTCAAACAGGAATACTTTTCTCCCCCTCTTTCACCATCAGTGGGAAAAGTATGGTCCAGGGGACCCATGCAGGCCGCGCCATTCTTTAACTTGGCCCGCAGAGCATTAACATTGCTGAGAGTCCTGTAGTTTCTTAAACAACCTGACCAATCTGTCTGTTTTAAAAATGTAACATAGCCCTTGAGGCCGTACAGTATGTTTGTCCACCACTGCTCCAAACAAAGCAAAAGATGTCACACAACCGAGATAAAATATTCCCAATGTGAGCGATTTGAATGTCTCCAGTGTCTCTTGTGCTTAGCAGTCAGAGATGGAGGTAGAGTCTCAGGTCCACCTATACGGACACACGGGGGAAGTCACTGGCCTGTTTGTGTGCAAACCTTACAGCATCCTCATCAGCATCAGTACTGATGGTACCTGCATCCTGTGGGACCTCAACAGGTCAGCGTGGTGCCAATCGAGGCCTAAGGTCGTCTCTTTGCTTGTAGAGTGCCGTGAAGAAGTTTTGACCTTCTTCTCAAGTTTTTGCATAGTTCCCCCACTTTAATGTTTAAGACCATCAAACAAATGTCAATATCAGACAAATATAACCCAAATGAACTTAAAATGCTGTTTTTAAATGGTGATTTCATTTGTGAAGGAAAAACTATTCAAAGTTACCCGGCCCTGTGTGAAAAAGTAATGGCTCCCTAACCCTCAAACTGTTTGGGCCATCCTCAGCAGCAACAACTGAAATCAAGCGTTTTCTTTAACTGGCATGAGTCCTTCATGCCCTGCAATTGGCTGGCGACCAGTACAAGGTGTACCCCGCCTCTCGCCCCAGCGGTAGCTGGGCTAGGCTCCAGCACGCCCGTGACACTAGTGAAGAAAATGGATGGATGGATGAGTCCTTCACATCTCTGTGGAGATATTTTGGCCCACTCTTCGTTGCAGAATTGTTTGAATTCAGCAAAAATGGAGGGTTCTCCAGCATGAACGGCCTTTTTAAGGTCATAAACAGATAATACTTCATTTTGATCATATGGGTAGAAGCAAAATTATGCCTTGTAAAAATGCATTATACAGAGGTAGAAGGGTTTTCCAGAATTTTAAGGTCAACTTTGTGGGTGTGCATTATACATGGGTGTGCATTATACAGGAGAAATTCCGGTAATTACTTTTTAATACAGGGCCACGTAACTTTGAATAGTTTTTTTCCTTAATAAATGAAATCATCATTTAAAAACAGCATTTTAAGCTCAGTTGGCTTATATTTGTATATTTACATTTGTTTGATGGTCTTAAAGAAAGTGTGGAAACTAGGCAAAAATATAAGAATTTGAGAAGGGGGCCAATACTTTTTTGCGGCATTGTATGTGCTTGCTAAATAAGATCATGTTTTGGTGTGTTCTGTTCCAGGCTCTGTTATGTGCAAAGCCTCACTGGCCACAAAAGCCCTGTGACGGCAGTTTCTGCCAGTGAGACCACAGGCGACATCGCAACAGTTTGTGACTCAGGTGAGATGGCCAATTTTTGCTGTGACTTAATTGTTGAGTGAGTGTACACAAAATGGCCAGTCAGAAGTTGGGTCCTTTTGGACCCCCTAGACTTGTTTCATGTACAGTCAGAATGTGCCTAAACTATGCTAAAGCAGTAGTACACACATAATTACAGTAACTAGTTGTATTAAAAACACTTCTGGGCGATACTGAACTCGAAACACTCGACCCCACAAGATGGTGCTGTGTCTTCTTGTTTTCTCAAATATATCCCGTGTTAAAATTTGATGCATACTAGCGATTGTACAAAGGTATATTAGGTCCACTAGTTGCAAAATTAAGAAGAAAACAATCCATTGTTAGGATAATTATTACATTTTAATACGTTCAATCAATGTTTCCCCATCACATATTCAGTTTACAACGATCCCGACATTTCAAGGTTATGTAGGCTCATTTGTTCTTATTTGTTGTTGTAGCGTGGCATTTTTTTCTGCTCCTTGTGTGTTCAGTGGTGGGAGGTAGCGACCTGCGCCTGTGGACCGTTAACGGAGACCTCATCGGTCACGTGCACTGCAGAGAGATCATTTGCTCCGTAGCGTTCTCCAATCAGCCGGAGGGCGTATCGGTCAACGTCATTGCTGGCGGGCTGGAAAATGGCGTTGTCAGGTGAGGTTCCCTTTGATTCTTTTTTTCTTGCGAGGGTACATTGAAATCTTCACGAGGAAAGTCCGACAATGAAGAGAAGTCAATGACACTAACTGCCGCGTGCAAAACAGGGGAAACCACATCATGTCGGGTATCAGCAGAAAGCTTGCGGTTCTCTGCAGCCACGGATTTCATTCAAATGTACGTCATTACACATATGAACCAACAAGAGGCCGTAATACAGTCCCTCGATAAACAAAACATTGGTGCTAGGCTAACGCTGAAACACCGCTTCTGATAATCAAACGGACATATCGTCACCACGTTACCCGATTACTGCAATCTATACATCATTGGAAAGCATTTTTAATGCCTTTTCAGAAAATGTATATAGCTCAAAGCAAAGCAAATTTATTTATATAGCACATTTCACACACAAGGTATCTCAATGTGCTTTACATGATTAAAAGCATTTAAAAACAAAGAAAAAAACAGCTTATAAACATTTAATACAAAGAGAAAAAAATAAAAATACAGTTAAAACAACTTACAGTGCAAGAAATATTTAAAAGTGGAAATGCTCTAAAAAGCATGGGAAAAAAAGAAGAGTTTTTAACCTGTATTTAAAAACGTGCACACTTGGGGCTGACTGAGCTCAAAACATGGCCATTCAATCAGTTTCGTGCTGGAGGGTCACATATACACATACCGTATTTTCACGACCATAAGGCGCACTTAAAAGTCTTAAATTTTCTCCCAAATGGACGGGGGTGCCTTATAATGCGGCGCGCCTTATGTGTGCATCGAGTTCCAAAATCTATAAATGTTGCTGAGTGATGAGCGCTCCGCTTGACTGACTGGGAGCATTTCCTGCAGACACGCTGCTTATATAGAGGAAAAGCGGACGTGACTGAGGACAGCATGAGGACGTAAAGGGGGAAGGGTGCGCATGACAGAAAACGCTAAAGGCACACCCAAAGTAGGTATATAGTTCCGGTATGTGCATCGGTTTGGTTAAGGATCCCTGAAAATGGCACCTACGAAGAGACTGAATGGATTAATGAGCAAAGAACAGCTGGGAGAAGCATCTCTACAGTCACCATTAGACTGAGTGCAATAACTCGGAGCTTTCTATCATTCCGGGAGGCTTGACGAAGGAACTCCAACCGCTGGACATCGGTGTAAACGGGGTGTTCAAAGTGAAGTTGTGAGTGGCGTGGGAGCGATGAATGACAGATGGCGAACACAGCTTTACTAAGACTGGGAGGCAGCGCCGGGCGAGTTACGCCACAATTTGTGAATGGATTGTGGATGCTTGGGCTAACGTGTCTGCTTGCACTGTTGTTTGAGCTTTCGTAAAAGCCGGCATCATTTCTGAGGAGAGTCATTTCTGACTCTGACAATGACGAGAGGGAACCCGGCATATTTGATGGAGAACTTGCCCAGCTGTTCATTTCGCCTACAGAAGATGAGGACTTTGATGGATTTGTGGATGAGGATTGATCAAAAAATAACATTGTTAAATACTTCAATAAAGTACAACAGAACTCAGTTTTGCTCCCGCTGCCTTTTTAAAAACTATGTTTTAGCGTGCATGCATGCTACCATATGTTTTAAGCTAGCATATGTTTTACCATGCCTGCGCCCAATAATACCTTATTATGTGTGCCTTATGTATGTGTTAAACACAGAAATTGACCCCGGAACTGAGACTGGGCCTTTTAATACGGTACGCCTTATGGTCATGAAAATACGGTAGTTTTGTCTGATGAAAGTCCTCTTGCTTAATGCAAACTTATAATGTAAATAATAATAATAATAATGTGCCTAATTGTGAAAATAGAAAAATGGCAAAATAACAACTTACGAACAATTTAAGATGCAAACAGCCTTCCGGAATGTGATTTCTTGGTAAGTGTCGTCACATTCCTCCTGTCTTTTTCAGACTTTGGAGCACGTGGGACTTGAAACCAGTGAGAGAGATCACCTTTCCCAAGTCGTCCAAACCCATCATCAGGTAGTGTGTTATGCAGCCTTGCCCTTGACAGGAATATTCTTGTCGATTTTTTGTGACAAGCGTCGTGTGTCTGTTTGCCTCAGCCTGACGTACTCGTGTGACGGCCACCACCTGTACACAGCCAACAGCGAGGGCACCGTGATGGCCTGGTGTCGGCGGGACCAGCAGCGCATGAAGCTGCCCATGTTCTACTCTTTCTTGAGCAGCTACGCCGCAGGCTGAGTGGGTGTATATGTGTTTGTGTGTGTGTGCACATGTGAGCGTGTGAGAGACGGTTACTACCTTGCAGGTGTATCCTCACTTCCACCTTGGCAAGAGAAGCTGCTCTTCCTCCCTCCTCCTCCCATGGAGAGAAACAAATGACAGCCTCAATACCCTGCTTGACTTTTACCTCAAGCCGTCCCCAGCCATATTATACATATATAAATATATACATATAGTACATAGAGGAATGTTTGGTCGTGGCTGCAATAGACACTTTATTTTTTCTCTTTTGTTTTCCTTGCCTGACATTTATTTTTCCCTGTTTAAGCTGCTAGCTTGGCTAAAAAGCCAAACGTCCCCCTCCGGGCTTCGCCTTTTGTGCAGCGGGGCCCCTGAGAAAGGACGGGCTGACGTGTTACTACTGCATGCTGCAATGACGCTTGACTGCACTGAGGTGACGCGCTCGTTGAACTCACCTTTTAGCCGGTGTGGAATGTTGATGTCGCTTTTGTTTTTTGGAAATCGTCTGCAGGCCAACACACTACATGCACCCTCTTACGACACAGTTAACCAACAGCATTGACTTCCGAGTCTCCAGAATCTGAGCCGTTGTATTTTTTTTATTTTATTTTTTTTTAAACTTCACACAGTGTTGAAGTGCATCGTCTCCATCCCGAGCCTCCCGTCTGCTCTCAAACAGGCGACCAACTGGCTCCCTCCTTTCATGCAGCTATTCTTTTACTTGCCCTCACTATTTTGCGGCACTTTTACTTTGTCCATGTCAATTGAAAAAGCAGTCACGTTACTTTCAGCTCGCCCAACCACTGTTTTACGTCATGTCAAACTAGTCGTCTTTGATTTGTTTCCAAGTGTCATCTGCAGAGAGCAATATCAGATTACATGCAATAGGTCCTCATTTTTGTTATTGTGGGTTTTGCCTTTCAAGCCTGCTGCGTCGATGTCTTGCGTTTCACTCTTGTTTACAAGAAAGGGAATATTTGTTTGAGACTTTCCTCCTTGCGATGGTATTCTTTGTGTTTCCGCCTCTTACATGCAGCGTCACCACTGCACAGGAGCACCCTTTGTTTACTTTTTCCTTACGTGTCCATTCTTTTCCACAATGAGACATTTTACAAGAATCTTTTTTTTTTTTTTTTTTTCTCGTGATTTCTAAGAGGGTGACAGAACGAAGGATGATGTGATATTACTTTTTTTCCCTCGATAAACTTGAGCTATGCATAAATGAAGTTTGTTGAATGGTGTGGGATCTAATTGATCTCACAGGCCTGACTGCAGTTCGGACTAAGTTTGACAGGTCATGTTTTGTTTGTATATGTGTGTGTGTGAACACATTAAATGAGCATATTCTAAATATATAAACAGATATGTATAAAAAATTTGAACTATTACACTGCCTTGTCTTTGTGTCACTTTCTTGGGGTGCCAAACTCCTTTTGTCGCGGGCCACATCGTAGTTATGGTTTCCCTCGGCGGGCCGTTATAACTGAGCTGGGGATGGGCGAGTAACGATACCAGGTATCAGCTTTGGGCCAATACTGGCCTTATTTGAAGGTACAGGATCCTCGCAAAGCCTGCCAATACCAGCCACCAATACTCAGGGCAAAAAAACATCTGACATCGAGTAAGTCCTCACCAGTAGTTGGCACTACACAACTGTCATTTGACATTGGGGAGTACTCAAGAGTGGATGCTTGTACTCGTATTGTTGTGGGGGGGAAAAAAAGTGTTATCAAACATCCCTGCTGTGAACTCATCTAAATATGTGATTGCCTAATATATATATAACAACAACAAATGTATAACTAGTTTTGAGCTCACGAGTCAGTACAAATGTTTAATAATAATAATAAATGTTTGGTAATAGATTTTTCAGTTCATTTTAAAAGGGGATGGATAAAGAAATTGTTACAATAGCTCAATCTGCAGTTTGGGTATTGTACCAAGAGACGTGGAGTCGACCCACATGATTTACTTTCGCGGGCCACATAAAAAGGATGGGGCCCCCCGCCCATGGGTTTGAGGCCTGTGACTTAAGGGGCCAAAATTTAAAACGCTTTAGAACAACTTTGCATTATATAATGAACTGCCTTCCTCCTTCATCAATTTTTCCATTTTATTGGACATTATAATTACAAGCCATCCTATCAAACAAAAAATTATCTAATTGTTGATTTTGACGGGATGTCGGGTGCTGGTCACGGAAAATTGCCATATATAGTTTATGCATAACTTATGCGCTAATTTGAGAATTAGAATTGTGAATTGCTCACCATGAATATGTTACCACTGCATTTAAGAAATTCAATAAACTATAGCGCAGGCGTTGAAGGACCATGTTTAATTGTTTAAAATAGACATGACCCAAGTCATTTGGCCAAGCGGTAAACGCACAAAAAAAGAAAGTTTATGTAAAATAGTTTAATTTTACTGCCCCTGCGATTGGCTGGCGATCAGTCCGGGGTGTACCCCGCCTCTCGCCCCGAGTCAGCTGGGATAGGCTCCAGCTCGCCTGCAACCCTAGTGAGGATAAGCGGATGGATGGATGGATGGGTTTCATTTTACGATAAAAATTATTCATTCTTGTTTTTAAATTGTATTCAAAATTGAATTAGAATTAACAAATGTAAGGAAAATATCTTAAAAGTTTTTTAATGTATAATGTAAAATGTTTAATTTACTAGATTTGTTTATTTTTTACTATCAAATAATTATTTCATTCACTGCCATTGATGGCTATAGAAGTCAAATATGCATGTTAACTGGGAGGGCTGGCAGTGAATGCGTTTTTAAAAGGGATAAATGAATATACAAATAAAGATAAATTCAAAGAAACAATTTCAGGAAATAATTGCCAAATGAATGCATTGAATACAGGATTCTTGCTGCTGTACACATAAATACTCTGCGCCCAATTAAAAACACAGTGGGCTGTATGTGGTACCTGTGCGGCATATTTTGCCCATCCCTGATGTAGATTCGATACTAGTGAAAGTATCTGACTACATGACATTTTTTATTTATTCTTATATTACGAAACAAAATAAATTCTATATCATGACAGTGTGATCATACAGTTTTAACTAAAGCGTTGTGATACAAATCTTAATTTTCCAAGTAATCATCCCTCCATCCATTTTCAACACCGCTTATCCTGGTTAGGGTCACAGGACGCTGGAGCCTATCCCAGCTGACTTCCGGCGAAAGGCGGACTACACCCTGAACTGGTCACCAGTCAGTCGCAGGGCACATAGGCACGGACAACCATTCGCACTCACGTTCACACCGTCACTGAGTGGGAACTGAACCCACGCTGCCCGCACCAAAGTCAGGCGAGTGTACCACTACACTCCAAAGTAATCAATTATTACAATTATGTACTGTATTACCAAAAACCATCGAAGAACACATTCACTGCCATTTACGCAGTGTCCCTGAACACAACTCGCGTTCTCACGCAGCTGCGACGTGGCTGCCTAATGTTGTGGCCCCCATATTGAATTCTGGAAGGAATCCAGGTGATGAAAGGAATTGAAACACACATATTAGCTGGCAAAGGTACTCACACGTTGTACTTAAGTACAGATACCTGTGTAAAAAAAAAAAAAAAAAAAACACATAAAAGTACAAATATTGATTCAACTCCTGTACTTCAAAGTATAAAAGTACACACTCTGAAATGTACTTAAGTACAAAAGTTTATATATATATAGTCAATTATTTACAATACTGACTTTAGTATCTTGGCACCACAAAATATTTTTTACACAAATTAGTTCCCCTCCTAGTTTCTTCCTCTCTCTAAATTAGAGTTAGTATACTGAGAGGAGGGGGGGGGTCACAGGACAAATTCCAACACCTCAGTTTATTATACGTTGCATGTTGGTTGTTGTTGTTTTTTAAACTAAGAGCAAACTCGCGTTGGGTGAGGCTTTTATGCGATCAAAACAACGTGTTCCCATTCCTTAACTAACGTTGTGAAGTAATGGACAAAGGAAATAGAAACTAAATAAACTAATAATATATATATTTTTAAACTTACCTGTATGTTTTTTTCCCCCCGATAAGATGAGAATTTCTGAACGGCAGAAACTAGTTGTTTATAGGCTAGCACAAGACAGCAATTCTCGTAAAATAAGGCCACCGATGGCTCCGAATCTGTTGCATCATCGTAATGCTCACTGGTTCACGTTCTTCCATGAAGCTGCTGTCCCAGTTTTTCCGCCTTTGAGACCCCAAAATCTCAATCAATCAAGATCTCAACCATGGCTGACTACCTACTTAAAAAGTTGTCCGAAAAAGAAATACTCGAGTGCAGATTAGCTGACAAATGTAGCTGCACAAATTTGACCCTTTGTGACACTTGACAGCAATAAAAATGGCATTTCTTCACCATGAAATTGGATAAATTTTCTTAAAGTGTCTCAAAATACGGCGGCACGGTGGCCGACTGGTTAGAGCGTCAGCCTCACAGTTCTGAGGTGCGGGGTTCAATCCCCGTCCCCGCCTGTGTGGAGTTTGCATGTTCTCCCCGTACCTGTGTGGGTTTTCTCCGGGCACTCCGGTTTCCTCCCACATCCCAAAAACATGCATTAATTGGAGACTCTAAATTGCCCGTAGGCATGACTGTGAGTGCGAATGGTTGTTTGTTTCTATGTGCCCTGCGATTGGCTGGCAACCAGTTCAGGGTGTACCCCGCCTCCTGCCCGATGACAGCTGGGATAGGCTCCAGCACGCCCGCGACCCTAGTGAGGAGAAGCGGCTCAGATAATGGATGGATGGGTCTCAAAATACAAAACAAAAACAAAAAAATAAATTAAGAATGCAATTCTTTTATCCGGGTACTACAAAGTTTGTGTACACTGAGGCTCTTCCTGGTCAAATTTGACCTGCGTCTACTAGAATGAATTTTAGATTTACCAGTGTGTGTTCACTCAAGAAAAGAAAGAAAATGGTGGTCATAGTGGGAGTCTTGACACTGTCCAAGCCATAAATGTGTGTATTTTCTATGGGACAGTGCTAAGCGGTTCCTGAGAACTGGTCTGTGTTTCCACCACATTTGCACAGGTTTCATTCCCCTTTAAGCATAGAATTAGCAATTACATAAAATATTGCCAGATGGAGTTTTTGCTAGCACTCATTAAAGTGATCGAACAAAAAATTTGTATTTTAAAAAACACTATGCGTGATAATACAAATATTCTACAGTTAATTTGATCGTGCATTTATCCATTTTATGCAAATGGTTCCGATTTGTAGTTGCGTACTTGGTTACTTCCCAGCAGTGAAATGAAAGAGGCTTGCGTGCATGGATCTTGTGACGGGCAAATGACAACGAGGCTTCGGAGCTCGTGTCACTCTTTCTTGGAGCGAAACACCGGCGTCACGTGACCGATGACGTTCAAGCTGTTTCGCTTCGCGCTTCATTCCTTCAAAAATGTTTCGAAGCTTTTCATTGGCTCATAGTCTTTGAGTGTGTGTCATTGGCTCGTGGCGTTTCATTTATTCTTTTTTTTTTTAAATCTGGAATGTGTTCCAGAGTCTGGGGGAGAGTTCCTGTATATTTTATTGTAATGACGATATAATCATTATTCGGTATGAATGAACAAAAAACTTGAATGACCATACAGCCGTTTCTGAACTTTTATTGCTGTCATGGTGAAACAGTGGCAGTGCTTCAGTGGTAATCTTTAGCGGTTGCTATGGCTTCAGTTGTCCACCAGATGTCGCCGTCGCCGTCACCGTCACTGAAGCCTTGAAGCGTTGAATCTTTTCCGGCACAATCGTTAGGAAAGCCTCAGTGCTTCATGAGGCTTCACTTGCCATGGATGTGACTGACATTAAAGCTTCACGTACATTTCCGGTTGTTGCTATGAGGAGGAGGGCGGGGCTCTGATGTCAAAGCTGAAGTAAAGCAGAGAAAACAATAAAAAAAAAAAAAAACACTTGGGGAAGCCTGCAGCAGGTTTTCATGTCTTCTGCTGCATCGAGGAGCCATCGCTGGTGCGTTCAGGGTCAGCGTACACGGTGGGAGAAGGCGCAATCCGCGGCTCCTGCTCCACACGGCGTCGTCACACGGAGGTGTCCCCCGCTTTTTGCCAGCATCTCTCCGAGCCCCAGCCGCGGCGGTCCTCCTCATCTCCATTCTCCTTCCTCGCACGACTCACGGAGCGAATCTGCCGAGGCCACATCGCCGCGGCGAGGCTCCCAGCTTCTGACATTTGACAGAGCCTCTTTGTGTGTGTGCCTGCGTGTTGGGTGGAGTCGACCCGGAATTGTCCAATTTGGAAAAAGCACAATCAGGTAAGCCTCCACATCACTAATATTTAGACAACAGTTCCGTTTCTCTCTCGCTATCTTCTCTCTACACAGGCCTGCCGCTCAAGTCTATTGAAATGCCGCCGCTCGTGTTCTATTTGGAATTGGAATTAAACGACACGGTTGTCATAAGTGGGAGGAGGGAGGGGGTGGAAGAAACGAAGGGAAGCCTCAATGGGGAAAGGCCCTAAAACGGAGAGCAATACATTGACTTCAGAGCCTTGAAAGGGCGGTATATAACATTTATTAAAAATACAAAATAAAAATACACTCAGTAGCATTTTGACTCGACGGGTGCAATAATAATGACCAACAATCTAAAAACACCAACGGATTCAGGAGCATCGCACCCGTGATTGTAAAACACATTTGTGATCAGGTGTCCATTTCCTGTGGATGGTGCTGCTCACGTCATGGGAGGGGGGTCAATCCTGGGCCCTGGAAGAGGAGCGAGACAATGCAATCTTCGTACACCTTCTCAAACAGAGCTACAATAGCTGTCCACGTACAGTGGATCTAAAAATTATACAAGCCTGCGCTGTTCCAATGCCAGTTATTGTGATTTTAAAAAATGAGGTATGTAGTATGCTTTTCCTGCCATGTTTTGTAGTCACATCTTGCAGCACAAGCCATGGTCCATAGAGAGCTTCCACAGCATCACAGGGATCTTATTTTTCAAAGGTAGAAAAGGCGAGGGTACAAAAAAAAAAAAGATAATACGGCTTGTCCTGTAAGATGTGACTATAAAAGTGTCAGCAAAAGCCTACTAGAACATGTGAACTTTAATTAATTAATCAGAGGCACTTTAAATGTTGGCAGGTGTATGTGTTGACCCTTTTTTATGAAATACATGTCTTAGAGAACAGTGCCAAATTGGAATGATTAAAAAAATAACAATTGCAAAGTACACTGTATAGAAAATGAGGCTTCAAAACAGTGAACAATCAAGCCATTCTATGCATTCTCAAATGCTGAATGCACTGAAACCATTACCTGCCAATCAAATACCAGTTTGAGCTGCAAAAATATATCTGCTTAAAGCCTCCTGTGGCTGGAATATGGGTTGTCATGATGCTTTTCCTCGCTGCGACAACGAGGCACTCTAAAGTGGCCAAGCCCCTGTCGACCCGCTGGCTATCACATTGGTTGTTATTCCGCCCCCCCAACCCCTCGCTCTTCTGCCTTCTCTCTGTGATGTGCGCGCACTTCAGGCCAACAACGAGACACGCTAAGCAGCAACGTCAGTGGACTGTCCGGAGGGAAGATTCATTTTTGGGGTGTAGAAATAGGTAGCCAGCTAATTGCACATCGCAAATGCGCTAGATAACAACTGATGTACACTAAGTGAAGGCGATTACATTCTTATATAGTGAGGGTGGGGGGTGGGGGCAACTCATGCCGTTTTAGCCACACCCAAATAAATCCGGAAAACTGAAATGGTGGAAAACAGTCTAATGCTATATCGCCAGAATTGAGTACGACATAGTTCCCAGTATTTGCACGTTTTCAGCAATTTTCTTCAAACCTATAATGTATTTAGGACAAAATCTCTGAATTCATTTGATAGGGTCTTTAACTTGAGTTTGAATGTGATGGGTTAATTCTGAACAAAGCCAAATTCCCATTCTTGGTCTTAGTCAATCTTGGTTACATTCCTTATCTTGGTCTCACTTTTTCACAAAAACCCGCCATTTGCTCTCTGCTAGTGGCTCAAACATAAAATTGTTATTAAGTGCTAATTTGTTAGTTTGTAGTACACGCACACACACTCTCTCTCACACACACACACAGTCTGTCGCATCAGTGCTAAACTCAACACCCTAACCTCTGTTTTGGGGTGTGACAGGGAGCACCATGAAAGACGGCATCGCCAACAACAGCACAGCCAGCATCTCTCAAGCCAGGAAAGCTGTGGAGCAGCTCAAGATGGAGGCCTGCATGGATAGGATAAAGGTACAGGTCACTTTATGACACTGAAAAGTAAACTAGAGTATGTATGAATGTAGCTACACTGTTGGTTGGTCTTGATTGTTGATTGCCAAGCTTTGCCTAATCCCGCCAACCTTTCTTACCCTATTTTATCATAGCTTAGCCGATCGAAAATGTCAAAATTATTTTCCGTGTTGGGAGCACATGTTGAATTATTTCTAAATGAAACAAAAACAACGGTGAAACAGGTGACAGCACTTCCTTCCGGCAGGGGTAAATGGTGGAAGCACTATAGCAGTAGACCAGGAAGAAGCACCCATACAAAGTTTAAACATCTACAGTATCTTTTGTTTCACATAAGATTTCCCCACACTAGAGGAAAGTTTGCTCGCATCAGCACGGCAGACGAGGCTGGAAGCCTGCCAAGTGCCTTCATCGCCACTTGTCATCCTTCAGCCACGCTCAGCGCTAATAAAGCTACTTGCGAGGAGGAAAATCCTCCCTGCATCAAAAAACATACAGTTCCCTAATTTGAAGAAGAAAAGAGAAAAAGCGGAAGAAGTCTGGTGGAATACACTGTTGTCCCCCATGGCTAGGCATTTGTAGTTTTTAATTCTGTGGCAGTTGTCGGTAGCAGTGCAAGGCTCACACAGAACATTTGAACCTCATGAAATTTCATGAAGTATCCACCTGTCCATTCATCACACACCCACCCTTTAATCCTTGCATCTACCCAAGCAGACATCCATTTATCCATGATCCATGACAACTTCCATCAAACCGTCCATCCACCCATTGATCCAATCGTCTATCTGTTCGAGCGTCCATTTCTTTGACTTAATCATGTGTAAACCTTACAATAATATTACATATACTTTTTAGGTATAAAAACTCTGCCTTATTTTTAATGAACATGTACTGTATTTCTCCTACTCTTCTGTATTTTAATGTTGGTCATGATGGTGGTACTTGGAGTGCTAAGTATTTTTTAGGTGGTACTAGGTGTAAAAAGCTTGTGAACCACTGTATTAGACAAAACAATTGATGCATCAGTAGAAGAAAGCATATACAATACAGTACAGTAGAATACAACTGCAGATTGAGTAACAAGTGTTCTATTCCCTGAGGTTTCCAGTGGAAACAAAATGACACAATAACTGACCACGGGCTATTTTCAGTTCCTTTACATCTCCAGTTTGTATTTTTGTCATCTAATAGCTTGTGAAGTGGAGAGCATCCATGAATGAAAGCAGAATAAAGAGACGAGGCAGAGGAGGAAGCATTATTGGCGATGTCTGCTGGTTTCTTTAGATTTAATTAAGGGACGTGATGAGCCGGAGTGTGTATCAGTGACAAGAGCGGGCGCCTCGTTGAGGGACCTTCTCATTAATCGCTCAATCAGCCAAAGGAACGTGAACTGTGTTAATTAGAAGGACTCTCGCTGCATCGTGGGGCTGCAGTGTAATTACCAGCCAGTCTGGACCCTAGACACACACGCACACACACATTTCTATTTCTCAGCAGAAAATGTACCTTAATTTGCACTATAATTCATTTTGACTATCAGAGTAATTATGCACTTTATTTGCGTCGTAATGGAAGTATTTGTTAATATTCCCTCTTTATACAGTTGCGTTACTGCCATGATAACTAAATTAGGTCATCAAGGGCTGTGTTTTCCGACTGTTATTGCACCAAGGGGCAAATTTTACAGCAATCACAGGGCACATATCAAAAAACAACCATTCATTCTCAAATTCCCACCTATGGGCTTCACTGAACCAAACATGCATGTTTTTGGAAGATAGGGAAGCCAGAGTACCCGGAGACAACCAACCGAATTACTGGAAGAATATACAAACTCCACACAGGCCAATGAACATTAGTACCAACATGACATGAGATTTGGCCAGGCTGGTCCACCAGTATTATAGCCCACTAAAGTAGCTAGCCAGTATACTGTCAGACTGATTAAGTTATTATTTTAAAGGTGAAATATTGTTGCTTTTAAGTCCATAACGTATCATAATGGAGTTTTACACAAGCCACCCTATTGTCCCTAAAACTGCCACTTGCAGCAACGTTGTAAACACTCTGATTGGTTGACATTTAATAGCTAGATAGATCTTCTCTGCTGTATCTCAGGAAATACAAAAAAAGAAAGTCAGGCTCGCAGTTTGTGCAAATTGTTTTGGAAAGTTGTGATTTGTGACGCCCAGCAAAGAAAATGTCACCTGTTGTCTGCAATAGGGAGCTGAGGGTGTGTTGCAATGACATATCGACTTCTCATCTTGCTCTGAGTTAGTGCAAAAGTCACAGGAGAGGTGGTGCATAAATAATAACAAAGATGAATCAACAAGAATGGAGTTTGTTGCAGGAGAATGGATTCCATGTGGCTTCTTTTAGTGTGTTATTCTATATTATTTATTATTCATTCCTAGATGGGGTATCGGACACAAAGAGGCAGTTTTCACGTGCCTTCAGGAGACTGAAACTGAACTATCACACAGTATTTTGTAGAAGTACCCTTTTGAGCTAATACAGCCATGAGTCTTTTTGGGAATGATGCAACAAGTTTGTCACACCTGGATTTGGGGATCCTCTGCCATTCCTCCTTGCAGATCCTCTCCAGTTCTGTCAGGTTGGATGGTGAACGTTGGTGACAGCCATTTTCAGGTCTTTCCAGAGATGCTCAATTGGGTTTAAGTCAGGGCTCTGGCTGGACCATTCAAAAATAGTCACATAGTTGTTCTGAAGGGTCATTGTCTTTTTTGAAGGTGAACCTTCGGCCCAGTCTGAGGTTCTGAGCACTCTGGAGAAGGTTTTCGTCTAGGATATCCCTGTACTTGGCCACATTCATCTTTTCTACGATTGCAACCAGTCTCCCTGTCCCTGCAGCTGAAAAACACCCCCACAGCATGATGCTTCCACCACCATGCTTCAGTGTTGGGACTGTATAGGACAGGTGATGAGCAGTGCCTGGTTTTCTCCACACATACCGCTTAGAATTAAGGCCAAAAAGTTCTATCTTGGTCTCATCAGACCAGAGAATCTTATTTCTCACCATCTTGGAGTCCTTCAGGTGTTTTTTAGCAAACTCCATGTGGGCTTTCATGTGTTTTTGCACTGAGGAGAGGCTTCCGTCGGGCCACTCTGCCATAAAGCCCGGACTGGTGGAGGGCTGCAGTAATGTTTGACTTTCTAGAACGTTCTCCCTTCTCCCGGCTGCATCTCTGTGCTCTTAGGAACCTTAAGTGCAGCAAAGATTTTTTTGTAACCTTGGCCAGATCTGTGCCTGCCACAATTCTGTCTCTGAGCTCTTCAGACAGTTCCTTTGACTTCATGATTCTCATTTGCTCTGAGATGCACTGTGGGCTGTAAGGTCTTATATAGACAGGTGTGTGGCTTTCCTAATCAAGTCCAATCAGTATAATCAAACACAGCTGGACTCCAATGAAGGTGGAGAACCATCTCAAGGATGATCAGAAGAAATCGACAGCACCGGAGTTAAATATGAGTGTCACAGCAAAGGGTCTAAATACTGTGATATTTCAGTTTTTCTTTTTTAATAAATCAGCAGAAATTTCAACAATAAATTTTTTTTTTCTGTCAATATGGGTTGCTGTGTGTACATTAATAAGGAAAAAAACGAACTTAAATTATTTTAACAAATGGCTACCATATAACAAAGAGTGCCAAATTTAAAGGGTCTGAAAACTTTCCGTACCCACTGTATATGTGTGTGTGTGTGTGTGTGTGTGTACGTGTGTGTGTGTGTGAATAGATAGATAGCTAGATGGATGCCAGTATGTGTTGTATGTTCTCAACCATTTCGAAATGCCACCATGTTGTGTGATGGTAAAAAATAGTCACCTAATATTAATCTGTATTGAAGAGTGCACGCAGAGTGCTCGTGTGGTTTTCATGAGTTACATTGAGCCCATCAGACAGGACATCAGATGCGTGTGTCCTCCGAGCCTTCGTCATCCCGCTGATGCAGCTGCTCCTTTCCTCCATTTGCTGACCCCCTCCATAACATGCCACTCAGATTCTGAGTGGAAGCCTTGCATGTGCATCCACTCTCTGCACGCTACAGTTTTCTAATGTCTAGTCACTTTCCCACATTAGGAACCACGGGGCCAGACGTGGGTTGTGATCCGAATGATATTCCAAAGAACTTGTGGTCACAGGACAGCATATTTGGTACACTAGCACAATTTAATAAAACCCAATGCCGTATCAAAAATTCTGCATGTTTTAAAAAGATAAAGGTTTTTGGATTGACACTTTCAGTGTCTATTATGGTGGTTGTTGTGTGGAACTTAATACTGTGTCAAGGTTTATTATATTATATTATATTATTTTATTTATTTCATTCGGATTTATTTTTCTGTTTGCAAAATAAGTTAAGGTGGCACAGTGGACGATTAGTTAGCACATCCGCCTCACAGTTCTGAGGACCCGGGTTCAAATCCGGCCTCGCCTCTGTGGTGTTTGAATGTTCTCCCCGTGCCTGTGTGGGTTTTCTCCGGGTACTCCGGTTTCCTCCCACATCCCCAAAACATGCACGGTAGGTTAAGACTCTAAATTGTCCATAGGTCTTTAATGTGAGTGGGACTGGTTGTTTGTTTCTATGTGCCCTGCGATTGGCTGGCAACCAATTCAGGGTGTACCCCGCCTCCTGCCCGCAGTTAGCTGGGATAGGCTCCAGCATGCCAGCGACCCTAGTGAGGATAAGTGGTACGGAAAATGGATGGATGGATTAATAAGGTAAGATGTTGTAGAATGTAGAATGAATTGAAAAATACATTACATAAAACAATACTACCTTGGTTACAAACCCCATTGTAGTCATGCTCATGCATAAACAAAGTATGACCTTTAGTAAACACATTAGGTACCTGATGTGGGTCGTAATGCGCTACATTTACTCTGCTACATTTGCTTAAATAACGTTTTGGATAAATTGTACTTGTCAAACTAGTTTTAGTGCGAATGGTTGTGTGTTTCTATGTGCCCTGCGATTGGCTGGTAACCAGTTCAGGGTGCACCCCGCCTTCTGCCCGATGATAGCTGGGATAGGCTCCAGCACGACCGCGACCCTTGTGAGGATAAGTGGCTCAGAAAATGGATGGATGGATGATATCTGTTGGGAAAAATTGGAATTTGCACATTCCTGTGTGTCATATTTTTGTCTAGTTGGCATTCAATTGCTGAATCAGAGCCTCTCATTAAAATAAATCAGAGGTTACTTCCCAGTGAGAGCAGTATTTTCACTAAATATTTTTCTTATTCAAGTAATAATGACAGATTGATATACAATATTGAACATTTGTTTACACACCAATTTACATCAAACGGGTCTTAAACTGCAATTTTCTTTTTAAATGACACTAAAAATGGTCATCTGTGAAAATGGAGGAGACGCACGTTGCTCAGTGTAGGTACGTCTCATATATGTCACAGCTAGAACAACAATCGAGCACCACAGCTGCGTTTTTTTGTGTTTGTGTTGATAAGAGAGCACTTTTATAACGTCTAATGCATCCACCACATTACTTACAGCACATCCATCCATCCATTTTCTACCGCTTATCCGAGGTCGGGTTGCGGGGGCAGTATCTTTAACAGGGATGCCCAGACTTCCCTTTCCCCAGCCACTTCATCCAGCTCTTCCGGGGTGGGGGGGAATTTGCATTCTTTGTTGTATGAAAACCGCTTACAAATAAAGTTTGATTGATTGATTTTTGGGGAAGGTGCTCAAGCCAAAAAAAAAAAAAAAAAGGGGCGTCCATCGCCAGAATTATTCATACAATTAAGAAAAAATATATATTATATAGCTATGTACTTATTTCCGTTAGCACAATCAACACAGTCAATAATAGAACTATTAACAAAGGAGGTGACTGTTAATAAACGTTAGGTTTTTATGATAGAGCCCAAGATAAATAATTCAGACTTTTCCCCCAGTATTAGTTAACCTATTACTTGTACATCTCAATTGCCAAAAAAAAATAATCTGAGAGGGGAAGTAAAAATAAAAAAATTGCGATAACGTGGTTGGACAAGTACACACACAGTCTGGGGATGAGGTTGTGTTCAGAATCACATTCAAACCCAAGTTAAATGGGGGTCAGCACACACCTGCCACCATTTAAAGTGCCTCTGATTTTAAGCTGGGAGTTTATGTACAAATCTCCCAAGGACTCAAATATCAATACCTTTTGGGTGAAATTGATGACAGAAAGGGTATTTATTTAGTTTTTAAATATTAATGAATTAAGTGGAAATAAAAGGGCTACAGCAAAAAGGGAAGTTTTTTTTCATCCAGGGCAAAAGGGCAGGTGTTTGAGCACCACTTAGGGTACATGTGTGCACGTGGCTGAAGAAATGCATTTTCACTCACTACTTGTCGTTCACCAGTGTCTCCGTTTAATGACGACTCTCACATCCTTTTGATCTCAACTGCTACCTTTGCTAAAGGCTTTGACCTATGGACAAATTTATACTCTAATTCAAACTCAAATGTTTTTTATGATTTAGTTCAAACTTCGATTTTTATTTGAGCCCAATCAAAAGTACGTTTCATGTTTAGTTTAGTAGTCAGAAATGTTCATTAACACAAAGCAAAAATATAATTTATTATAAAGACCAAAGACTATTTTGACCATCTCTACCATTCCTTCTTTTTCACTTCTAATTTTATTCTTCCTTTTTCCTTTCTTCCCTCCTATACTTGCATTTTCTCCATTTTCCTTCCTTGCTACTTGAGTCGGGATTCAAACCCAGAACTTTGAGGCGGATGCACTAACCACTACATACAGTATATTATCATTATTATATAAAACTATCATACTTGTCTTAATCCATGCTGGTTTAGATCCACATCACAAATTAGATAACAAAGAAAAATGAAATTAATATTCATCCTTCTCATCTAAAACTTTCAAAATGTTTTAATGTTATGATTTCATTTGTGTTTTTTGTTTTTGTGGTAAGTGCCCACTGGGTTGCCTCTTTTGGCCAGGTGCCATTGGTCAAAGGGAACAGAACAGGTTGAACTAGAAAACCCGATTTTCAAATGCACTAATGTACACATGCACTTCAGACGAATGCTGCCTTCGTTTAACTTTTTTTCAGTGTTCTTGATCATCTTCACGTGTGGTGTCAACAGGTGTCCAAAGCCGCCGCAGACCTGATGGCTTACTGCGACGCCCACATACGCGACGACCCTCTCATCGTTCCAGTGCCGGCCTCCGAGAACCCGTTCCGGGAGAAGAAGTTCTTCTGCGCCATCCTCTGATGAGCCACATGACAAGCGGCGCAAGCTGCAGGCGTGGCGTCGCCTGCCTTCTTTGTCTTCACCACACCTGAAGCGACTTGCCACGGGCGTCCACTCGAGTTTAGCCGGGTGGAGCCTGGTGTTGGTCGGGTCTGTCCTGGTGGCTGAGGGCTTCTACAGGGGGCAGTCTTGTTCTATAGGTTTGTTATTGCTTTGTTATTAGAGAACAGCCTTGCTCAGTGCTTCATGAGGTGAGAGGTGTTTTTTGATTTCCTTTTCTTTTATCGTGCTAGATCCGAACTTGCCTCAGGAAACAGACGTGTGCCCAGTAAACATCTTTTCACCTTCCATCTCTGCATCGCCTTGAAACATCAGTGCCTTTCAGTGTGTGAGCTTTAAAGTATTTGCTGCAGCATGCACTGAAAGCACCACTAAAACATGACACCTGGCTCATTTCACTAATGAACTGTTAGATGAAAGCCCCGAACAGCCCATCTACTTCATTGCGTGCGGGGTGAAGTCTTTTGGTGAGAAGCAAAGCAAGCTAATGTGTTTGTTCAAGCGACAAAACTTGTAGGCGCTGATCACCGTGCAACCCTTTTAAGTCCAAATGAGTTAATAAACCTTCTTAGCCATGCCTTGATGCATTTTACCTTTTGCCGTTTGCGTCCATTGATGCTTCAATCAGTCCTTCATCACATCCTGCAGCTCCCGATCGGAACACTTTCCCTACGTTGCAGGGTGTCAAGTGTTTTCTGGGCATATTTCCTGACTTTCTTTTTCCGTTTCAGAGTGAATGCCCAGGCCTTTGACATTAAAGACAAAACTGAGGCCTGCATGTTATTCTGCTCCCGTACTGACGACCGCCTCTGTTTACAAGCAGCTGTCTGTCTTTTTCCAGTGTACAGTATGTTTCAGTGCCAACCCTTGTGAGAGCAGTGTTATTGTCACACTGCGCTCATGCACACTTCTTTTTTCTTTGGTTGGTTGGTTGATTTGGAAGAAAAAGCACACAGTATACTTTACATGGTATTTAAATAACATTTACAAATTTTTATGATGAATTGTTGATGATTGTTTATTAATATTGTTATCAGTAGTATTATTGAATATTTGTTGCACAGCACTGACTGCTACATGACGTGTAGTGTGCTAGTAAGCTTGTAGGATACCTACAGTGGTTCATTATTTACAAATCATGCAGTTCGTCATAATTTGTGAGTATTTTTGAAATACACAACAGAAATCTGTGAAATGTGAAGTACTTTCCTCTTGGTACTTGAAGAGTCATTGTATTACTGATCAAACTCGGAGGAATGATGAAACGACTCTTCAGGAGAATCATTTCAGGATCATTATTCTTTATTTATGAAATCCTGAGGCTAGTCTTGGGGTGTCTTCACTGGCCCCTTGAGGATGGTGCCAAATTTTGAACAATAAATAACGGTATAACGGCAAAGGATGAATTTTGCATGGGTTTATCCAAACTAGCGAGAACTATTACAATATGAAATATTGCCTCTTTGCCGACTTTCCAGAAGCTGCTCTGCACATGAAATCACACCGGAGGTCCGATATGTTGACGATGTGCAACTGTATTCTTAAATGGTATTATTGTTTTTGTAAAAAGAAAAAACATGCATTTCATTTGCAAGCTTTGTAAATCCTTTGATGGATAAATTAATTAAAGAAAAACTGAATATCAAATGGTGCTCTGCTCTCTCAATCTGCATTTTATGTCATGGCTGCAAGTTGGCGACTACTACTACTCCACTGATGGCAGAAAGACGAATTTCAGAGATAAGACTTTTCATATGATTACTTAACCGAAGCCTTTGTGTAAAAACGAGACATCTACGACTTGTAAGGACTGTAGCCGCTCAGGCAGTTTTCAAAATGAAAGTGTGATTTTGCAAATGCATGTCTGACACAGTTCGTCTAGTGGTGAAGGTGTCTGCCCCACAATGGAGGGACCCTGCGCTCAAATCTCCCGTACGTGTGGTGTTTGCATGTTCTCCTCGTGCCAGTGTGGGTTTTCTCCTGGTGTTCCGGCTTCCTCCCATGTACAACCCGAATTCCAAAGAAGTTGGGATGTAAATAAATAAAAACAGAATACAATGATTTGCAAATCTTATTTAACCTATATTTAATTGAATACACTACAAAGACAAGATATTTAATGTTCAAACTGATAAACGTGATTGTTTTTAGCAAATAATCATGAACTTAGAATTTTATGGCTGCAACACGTTCCAAAAAAGCTGGGACAGGTGGCAAAAAAGACTGAGAAAGTTGAGGAATGCTCATCAAACACCTGTTTGGAACATCCCACAGGTGAACAGGCTAATTGGGAACAGGTGGGTGCCATGATTGGGTATAAAAGAATTGCTCAGTCATTCACAAGCAAAGATGGGGCGAGGTTCACCTCTTTGTGAACAACTGCGTGAGAAAATAGTCGAACAGTTTAAGGCCAATGTTCCTCAACGTACAATTGCAAGGAATTTAGGGATTTCATCATCTACGGTTCATAATATCATCAAAAGGTTCAGAGAATCTGGAGAAAAAACTGCATGTGAGCGGCAAGGCCCAAAACCAACATTAAATGCCCGTGACCTTCGATCCCTCAGGCGGCACTGCATCAAAAACTGACATCAACGTGTAAACGATATCACCACATGGGCTCAGGAACACTTCAGAAAACCAATGTCAGTAAATACAGTTCGGCGCTACAGCCGTAAGTGCAACTTGAAACTCTACTATGCAAAGCAAAAGCCATTTATCAACAACACCCAGAAACGCCGCCGGCTTCTCTGGGCCCGAGCTCATCTAAGATGGACTGATGAAAAGTGGAAAAGTGTTCTGTGGTCCGACGAGTCCACATTTCAATTGTTTTTGGAAATTGTAGACGTCCTGTGGCGGCACGGTGGACGACTGTTTAGATCGTCTGCCTCACAGTTCTGAGGACCGGGGTTCAATCCCCGGCCCCGCCTGTGTGGAGTTTGCATGTTCTCCCCGTGCCTGCGTGGGTTTTCTCCGGGCACTCCGGTTTCCTCCCACATCCCAAAAACATGCGTGGTAGATTAATTGACAACTCTAAATTGTCCGTAGGTGTGAATGTAAGTGTGAATGGTTGTTTGTTTGTATGTGCCCAGCGATTGGCTGGCAACCAGTTCAGGGTGTACCCCGCCTCCTGCCCGAAGATAGCTGGGATAGGCTCCAGCACGCCCGCGACCCTAGTGAAGAGAAGCGGCTCAGACAATGGATGGATGGATGGATGGATGGATGGACGTTGTGTCCTCCGAGCCAAAGAGGAAAATAACCATCCGGTACATACAGGTTTTGGAGAAACATATGCTGCCATCCAAGCAATGTGTTTTTCACGGACGCCCCTGCTTATTTCAGCCAGACAATTCCAAACCACATTCTGCACATGTTACAACAGCGTGGTTTCGTAGTAAAAGAGTGCGGGTACTAGACTGGCCTGCCTGCAGTCCAGACCTGTCTCACATTGAAAATGTGTGGCGCATTATGAAGCGTAAATTACGACAACGGAGACCCCGGACTGTTGAACAGCTGAAGCTGTACATCAAGCAAGAATGGGAAAGAATTCCACCTACAAAACTTCAACAATTAGTGTGCTCAGTTCCCAAACGTTTATTGAATGTTGTTAAAAGAAAAGGTGATGTAACACAGTGGTAAATGTGACCCTGTCCCAGCTTTTTGGGAACGTGTTGCAGCCATAAAATTCTAAGTTAATGATTATTTGCTAAAAACAATAAAGTCTATCAGTTTGAACATTACATATATTGTCTTTGTAGTGTATTCAATTAAATATAGGTTGAACATGATTTGCAAATCATTGTATTATGTTTTTATTTGTTTAACACATGATGTACCTTGGAATATAATCAGAAGAGTATGACTATTTCAGCTTGAAAATAGAGTCAAAAGTCAAAGTCAAAAACTTGAATTTTTCTGAAGAAAAATATGCAGCAGAGTAAAGTAAATCAATGTAATGTTTGTTTATGAATATGAAAGCAATTACATAATGTGCATGAAAGTAATCATCCCCAGGGCAGTAGGTTATCACACTAAAAATTGGCGCCAGCACATTATTTTCCAAATTGTACGGCAAGCCCTCAAAGTCTATTCAATTTCCATGAAATAGCAATGATTTCTGATAAGATTAATCGTATACACTTCCTGCAGCGTGTTTTTCAACTTTTCAACGATTTCTATGTACTGAGATCAGATAAGACGAGCTTCCCGCCTGCGTTTCCCATTAGACGAATGGTCTTGAAAATAACATTTGCGCCTCAAATCAACTGAATGAAGAGTGTGCCAGTGGAGGCAGTCATTCGTGTTGGCCCTCGCCCCCTCTCCAGGACAACAGCCGGCAGTCAGTCAGCCTCACATCCCTTTCTAGTGTCTACACGTAACATATTCTATTGAAATGATTTATTTGCAGCACTCCATACCCATTATAGTCTGGAAAGTTGTGTCATCATAAGGCTACAACTTGTCATGTTGGTTTTCACAAGGAGGAGTTGATTTGTTTATAAGGGGATCCTCCCAGGGTTTTACAAAAGTTGCCAAAAACATTCACTGCATATTAGAAGACATGAAATGAAAGCAAGCTATTTGGCCTTTGGGATTGTCTCCTTGTGTCACTTTGCTTGTTAGCAAAAGCAAAAAGGAAGGGATAGTCGGCTTTTGGGTGAAATTTAAGGATGAACCTAAAATATGCTCTAACCTTTACAGGTGAACAATATTGCAATGCCATTTGCAATATTCATTGAACCACTTGCTACCGCTATACGTCAGAATGCTAATATTAAAGGTATCTCCTCACCAGTGACAGAACAAAAAATCAATTTGTATACAGATGATATTCTTCTTTATTTACAGAAACACAAGTCATCTATTCAAGCACTCTTCAATCTCATTAAAACATTTTCACAATTATCAGATTACTGCATCAACTGGACAAAATCAACAATACTCCCAGCAGCAGCAAACCCAGGGGAATCCTGTAGATCAAATCCCAGATTACCCCACTCCTAGAGGAAACATGGCCAATGGTTAAGATCATCACCTGCCACTGTGGGGGACCTAGGTTCAACACCCCGACTGGACCATCCGCCAACATCCCCCGGACTCACGGCTGTGGTGTCCTTGAGCAAGACACTGATACACTGAAATGCTCCCCGGGTGCTTCAGCTGCCCCCTGCTCCAGTGTGTTCCACTAACATGTGTATGTGTTCACTGTGATGGGTTAAATGCAGAGAACAAATTTGGTGTGCATGCATGTTCATGACAATAAAAAGTGATTATTCTTCTTAAAACCATTGTTATGAAGATACGCAGCACAGTGAACAAGAGTTTAGCACGTCTGTCTCACAGTTCTGAGGTTTTGGACTTGAATCCCGGGTGCTCCGTGTTCCTCCTGCTCCCACATTCCAAAAACAGCTATGGGAACACATTGATAGCATAAAAGCCTGAGCCATTGCTAGCTAGCTCTTGGCGTGAATGTGAGTGCGAATGGTTGTTTGTTTGTATGTGCTCTGCGATTGGCTGGCAACCAGTTCAGGTTGTACCCCGCCTCCTGCCCGATGATAGCTGGGATAGGCTCCAGCGCGCCCGCGACCCTCGTGAGGAGAAGCAGCTCAGAAAATGGATGGATGGATGTATCAAATTATCAAAATGGGTATTGTATATATTTTAATTGACATTAAAAATGTTTTTTTTTTAGCTTTAATTTTTGTACATTTCAGTCTTTACTTTTTTTACTTTTACTGCTTGAGTACTACTCAGTGTACTTTCGACACAATGGTCACAATACTACTACTAAATAATAATAATAATAATAATAATAATAATGTTGGTTAACCCCATCTTTTTTTCAGTACGTGTGCAGCTTCACTGTGAACCCCAAGTTCCAGAATGCACCTCGGGAAAGCTCCTCGCCTTCCATTGGTGCAGCTCTCGCAGCAGCGGAGGCAGACATGAGGCGGTGCTGAGAAGTATCCAGAGAGAGAGCTGCGCAACTTAAATGAAGCTCCCGTTCGGAACAGTCTTCAGTGCGAACAGTGCCGCCCAGGAAAAGACTCCTCTTCGCTTCAGCTCGACGCCACACCGGGTGAATGAAGCGTTCCGTCCATGCGGAGGCTAGCGCTGGTTCTTCTGCCCTGTGCTCTCGCCGTACTGGTGCACTTGTGGGTGGCTCAACAACGGTGCTCCACGCCGCTGGACGACGACACACACTCGGGTACTTTGACGCTTGACGGCCGGGCTTCAACCCCTCCAGCCCCGGCAACTTTCTGGACTAACTTTGCTCTCGCCGACTCGCTTTGTTATTATGATTATGATTATTATTATTATTATGGCTGTTGTTGGTGGTTGTTTGTGTCACTAATAAGGGAACTCGAGTTTGCGCTTAACTATGCATACGTTTGCAGTGTGTTGTTTAAGTTGTAAAATGTGACAGTTGAGCGATGTTGGGGCGTCGTTGACTGGGTGCTTATTGTCAAAACATTACAGTGTTTGTAAATTCGGACTGACTGAAGGCACGCTGCTCATGCTGGATGCTTTGTGTCCAACGCAGATGGGGTGGTACCGTCCTATGAAGTTCTGGTGGGAGTTCTATCAGCCAGACAGCATTACAAACTGCGACAAGCCATAAGGGACACCTGGCTGGGCTACCTGCACCAACACCCTCACTTCAAGTACAGGTCAGTCAGGTCCAGGTCCAGCTCCAACTTGTTTTCTTTATCTTTTTTTTTTTTTATTTCCCCCCTGGTCGGATTCCTAAAGTGAAAACAAATTACCAAACTTATTTTCTTTACCTGACCAGCGGGCAATATTGTCCACATCCGTCACCCTCCAAAACCAAAATCACATGATGATCCTTGCAGCAACCCTTTAGTGACCATGGTAAACTGGGAGTGGATGGATGGACAAGCTTTTGGAAAACAATCGTATGTCCTTGTTTTTAGAGTGGGGGTGAAGTTTATCGTGGGCAAATATGGGTGTCCCATCCCAGAGGAGGACAGAGAAGATCCTTACTCCTGCTCCCTTCTCAACATCACCGAGCCAGGTAAGAGAAATACTCCATCTAACACAAATTTAGAGCTTTAAATGCATCGGGGCTCAGGGTGCAATCGTCCAATTGTCAGTATTGGAGTCGAATGAAGCAAATGAATTCACCTTCTGAATAGAGGTAAAACATCTTTTATTCAACCTCGCCTGCAGCTCAAGGATGCTTTACTTTTCCTCTCGGTCGCCACGGTCATGGAATGAAATCCACTTTCAATGTAACCGTTTAGGCTACAGCTGTGATGTGCAATGTGAATCACTTGCTCACGTCTTCTGAAATACGTAATTGAACAGGCTGAGCATCAGTTGGAAGGTAATTGTTTATGTCTCTCAGCTTCAGTGAGGCGCACCACTACTTTCCTTCATAAAAACATAATTATGGCACATCGGAATAGGCTTTGTCAGCCTCATGGGTCTTGGCGATGACATCTCATTTGTCCGAGCCTTCCCCCCAGCTGTGTTAACATCTGTAAGTACCATTCAATTCAATGCTTTGCTGTTCGGAAGCGCAAGAGTAAAGGACATTGCTCGGTTTTTAAATCCAGTTCAATATTTGACTCATATCTAATGAATGGTGATTGAAGATGTTTGTTTGTGCTGCATTAATCATTGTGCTGATTTCGGTCATATAATTAGCCGACTTGAAAACTCGCTTGAGCTGAGAATTTCACTGACCAAAGAGTTATGCTGATGGGGCAGAGACACAAGTAGCATCAAGGTGCAGTTTGTAGAGCCTAAGCCTAAACTTCAGGAGTTTGACAGCCGGGTGCCTTGAGGTGCAGTCGTTCGTGTAGAGAGAGAAGAGCAGCGGAGAGAGGACACAACCTTGGGGTGCTTGCGGTGTGTGTGTGTGTGTGTGTGGATGAGGTGGTGTCCCCCAGCCTCACCTGCTGTGTCCTGCCTGTCAGGAAGCTGTAAATCCACTGACAGATGGCAGGCGAGACGCTGAGCTGGAGAAGCTTGGAGGAGAGGAGTTCGGGGATGATGGTGTTGAACGCTGAGTTGAAGTCCACGAACAGGGTCCCGCGTATGTCCCTGTCTAGGTACCCACGCCGTTGAGGTGTTCTAGGGTGAAGTACAGTCCCATGTTGACTGCGTCATCCACAGACCTGTTTGCTCAGTAGGCAACCTGCAGGGGGTCCAGCAGGAGACCTGTAACACTCTTGAGATGGTCCAGCACGAGGTGTTCAAAGGACTTCATGACCACAGATGTCAGGGTGACAGGCCTGTAGTCATTCAGACCCGAGAGTGCAGGTTTCTTGGGGACTCGGATGATGGTGGAGCGTTTGAAACAGGATGGTACCTCGCACAGTTCCAGAGATCTATTGAAGAGCTGTGTGAAGACTGGAGCGAGTTGGTCTGTGCAGTTGAGGCAGGATGGGGACACAAGGTCTGGGCCTGCCGCTTTGTTGATCTTTTGTTGTTTGAAGATCCGTCTCACATCCTGTTCGTGGAGGGTCAACGCAGGAGGGGGAGTCAGAGGTGTGATGGTGCTCATTGGTTGGGTGTGGGGTGTGAAAGTGTCCTTTTCAAATATGCAATAGAAGGTGTTCAAGTCGTCGGCTAGTCCTTTATTGTTCTCATCTTGGGGTGATGGTCGCTTGTAATGTAATGTTAAACATTAATAACTGCCTTTGCTAGTGTCTTCATGGACAGAGCCCATGGCAACTGTCTTTTTATTCACCATCTTGACTCTGCTAACTTGCCTACCAGTGTCCAAGTCTTGTATGCTGACATTTCACATCATAACAGTCCCAAGTTTTTGGTGATTTTATTTATTTATTTATTTTTTCTCAAAACTTGGTTGGTTTACAAAATATACAACCTTTGGAACATTCACATTTTGACCTAACGCTGTACGGATTTCTAAAGAAGGCCCAACAATCCTTTTACAGTACCTGCTCAGGCAACTCAAGGATTTTAATAGTGGCAAGGATAACCCTGTTTTGAGGCTTGTTGTTAAATTCATTCCTACCTTCAGCTTTTTATTATTCTGGTATAACTTCCTCACCACCCCAAAAAAAAACCTAAACTCTACCGTACATCAAAACAGGCTGGCAAAAATAATTGGTTCACCCCGAGCTCACGTATCCAAATAATATGCCTGCTGTGTGATTGGGAGGTCACTCACCTCACTCCCTCCACCACCCACTGCTGTCAGTTAATGTTACACTGGCCCAGAGAAACATGTGCCAAAATAACAAAAAATATTCTCTCTGAAAAAAAATAATACGATCTTAACGTTTTGTTTTAAATGTCTTTTATTCCGATCAATAATTGATTTCGGTCACCATTTTCGGACTAATAAGAATACTCAGTTATATCTAAAAATTTGAATTAGCCCTAATGCTACTCCTCCAAGCTCGTGATAAATTCGGGGTTAATAACATACAGAACAACTCGTTAAGGTATTAAATAACAGGAGTGACCTTTGAACAATTTTAGGGAAAATACACGGTATTTTTATTACATTTGTTTTGCGCATTAATGACAAAACATTATTGAATAAATGAATAGTCATAATCAATGAGACAACATTTGCATCTTATGTTCCTCAGCGCTAAATAAAATATTAGGGATAGCTGCTTTGAGACATAATTCCATCACCATACTAACGTGGACAAAAGCTAATCCTTATTGGCACTGTGCAATTGTGCATAATACATGTTTTGCTGATATTTGATTACAAATGAAAATATCAGGCTTAATGAAAATGTAATGACAAATAGAAGTCGAAATATCAAACAATTGCAACAGCTTTAATTTGCCTCACAAATAAATGTCCGCAGTATCATACTGTAGCAACAACTTTTCTTCATTCTCGATAGTTTTTTTGTTTTGTTTTGTTTTTTTCTCCCTGCGAATGGCTGCGGAATAATCCAGGGTGTCTCTTGTCCAAAGTTAGCTGGGATAAGATTCAGCTCACCTGTGAGTATATAAAAAAAAGATGGAGATATTTTGTTTCTTGCTTTATTCGGTGGGAAATTGAAGAACTCTGCAATTATTTTCACAATCATTTTCATGTCGGGTCTGTCGAAGCGATATTCGGAAAACAGTCATTTTGAACAATTCCCACAAGGCCAATTCTGGCTCCCATCACACCGTTTGTGTCTTTTTCAGCTAGTTTTAGTAACTGTAAATTGCCTTCTCAATAACAGTCAGAAAGGTCTCTTTCAGGTTATTGCCACGGGTCCTATCCGTTAACTGCAAATGTCAAGAAGCTCTTCTGTAATTGTGCTCTGTCTAACCAACCATGCCTTTTCTTGACAACTACTTGTCCAAAGCAATACTAAAACTGGCATGTGTCAAGATCAACAGGACATATAGCTGTGTTTCAATTTAATTGTGAATACCCGCCGTTGTGTTGTGTTAGCTGCGGATGTGACACACACAGAAGGCTTTAAATTCCTATTCTTATTCTAATTCTATCTTCCCAAGGTCTGCTTACTTTGTGTGGTTCCTCACCGATGCACCACACCACTTCATATGTCATTGTGACAATCTCTGGAAGAATTTTCCATCCAAGCCGCAAACTATGCAGGCACATATTTGTGTAAAAGTGTTTATCATTCCAATAACTTTAAAGCACTTAAAACTCATAAATGATTTGAAAATCTGAAGGTTACCAAGTGCTAACAAACAGTTTAAAAACGGCACCATTCATAGTGTGTTTTTAGCATTGCACGGTAAACATCGTTCCGGTGTTGGCTTTAAGTATTTTTATATAACACTGTGTCTTTGACTGTTATGTTCTTTTTTGTAAGTCGGCACAATCATCTACTGCTGCTTTTTATATTTTCAAGTGTGCTTTATATTTGTTCTTTATGTTCTTGACATCACATCTACCTTTTTTAGATAAATATTTCACTCCTTGTAATTGGATATGCCGAACATGAACTAAGGATTATTTTGGCCACACTCAAAAGAAAAGAAAAAAAATGCAGACAGAAATTGCCTGTTTTGGGGAGTTTGTTCCCTCACCAACAGGAAGTGTTTTGAACAAATATTTATTGGTATTATTTAACAATATTAGCTGAACAATATTGGGCGAGTACCTCTACAAAAGGTCAAAAACTGCTGGTTGGAGACTGTGTTTAGGTTGTGTTTGTGTGGTAATTTTGATAGTCACTTGTTCAATTGTGAAAAATAAAGCTATTCTCTAACATTATAACTTATTTTACAACTTTTTTCATGTCGTGTTACTATTTTTTTTTTTCTTTTCAGTGTGGCCTTCGTAGATATAGTGAATGCTCCTCCTATGATATTTTGATTAAAAGTGGCAAGGATGTCAACCCAAAGAGAATCCATCCTGTCGTTGTGCGTGAGTGCGTGCGTGCGCGCGCGCGCACACACACTAATCTTTTACTTTTATTCAGCACTTAACAACATTTGCTCAACTCGACAACAATAGCCCGCTTCTCATTAATAGCCTCAATCTTTTAATTGATCTCTGGTATATCAATGTGACTCTTTTACAATTCAGCATTAACTACACCCCCACACAGTTTGAGTGAGAATTTTTCATTGTGAAATCACTTTACCAGGGGCCCGCCGTCTCCTCCTTTCACTTGGTATTTCCTTAAAGAAAAATAAGAGGTGAGGTCAGCATGTTGTCATTGTAATAACGCTCACGTAGTCTTTTCTGTGCTCTCTGACTCAGAGGCAGGACAGGATGCTGAGAGAGAAATCGTGATGGTGTCCGACCCCGCGGTGCTGGTCCCCTCGGATGTGTCTGCTGTTGCCTTGGATTTTAAGGTGCTCCACCCGGTGGTGATCACCAGACTGGGGGTGTTTCCCCGAAGAACCCAGCCTAAACTTAGGGGCAATGTGACTGTAAAGCTCCTGCAACTGGATCAGGAGGTAGCTACTTTTGATGCTCAACTTTCAGTATAACCTACAGGTGAAAATAGCCACCTAATGAAGAGCTTCATCTTTTTGCAGGAGGCTATAGTAACGGCTCGCTTCAGCGCCATCAGCACAGGGACCCTTCTCAGCGGAATATGGTACAAACCAGTGGAGCAGTTTATCTTGCCCAAGGTATGTTATAAAATGTTTAGCAACACATAGGCCATGAGAAAACAGTGTTTTTTATTTTTTAATCCAGGGTTTTGAGGGGACACTAGTATGGGAGAGTTCAGATTCAGAAGTACTGACCACAGTCAACTCGTCCTGTGTGCAGCTCAATGATGGAGGAGGTGTACTCAAGATCTCCTCTGTAAGTAAAACAGTCAGTAGGTTCAAAGTTTGAAAAGTGAGCCAATGCATTGCTTCTTGTTTTCGGAAACGCAGATTGCAGAAGGCATACTGCCCCACAGAAGTGCTCTTGGATTTCCTGGTTTGGCTGGAGGATTCACCTTTACCATTTACGGTTGGTCCCAATTCCCAATGTAAACATTTCAAAACCTTGTTTTCTCTGGCAGGTGTAGAGATTGTATTCATTTAGTCTCAGGGCTCCTACCTTCTCAGCAACCTTTCACATTGTTGTGCTCTATTATTGATTTCACACTTCTTCGGGTCGTTCGCTTTTAACTATGCTCCAAACAGATTCTTCAGCTACTTTGGGGAAAACTAAATCAAATTTGCAGTTTAGTAATACCTTTCAACAAAACAAAAATTTCACTGTTCTATTTTTTTCCCCACATTTTTCTCTCCTGCAAGCATTAACTCTGCATACTTTTAAAATGCCCCAATGTAGTCAGTAGTAGTGCTTTTTCAAATGTTTTGTGGCCTTTTTCTGTACCGAACCACCCAACCCCTCTCCACCTGCTGTGTGTTAAGACAGGAACAGTCTGTCTGAGCTCCTGCGGGGCCGTCCAGCCAGGATGGAACGCCATGCCTCGGGGTTGAGGCAGGAGGACTCTGCCTTAAAGGAAGAGAGCCTAAGGCACGGCGACATGGTGTTTGTAGACGTGGTGGACACCTATAGAAACGTGCCTTCCAAACTGCTTCAGTTCTACAAATGGTACGCCAAGTGCTAATGACTCTGCTCTCCATCTCCAAATTGTCCCGAGCCTCCAAGGAAATCACCCATCTAAAATGAAAGTGTGTCATTGCCTCACACGTGTCCCGCTGTCAGAGGCACACTTGCAATCAGTGCGACGGTGTGCCATCAATTATCCAGACATAAGCTAAACACTCGCATATTGGGGCCTAATCAATCGAAGAACATAATGTGCAGCTTGTTACGGATTGGTGGGGTATACACTTTATCAGAATTTTCTACACAGAGATCATTGCACCAATCATTTTATGTTACTATTCCTTCCTGTGCTCCTCACAACTGCTGCAGACATCCGACTGGCAGCAGTGCACAGTTTTCACCGGTACTCCTTTAGCCACATTTGATTAGTTTCCAATTTGGAAAACGCGACTCTGAATTCCTCCCACAACAATGTTACTTTATTTGAATATTGTAATCTAAATTGTCCATAGGTGTGATTGTGAGTGTGTATGGTTGTTTGTCTTAATGTGCCCGACTGACCAGCAGAGGTTTCAAGTAACCAAGTACACCTACTTCGTTACTGTCGTTAAGAAGTTTTTTTTCTGGTATCTGTACTTTACATGAGTATTTATTTTGCTGGCGACTTTTTACTCCTTTTTATGCCTTACTTTTTGACTCCTTACATTTTAAAAAGAGCTTGTTACTTTTAAAACATTCTAAGGTTAGCGACGACACGGCATAAAAGACGTTTTGCCTGCGTCAGAACCCCTGCCTGATCAAATTTAAAGTGAGCGTTCAATCTGGCGCGTGTGAGCGGTGATAGTGGTATGTTCGCCACCCCGCCCCCGTCCCCGCTCCGTGCAATGCTTAAATCTGTCGTCCAGCGACGGGCTCAGGGGCTTTCCCAGCTGCGGGGTAGCGGCACATCGTGGAAGAGAATACTAGGTGCCGCTGCTCGGCATCAAATTGAAGGATATTACCTCTACGTATGTTTGACGTGTTGATGGTCAATGTGTCCTGCACTTCACGTTAGTTCTTGCAGCTAGCTAGCTGCCTTCTTTATCAATGCGCGAGCCGCTACTCACGGCTTGGTTGTGTATGTCGAGGGGCGGCCTCGATGTCTTGTCCCCAGGGCAGTAGCTAGTCATTTGGGGGCCTATCTTTTTATGGTTTAATAAATTTGATAAAGTCCAAAATACTATTCGTGCAGCATTAAACGCGCGTCCACATATCCAATAGCTCAATGTGAGTTGGGGGCGCGGGGGTCGCTCCGTGGACGTGGATGACATTTTTCGCTTGTCGTCCTGCTCTTCTTCCTCTTTTCCCATCTCGCTCATGCTTTTTGTGTCAGGACCAGTCCAGGGTGTACTCCTCCTCTCACCCAGCTGAGATAAGCTCCAAGCTCACCTGCTTTACCTTATGTGCACAACTTGGCATTGTAGAAAATGGATTGATGGAAGGTCAGTGCGATGGACTTAGCCATAGTAGTACTAGAGGCTATGAGTTCCTTTAAGCAAGCTCCTTTTTCATTTTTACCTTAGTTTTGTGGGTGAATGTAGTAAAAGAAAAGCACCAAAAGACTAAAAAAACAAAATATACTGTGGTTAATCCTCTTTCAAGGTTTGCTGGAGTCTTTTGCAAAATGCTAACGACAGTTCGTTCCTCAACTGTTTTTGTGCATTGACTGAGATTTTCAAACTTAATGTCACGCTCCACAATGAAGCCTTCAGAAGGACACAGTTCTGCATGTTAGGTACAGTTTTCCCTTGTTCGTCCTGAATCATCATCTCAAATTTGTTTACTCTAGGACTAAAAGAGATTATCTGTAGGTCTACTGACTCTCGTGTTTTTCCTCGCTGCCATCACTTTTTTAAATGTCAGTGTTTCCGAGACTCATTTTGGATTCTAGCGTGTGTGCCATGTTTTTATCGTTCCGCTATTATTAAAAATACATCCACCTATAAAAACACGAATTCCCAATTTGACAGGTCTGTGGGAAACATTGATTTCAGTCTGCTCCTGAAGACGGATGATGATTGTTACATCGACATGGACTCAGTATTAATGAAGATCGAGCACAAGGGTCTGAAGCGCAGCCATTTTTGGTGGGGAAAGTAAGTACAGATTCGTGACATAGTAGGCCGTGTTTTGGGTTGTGCTGAGTTTGTGTCCAAATCACCAAAGATGGGTGAATGTGAGAGGTGGTTTTGTGCTAACACGCCATCTTGACCCAGTTTCAGACAGAGCTGGGCAGTGGATCGCATCGGGAAGTGGCAAGAGCTCGAGTACCCCAGTCCCGCCTACCCGGCCTTTGCGTGCGGATCTGGCTATGTGGCGTCACGTGACCTGGTGCAGTGGCTCGCCAGTAATGCAGATAGTCTAAAGGCCTACCAGGTAGCCCATTGAAGACCAATCACCTTGCTGGTAACCACAAATGAAAGACAAGCTAATCAATGTGTCACAGGGAGAAGATGTGAGCATGGGCATATGGATGGCAGCTATCGGACCACAGAAGTATCAGGTGAAATCTGCATTAACCTATGAACTGGGAGCTAGTGAAGGGTTCGGTTGAATTGCCAAAAGTTCACCACATGCTGTATGTAAAACCACCTTCATCCTTTACATTGGCACCATGCGGTTTCAGAGCAGACCTTTCTTTTATGAGAACACAAAATATGAAGTAGGCAATACATCATGTATTTTCCGTTCATTGTAAACTGAACAGTAACACGTGAGACAATGCATTAGTAGGTAATGGAAATGCACTTCACCTTTGTATACATGCGCTGAACAAGAGTGTATGGAGAGAGCAGAAGAGGGGATATTTAAATAAAATTAGTTCCTACTGCACCAATACATTCTGAAGGATGTCCAAAATGTGGTCATGATTATCCAGCAGTGCACAAAATGCAACCACATTTGGTTTGTTGGCATTTAAGTACACATGACCAGAGGATTACATTCTTGGGGGATGTAATTACTCGCGCAGACAACAATTCAAATTTGGTTCTGTGCCAAATTGTACACCTTCATAAATACCCACTTTCTGCATTGGTGTCATGCATTATTCACTTAGAAATTCAGGAAAATGTGGAAAAATTCCCTATCCCTAAACGGTTGCGTAAGTGCACAAACAAGTCATGGCTTCGTCCTTGGCGCACAAAGTTAGTGGAGTGGAAAGTGGTTTTGTGGTCTTTGGGTAACGCTGACAAACAAAGGACAATTAAAAACGCCCGCCTTGGTGAAGGTCATGTCATGCAAATGTTCAAACAAGTACTGATGTTTCCCACCTAAACACACTGTGCTTGAATACCACCGCAGCCTGTCATTTTGTTGTTTAATCTCATCAACGTGGAGGCTTGTTTGCAGCGTGTTCGGTGAGCAAAATAAACAGTTGGCGACGGACCATGTTGACACAACTCCTCTCCTGACCAGGACCCCAGCTGGCTCTGTGAAAAAGAATGCTACCTGGACATGCTGTCGTCCCCACAGCACACAGCAGAGGAGCTGCGTGTCCTGTGGCACAGGAAGAGGACGTGTGGTGACCCCTGTGGATGTCCCTGGGGACAGTAAGGTCTGGATCACACTCAACGTGCAGCACTGCATACTTCTGACATTTCGGCTTCTGCGCATTTTTCATCCCTCAAATTGTGATTTAGTTTAGTTGTGATTTAAATGTTCACACTGATAGACACACTGTTAGAGTGTTTTTATGAATTATGATATCTGATACTTGACACAAACCTTTTAAAAAAGTAAAAGATGGCTTTTCTTTGCTTTTACCCTGTCATTGTTGTCCTGCCACCCAGTTGTCATTGTGCAAAATAGTGACCTTGCCTTATTGTATCTGTAATAGCAGCATAGATTCTTGGTGGACAAATCATTGTACAATTTGCAACACAGGCATTTGGAACTCGACTCCTTTGCAGGACATAAAGAAAACGTCAAAGAGATGAAAATGTTTCTTGTGTATTTTGGATGAAGTCACACATTGATATTCTTGTTAGAGCCACACTCACCTCGTATCATTTTATCTGCGTTCCAGCTCAACAACTGTGAAGGTCCACAGTCAGCAAATGCGCCCTTCTGCTACTGACGTCTGTTTCTACATTAGTTTTAGATGTTTCCCTAAAAATCTGCTCCTGCAATTAGGCTGACATTTCAACAAACTCATGTCCCTTGAGATTCACCCTCCTTCACAGTGCGATAACAAAGTCCCATCTGCATGCATTCTAGTCGCCTACTTAGTTAAAGACACACTCCACCCTTCCCCCATCCTCATTTTGTTTGTTGTCTTCTTGGTTAAATGAGAAAGGAACAAGGGAATAACATGCAGATGAAAGCTCTCATTTGTGCTTGAGTGCTGCTTCAGGAGATGAATTTATTTAATTTGCCTAAACTCCAGTGAACACTGATGTAAAAGGTTTAAATTACCAACACTCTCTTTCAATGTGTCCACCTACACGCTTCACTAATGTGTCTATTCACGAGTCTAATACAGCCTCTTTAGTTGTGCATTCCATCTCATGAATAGATATTTTTAAACGCCGTTACATTGAGTGTTGTTTACTGTGTGATGAACTGACTCATTTACGGGTGAAGGAGAGGCTCTGGAAGAAAAGAGTTCGACTGTGTGAAATAATGTTTCAAAGGGGAACATTATCCAACAATCTCTTTTGTTCTCACACAGATCAATAATTGGGAGCCTCGACATGGCTGTGAAGTCCAATGATTCAAAACCAAAAGAATTTATCAAAAAGAATTAATATGTTAATACAGAATATCCATCCATCCCTTTTCCATACCGCTTATCCTCACTAGGGTCGCGGGCGTGCTGGAGCCTATCCCAGCTGACTTTGGACGAGAGGCGGCGTACAACCCGAACTGGTCGCCAGCCAATCGCAGGGCACATTTAAACAAACAAACATTGTGGGCAATTTACTGTCTTCAAATAACCTACCGCGCATGTTTTTGGAATGTGGGAAGAAACCGGAGTACCCGAGAAAACCCACGCAGGCACGGGGAGAACATGCAAACTCCACACAGGGGAGGCTGGATTTGAACCCAGGTCCTCAGAACTGTGAGACAGATGTGCTAACCAGTTGGCCACCGTGCCGCCCTTAATTCAGAATATGAGACCCATAAATGAAAAAAAAACTTTAAGTATATAGAATCTGATTAACGTATCTCAGATTCAGAATACGTTATTAGGCCCAGAAGGGCAATTCAGTCTTAGAATAAACCCATTCATAGTACAACAGGAACAACCATAACAAGGAAATATACACATGTATACATATATACTCTACATACATATACATACACAAAAACACAGTTAACATTATCAATTGCTTTTGTAAAGAGACTTTGTGGCCACGCCAGCCTGTACTATTGATAAACTGGTAAATAAGGGTTGCTGTAGAATAATAATAGGGTTCCTAGTACAGCCTCACTGCTGTTTGACCTATCCAAATAGAAGAAAGCCTCTATAGAATGCAACTCTTTTTAGTTTCCGACCCAGTTGAATAAGTGTACAATGTGTTAAGTGGCCTGCATTTTCATCACTATTTGTACAACTTTTGTTTACTCATGCAGAACATTTCCACACTGCTGTCAATCACCCTCATCCATCCATGTATGGGACTCTGCAGGAGGAGGAGGAAATCATTTATTCATAACACCCGGCAACCAAAAGCAGCCTTTCTGACTGTTTATGACTCACAGGAATGAGGAGGTAATATTAGACACACAATCACAACGTTCATTCCCACTTAGAAGATAAGCATCTCCTCTCCATGCTGCCTACAAATGTCTGCACATCACAGTAGCATTATGTGTGACGTAGCGCATCAGTTCACATGAAATATTCCAAAACAGACTTCAGTCCTTTTCAATGCAATGCTTCTCTCAAGTGAATCACGTTGTTTCGTAAGCCCCCTCGACTCCTACTGCTGTCATATGGCAGAGCTTCTGCGACACAGTATGTGTGTGTGATAATTGCTTCAGTGAGTGACACAAATGAGTATACGTCTGCAATCATTCCCAACTCCACCACTTTTCCTGTATGATCACTGAAGGCTGAAAACAGTGAATACTTAATTATTCCTTCTTATCCCAAATGGGATGCGATGAGGCAGACGGGAGGCTTTGCAAACAAGTGAGTGCTGGTAAAAATATGCGCCAGCACATGTTGCTCTGGGTGCAATGACATGAATATTAAGTAGACTTTTTAGTGTCTATACATCAAGTGCGCTGGAGTGTTGTTACCTTGTGTCATTATAGCACGTTATCAAAACCAACAGCTGTCTTCTGAGTGACTTATCCCCAGTCATGCATTCGAAACACATTTACGTCATTAGGATCAATGATACGTGATCGCTAAATTTTGTAGAATGCGTCGTAGTCACACGTGAAATACTGGCGGTAACATGCATCTGATTCACACTGTGGTTTTGCCAAAAGTGAAAAAAGCGAGCCTCACGGATTACACTTTTATAACACATCTTGTGTATTAAAAAGCTCATAACTTTTCATCTGAAAGAGCTGTGGGTGATAAAAATTATAATAATGACTGACTCACTCCACAACACCCCTGGATGGATGGATGACTATAGCGGTTCCACTGTAGTTGACATTATAGACCAGTTGAATGTATTCGGCACGTTGCCCTGTCATTTGTGCTACAAAAAAATAAATAAAGGGGGGGGGGGGTATCCTTCCTGTTGTTGTCATATTGGAATATTTATGAAATCTCCAGACCCTGTCCTTAAAGCACAAACTGATGATACATAAACCAACTCTTGCGAGGAGTGGGTGGGGCTCGTGGGGTTTATCGGTCCCCACACAAACACCAGGATGCTTGTCTTTCAGTCTCTGGAGTGGAGAGAATCAATCTCTGCATCCATATGAGAATAAATGTGATTCGTGTGAGGTTTTAATGAGCGATCGTGATGGACTTCTGCCGCTGCATGTTACACGTTTGCATTTCGTCACACTTGCAAAGAATAAAACAAATGCCATCTCTTTCACCTGTTTTTTTTTATTTTTATTAATGGACAGTCTTGAGAATTACTATGGGCGTACTCGGACAGCTCATCACTGAAGACAATGTCATTTGTCAATGTCAAGACATGAAATGGACAAAGGCATGGGTTGGATGAGTTCAGACAAAAGTTGCTCTATAAACACAGGTTTCAGACTCAAGGCCGGGGGCCAGATCTGGCCCGTCACATCATTTTATGTGGCCCCCGAAAGCAAATCATGTGGGTCAACTTCCATGATTCTTGCTAAATTCTGTACCACAATTTTAAATTTTCCTATTTAATAAATAATGTTGAGATATTACATTTTTTCTGCGATTGGCTGGCGACCGGTTCAGGGTGTACCCCGCCTCCCGCCCGAAGATAGCTGGGATAGGCTCCAGCAGCCCGCGAGCCTAGTGGGGATAAGCGGCTCAGAAAATGGATGAATGGATATTGCATTTTTTTGTTACCAAACAGCTTTTATAGTAACTTGGACAGCAGTTGAACAAATATTATCCTTGACCTCTCATTTCAAAACGAGCTACCCATCAATTTGTTGTGTACATGTAATAATATGATGAAGTGATAAAAATGTGTTTTTTTGCATTCATAACAGCCCGCTGAGGGAAACCGTAACTACAATGTGGCCCATGACAAAAATGAGTTTGACACCCATGCGTGATAAGAAGTCATGTTCATAGCAGCCAGCCTGGGCAAGAGAATACACTCAAGGTTATCTGATTTGACTATTTCACTGTTGGATGTAAAAATGAAACAAGACTTTTAATGCACAATATTAAGTGTAAAAGATGGACAAACATAATTGTGAGCATGATGAAAAAAAATGTGGATACCAGCGGTGAGGGATGCCGTCAAGCTGAAGTAGTAGTCCTATCGGGCCTTTTTGGCCTGTAGGACTCCTGAGGCAGCTGATGGGCACCGACCGGCTGGCCAAGCGGAATGCAGCTTTGGTGGTTGCTGAGGCAAAAACTCAGACATGGGAGGAGGTCAGTGAGGCCATGGAGAACGACTTCCGGATGGCTTCGAGGAAATTCTGGTCCTCCATCACGTATAGTGGGGGAGGAGACCCCGGGGACGACCCAGGACACGGAGAGACTACGTTGCTCGGCTGTCCTGGGAACACCTCGGGATCCCCCCTGAAGAGCAGAAGTCTGAGCTTCCCTGCTAAAGCTACTGCCCCCGCAACCCGACCACGGACAAGCGGAAAAAAATGGATGGAAGATGGATGGACGTTACTTACTACACCCCTGTTCCTCTTGTCCGTTGTCCCCCAAAGCCCTTTTTTCTGGCTGTATATTCAATAAACATCAGAATGATAAAAAAAAAAAGAAAAATAATCAGGAGTATTTCAAACTCCCCTGTTGCACAGCAAAACTGTTCCAGCACAAAAGGCTTCCGATCCACCATTATGACCATGCAGCTGAACAGGACAGGTTAAAAAAATATTAATACAAAAAAAAAAAAGTGCTGCTTTTGCTTTCGGTGAGAATCAAGTGTGGTACAGTTTATTACAACCTGGACAGTCACATCATGATTTTAACATGTTTTCAGAACATGGGCTGCTTTTGCGTCCACCAAGATAGGAGTGTGGTACCATTTATTACAACATGAAAAGTGGCATCATTTTCACACGCTTCCAGCACATCAAGGACAAAGGCAGGACGGAGCTGGTTTTATTTCCACCAGGAGTCTCGTATTCCACAGTTTCGTGATAACTTGAGTATTTTCTTGGATGTAAGGCGTGCAGGGTGTCAGCGCAGCGAGTGACGAGGAGGAGGTCAGTGGTTGTGGCTGGTGTACTGCTCAGTATTCGACTTCGTTTCAGCCTCTTGATGCATGCGGCTGAGGAGTTTGACCAGGCTTTCCAGCTGAGGGTTCCCGCCAAACTCCCTGATTAGACGGTAAGACTCTGCTTCCAGGTCCCGCAGCGTCTGACGGGTGTACGCGAACGAACCCACCTTCTCCAGGTAGTCCACGCAGTAGCGCTTGATGTCCAAGTTCTCGGTTCGCTGTCTGAGGATGTTCTGCACCTGGGTGCTCTCGGGACGTGACCAGATAGCATGGATAGTGGGGAAAGAGAACTTGCCCTCTGTCAGGTCCTCGCAGAAGCTCTTGTTCTCACTGTACTCGCGTGAGCTCAGATTTGCGTAGTCGTCCCGGATCTGAAAGAAAAGGCCCAGCGTGTCCAGGAGGGGCTTCAGGTCTTGCTTCCAATCAGAAAAGAGCTGCATCAGTCCCACGGCCAGGCCAAAGAGACCCCCGGTTTTCTGCAGCACCATGTTGCGGTACTCCTGCTCCGTGGGACAGGTGTACGTGTCCCTCCAGTGGATGTCTAGGCCCTGGCCGCGGTGCAGCTCCAGCAGCTGCCGGGTAAACACACGCACGGCTTCGGGGTTGTCCAGCGTCAATACCTTCTCCAAACCCAGGAAGTAGACATAATTGGCAGAGTTGATGACCGAGGGAATGCCGTAGATGCTGTGGGCCACGGGGAAGCCTCGCCGCAGATTTGAGCTGTCCTCGATGTCGTCTATGAGCAAGCTAGCATTGTGCAGCATCTCAGTCACTTCGATGATCACCTGAATTAGGAATTAAGCTCAAGTAAGTGAGTGACCTCTTAAAACAGTGTGACTAAATGTGTACAGGTATCTTGATGTATTACAGCTTGTATGCAGCAGAGGGCGCCATGTTTACATGCTCACATTCAAGGTCTTGACATTTCATATAGTGACGTGATGAAACTACGACGCACACACTTTTGAAAAGGAGACACCAGATGAATGCAGGACTAAATACCCATTCGCCTCCTAAAAAGCACTGTAGTTAGCATTACAAAGCAAAACGTAGCAGAAAAACACTTTTTGGAAAAATATTTTTACATCTGGCATTTCCTTTTGGATCCACCAAATACAATTGTGCTCATAAGTCTACCCTGGCAAAATTTTTAAGATGCATCCTATTCTTTAAAAAAAAGAGTGATCAGGCAAAAGCACTTTTTTTGCAGAAAAACCTGTATTTCAGATGAAGTTGCACGTGGGTTTTTCTTTGCATCCCAAAAAACCCTGGCAGTTCTGGCTGAAATATTTTATATATTATATTTTATTTCTACCTGACTGTGGATTGTTATCAACAGAATTACTAATTTTCCACCTCTTTATTAGACTGTGAACAATACCTAATGGAATTTTCAAATCATTGTATCGTTTTGTATCTTTTCCACATTTATAAAGTTCTACCTTTTCTCACAGGTCCTTTGACAGTTCTTTTGCTTTCTACATGCCTCGGTATCCAGCACAGTCATTCATCTATGGATGAAATATGCTGGGGTCTCAAGAGTTTAAAAACTCATTGACTATTTATACAATCAGTCACAGGTCACAGACTCATAGTTACAAGTGTGGAAACTTACCCTTAAAAGCCATTTGAACGCGTGTGTGTCAATGTGTGTATATTATCAGGCCAAACATTTAAGCGTATGACAACTTTTGAGGTTTGAAGGCAATTTGAGTGATTTCAGTTGTCATCATGATTAAAAATAATAATAAATAATGAGGACCCTTTGCAGGGAAAAATATTCCCAAGGACCCCCTCCATAATCCTAATGCCATTAAAACATAACTAGCATGTGTACCCCTAAATGCCATATTTTTGTTAAAATTTTCAACCTAAATATCCATGACCTGTTTAACACCAAATTGATTACGTATTTTTTGAGCATGCACTGCTTCCACTAACAACATTGCTGTGAACAAAGAAGACCTAGACAACAAAAGGACTGTCAGTATTGCCAACTTAGCCATTTAGTTCGACCTTTTGACCTGATTCCTGCAAAGAAACGCACAACGTGAGTGGAACCATTTTCAGATCATATTTCTATAGTACATTGCAAAAGCAGTGGTGTATCAACATGTTGGAAACTTTTAACCCAAGTCGTGCTTCCATAATGCATATATTTTGTCAATGTCGTCTTGCCTTACGTGTAGACAAAAAAGAGTGTGAGAGCTTGAAATGCTGTATACATGCAGGGATGGCAGATTTGTGTAATATGTCAAAAGCATATCGGCGCTTTTAATTTAATTCTGCCTTGGTAATCAAACATATGAGGACAACTGTGTGTTTTCTCATTTACTAAATAAAAGTAGGTGTGTGAATTTCAAAATAAGAGCAAGTAAATAAGCATTACATGTTCAAATAAAGTGCTTAAATTCAGAATAATTCTTTGAAAAATAACTAACAAAATACAGATAATACTTCTGTTGTTATGTTTTGATCATATGGGTAGAAGCAAGATCATGCATTTTAAAAATGCATTATACATAGGTAGAAGGGTTTTCCAGAATTTTGAGGTCAACTTTGGGGGTACGCATTATACACGAGAAATTACAGTATGCCTACTTTGCAGACCACAGTTTGAGAACCGCTTCTCGAGGAAAACTTAAGACTGAGCATATATAATTGTGAATCACGCTACTGGTGCAATCATTGAGTGACAGTCTGTTCTTTTCAATTAGAAAAGTGACAATCATGTCGCTGCTCATTGTAAAAGAATTTCCAGCACACACAAGCTGTAAATACCACCTATACTGCCCCAGCAAACCTAAAATTCACATCAATAACGGCTCAAAGATTACACAAGCGACACCAACAATTGCTATAGAATGTGTTTTGTCAGACTGCCAGTACCACTGATCCACAAGTTTTCATTGATCAGCACCACACTTTACTGACTGTGGAAGTCACAGTTTGCCAAAGCCACAAACAGTGAAATATTAACAATGCAGACATGTCTTCATCACAAACAAGTGCATTCAGTGCAATATACTGAGGGGCATTCAGTTGTAAGCAAGCTGTCTTTTAGTCATTTAGGGAGGATGCACAAGCACAGTTGTGCCAAACAAGGCAGGGGATGGAACAGATGATGCCTCATGCGTCTGACTGAGTTACTCCAAGTGCATCACACTAAAATACAGTACAGGAAGTCCTTGGTTATTCCTCAGTTCTGTTCCTACAGCTGCGATGTATCCCAAATTTCTACGCAAATAGGCCATGAACATAAAACAATCAAATGCAAAAACAGTACTTACAGCAGTAACTGAGGTGCCGCCTTGTGCTGCATGACGACATGCTCTTATGTAGCTACACAAACGACTTTATTGCATTGTGTGGGTGTATATTTTGTATATTACCGACAATGATTAAATGACTGACCAATCTAATGGGTTAAGGTCTGTGTATCTGACCGGACCATTTTCTGTGAAAGAATAGCCGTTTGGTCCATTTCAGGACCCACTGCAATATAATCTGACTCAAGTCAAGTGGAACTTGCAATGTTCCGCTTGACTAAGTGAAAATTGATATTTTTTGTTATTGAACCATCCAGCATTCATGAGTAGCCACAGGTTATGTGACTTCCATCCAGTTCTTTGTAATGTCTGTCACTGCATTTGTCACTAAGCTTGAGGCAGCAGGAAAAGTCAGAAATGACATTTAAAGAGAGTATAACAATGTACAGAGCTCAACATTAATGAGTAACATCCATTTCTCATCTCATTGAGCACAAGAACAATTTTGATGATGAGACTCGCCTGTGGGTAGAGTTTTAAACTAAAATTTAGCTTTAGTCAACTTAAAAAGGTAGAGTTTTCAATTTTCAAACTGCTAGCAATATTTTAACGTTTTTTGTGCTAGAGTTGAATGTAGCCTCCCTCTTCTCTCATTTTAATAATATTATACATTAGGTCATACAGAAAGTTATGAAATACAGTCATGCTCACAATCACTGGCACCCATGAAGTTTGAGTACTAAATGTGGAATACCTCCTGAAGAAAATGAAGGCTGTCATCGCTACCAAAGGGTGTGCAACCAAATATTGAGGGGAGCCAATATTCCTGCACATTCTGTTTTCTGTTTTTTTTTCTTCCTTTGAAATTGCAACATCTAACTTGAAAAAAAAACTATTTTCTTTGTGAAATTACTCTGGACCTCCAATTAATCCTGATGATAGAAGTTTGGTACATTTCTAAATATATTGTACAGGGTATGCAAAAAATGAAGGGGTGCCACCAATGGTGAGCAGGACTGTATGACTTTTTTTAAACAGCAAAATCTACCTTTAATTGATGTCTGCTCATTTTTGCAACATTACTTAGATGATTTACATTTTAGTGTGTGCACATTGACAAATCTCATTTCCATCCAATGACCCATATTTGTGTGAGTATTTGGTAGTGTAGTATGCCATAGAAAATCTTGATTCTGAAATGAATGGTTATCTAACAAATTTGTTCCAGTCTAGAGCACTGTACATGTCTATTCAAATACAGTATATTTCAGGGATCTTTAATTAAAATTTGGAGGGGTCCAGTTGCAAGGGCTTTCTCAGGGCAAAGTTCCAGACAAAATGTTTTGATTGGCATAGACGACGCATCAATCAGTTTTCTGTACCGCTTAATGTCACTAGGCAGTCTATCCCAGCTGACTTTGGTTAAGAGGCGGGTTACACCCTGAACCAATTGCCAGCTAATTGCAGGGCACATATAGGCAAACAACCATTCACACTCACATCCAAACCAAAGGACAATTTTGTGTTTTCAATTAACCGATCATGCATGTTTTTGGAATGTGGGAGGAAACGAGTACCTGGAAAAAACCCACTCAGGCAAGCTTGAACATGCAAACTACAGACAGGAAGGCCTGAGCCCTAATTTGAAACTCCAACCCTAGAACTGTGAAGCAGATGTTAACCAGTCAATCACGATTCCAGCGTGTAACCAACCCATCAAAAATATCGAAATGGCATGAGGCTCATTTGTGGTTTTGCAACTACAATGGTTTGTTTTCCATGAAAAAACTACTATCTGCCTGTATCATAAATTAAACTATTTTGATCCTATTAAAAGACGACAATGTGTGATCGTGAATAAATGTATTACCAAAACAAAACAAAAACAGAAATGCCAAATGCTTTTTAAACAGTTCTTAACTCAAAACAGTTCACATTAAAAAAACTAAACAAAGAACACCAATAACTTAAATATCTAATAAACAGGTACAAACACCTCAGGTCTACATTTCAGTACAAATCATATTGTGATACTCAACTCAAAAAAGACTGGGAAACAATTTGAAGTTAAGCACCACAGGCATTAAGCACACAGCCCAAATGTCAAGTAACACTCATTATGGTCACATGATCACAAAAGGACCTACCATAATGCTGCATATATCTTTTGTGACAGCGGGTTGTGGGAGAAAAAACATGCTGTGTGATGACACACATAGCATAATTTCTTGTGCATAATGTGCATATCCTCCCCCCCAAAGAATTGTCAAAAGTCAATAGTGCGCATTATACATAGATATAGGGGAAAATGAAGAAGAAAAAAAAAAAACTAATTTTATAAACTGTATGCCGCCATCTAGAGGTTATGAAAAAGCTGTACACTTTCATTCTAGTGTGCCACCACCACCTAGAGGTTATGAAAAAGGTGTAGCCTACACTTTCATTCGAATATGACAGGGGTACATATGACTGCATATAATTACAGTTGTGCTCATAAGTTTACATACCCATACATAAATACGACATTTCCTTATAGTTGTTTTGTTTAATGATAATGCTTTTCTGAAATGATTGACAGTTTAATTTGAATCCCATTAAAATAAAATTCAATGTGTTTCGCCTGGTCCTTCATGTTTTCTTTAAAGAATTGTACAGATCTTAGAAATTCTGCCTGGGTAATCAAACATATGAGCACAACTGTGTTTTCTCATTTAATTAAAGTAGGGCTGTGAATTTCAAAATAAGAGCAAGTAAATAAAAAGAAAGTATTACGTGTTCAAATAAAGTGCTTAACTTCAGAATAATTCTTTGAAAAAACTAACAAAACACAGATAATATTTCATGTTTTGATTATATGGGTAGAAGCAAAATCATGCATTGTAAAAATGCATTATACATGGGTAGAAGGGTTTTCCAGAATTTTGAGGTCAACTTTGGGGGTGCGTATTATACACGGGTGCACATTATACACGTGAAATTACGATACTTACTATATTACTAATACTATTGTTATTCAACGGCAATTGACTGTGGGTCTGCATGAGACCTGGTCCGTGCTCCGCCATTTGAAAAAGTCCAGTTTATATGAATACTAACCATTCTACACATTACTAGAGAGATAAAACCAAGGGAAGGAGTATAATGGGAAAGTCTCAGCACGTGCTGTACAGAGACACATACTAAACATTATGTACTGGAGAAGTCCAAACAAATGACACAGTACACCAATGTCACTCCCGCCATCTATCTGAAGACCCACTTGTTTCCATGGCGGCGACTTCTTGGCAGCAGAGCGCTAATGATGCTGAGAGGAGTGCTCTCAGTCTACATGATGGGTTCAGCGTGAGTTTACAGAGCACCACGGAAAGAGGGGGAGGGGTCATGCTGTGCCACAATTCACCGCATTTGGAATTAGAAGGCTTGTGACAGAGGACAACAGTCAGATTTGTTTATAATATGAACATGTCGAGGTCACTTAGAGTCCAAACAGAAAAGGCAGTCAGAGTATGACATGGAACACATTTAGTCAGATAAGAGGCAACGTGTAAAATGCGATGTGGGATGTGGGGTTTTCCTCCCTAATGATGTTGTCAACACTCACCATGGGATATAAATGTACACTGGAACCTCTAATGTTGAATGTCCAATTAAAAAATAGACGTTTTGAATTGAAGTCACGCGAGACTTGAACAAATCTGGCAAGACTTCAGCGCAGCTTCTTTCTTTGGCATATGTTTTTTTGTCACGTCACTACAGAACTCAAAGAGAAAAAGTATGATGACCCTAGGACTGCAAGTGGAATGTGTTACTAAGTTATACACGTGTCTTTGTGCTGGCTGCGCAATACAGTACACCATGGCGAAAGGGACAAGTCAATATCAATAATGAAAGGGAGACCAGAGTCCACTGTTTAGTCTTTATGTGACGAGATTCCCCTCCCCCACAAGTCATAATAACAAATGCACATTATTAGACGGCATTTAACATAATTTCTTCATTTATATGACCATTAAAGGGGTGTTAGCAAAAAAAACTATTTTTTTGTCATATTTGTTAAAACCTCTAATTTGTTGTGCAAGAAACTACCGCACCTCAGCAAAACTTTCAAGATCACATGCATTTAGGAATGACCATGTTCGAGAATGGCGCTCGTGCATGTTAGTGAGGGGTGTGGCTTTGGTCAGAAACGCACGGGGGAATCATGAGTGAAGTAAGCGCGATTCAAATCTTGCTAGCAGTTTTAACACTGCAAAGACACCCTTTAATAATGTTAACTGCGATACATGAAGTTGATGCACCTACATCAATCTCCCCTTAAATGCATGCATCCACGGCACATCTTTTTACATGTGTACAAAAAATAATGTTCAACTATTATTCAGTTTCTATTGCCCATATTTATTCATTCATTCATTCATTCATTTTCCGTACTGCTTACCCTCACTAGGGTCGCGGGCGTGCTGGAGCCTATTCCAGCTATCTTCGGGCGAGAGGCAGGGTACACCCTAAACTGGTCGCCAGCCAATCGCAGGGAAGTTTTAAACAATGCCCATATTTAATATACGGCAAATTGTTTTAAATCTGAGGAAGTCTTAGGTTGACAGATAATGTTTGATCTATGAGGGCGACTGTAAATGTAAATTTAAAAGTCATCACAATGGAAACAATTTGTTAACAGCTTTATAAGCTTTCATCTTGTAAGCAAGCTACATCGCTCCCCCAATTGGACGGATGGAAAACTGACGTACATAAGGGTTTCTCAGAACCAAGAAAAACATGTTGACGAGCAAACTTAACCGCATCTGACAGGCAACACACGTCTGTACTCTGGAGGGCACCAAGATTAAGAGAGCGCAGATCTCCATGTTTCACTGGCAGTGGGCACAACACTAGTTTTTAATCACTGCAAAGCTTGTGGCATAATGGTTGTGCTAAATTAAAACTAATGAATTCTAAATCGCTCATCCAAATGAATTTTGACTGAAGAAAAACAGAAGTGACAGATTGACTTGCACCCCTTAAGAACACATCGAATTCCCAATAATTCATCATGTGAAATTAATTCACAAAGTACTGTATATAGAAACATGAAATAAATGAATTTTATGTAAAGTAAAACTAAAAGTAACATTTCCATTGTGGGTGGGATTATAATTGATTAACCACCAATTGTTGACAATTGAATCACACCAGCAGAAGCGCTAAATAGACTCAGTGATTTATAGTAGTAGTAGTAGTTTGTGGTCTAAAGGAGAAGAGCACAATGTCAGCTGTGTGAAGTTTAACTACAGCCACCATGACATCTGCTACTGTAACAAATCAGAATCAGAAGCATCTTTATTTGCCAAGTATGTCCAAAAAACACTCAAGGAATTTGTTTTCAACTTTTGCACTAGTCGCATTGGTGCCACCAACTTGGTTGCACCCTTTTTTGAGGAGGTACAGCATGACCATCACAACCATAGTTTCGTACGAAATAAATATTGACACTTACTCGAGGTAAGCTGTTTGCAAAATATTTTACTGTGAACAAGTTTGTCTGCAGCAAGCAGAGGCAGACAGAACAGGTCAATTCATTTAAAAAACAAAACAAAACAAAGGCTTTACTTTTATTTGATCATTTGTTCGAACTGCCAGCTCTTATAGTCAGGGCTCTTAACCCTCATCCCCTGGGAAAACCACTTAATTGTGAGCATTACCACAACCAGACGACTGACCTATGTACATTTAAAAACAATTGAATAAGTGTACTACCACCATATAAAAATATTGTTTATGATTAGATAGATTGGGTAGATTTTCTAGCTAACCGTTACACATGCCTCTCTGTTTGTTATAACGAGTGAAATGACAAATTATGCAGGCAATCTTTGTAGTTAGCGGTATAACCCCCCCCCCCCCCCCCCCCATCACCACACATATGCACGCACACACACACCCTCATACTTGTCAAACAATCATATTTGACGTGACTTGGGGAAACAACTTTTGTTTTTATTCCCGTGACAAATGTAGCAGCTGATGATAATGTTGTGTGTAAAAAGAAAAGCTGTTGATGAGTTGCGGCAGGACGATTTTACTGGCTTACCGGACTTTACAAGGCAGGTCCGGGCTAACTAGCTTTTTCACCAGCAGTCCAGATGCGTTGACAGCTCACACTTGTCATTTAAAATGAATAAATAGCGAGCAGGGTCAATATAGGTACGTGTTGGCACAACGGCATACTGGCCTGTCTGTGAGGCACATATGTGGGGCGTGTATATGCCACGATGCTGTGGATAATAGCATGTGTCCTATCTGGAGGAAGCAGTCAATTATGTTGCAGCAGGCAGCCAATCATATTGCAGCAGGTCGCTTTTAACTTAAATGGAATTCATAACAACAATGAAGACGGCGCTCTCTCTCACCAGGAGGAGATTGCCACTGAAGAAAAGGGTACTTTCAAACATTAAAACATGCACTCGTGCAAGTGCGACAAGATGCATTTTTTATTTATTTTTTAAACCCACTCAAGCTGGAAAAAAAGGTTGCAGTCTCGAGCCCTATTGTTACAGGACTGATTTGTACCATGTCAGTCAGCTGTTAATTAAGACCTCACACTGCTTTGATGCTTTAGCTGGTAGCCTGTATCAGGTTACAGAAGACAATAATCCCAAATATTGACATTGTGGCTCCAACTCCAGCAACCTAGCTGCTGCAGTTGTCCAAAAAAACACGCACTACACCGCCTCTGAGCAATAAAGGGTGGAAGAAATCTGACTTTGCCGGATGTTTGTGACATGTGAAGCACTTGATTGCCAATCTAACCTCTTATGTTATCAGTTTAACATATCATGCTGTGCACTAAGTAATGAGTTGGAGTTGCGTTTCTTTCCCAGGTTCGGCGATGTATCAAACAACTGCTACTTGTTCTAAAGAAATGCCTCTCATGTCAACAGGTTTGCACTCTAAATTATGGCCGAGATGAGGTTTATGACCAAATATAATCTACTGTTTCTTAATTGTGCAACTGTACCATCTGCGTTGCTGCTCATCGTCACTGACCGATGCAGGCTGTAAATACTGTGTGTATGCGTCTGGGTTTACGGTAGTGAGCAAATAGTGCACTTTTGTACTGCTGACATTACAGATGCAAATGGTTAAAAAACAATATTTCTCCTTTGTGTAAGGACCTTAATTCAGTGGTTCTCAACTGTTGTCACCCTAGGACCCTCATTTTTTTTATTGTTGCTATGTCCCGAACAACGTTTACAGATGTTAAGAACAATAAAGAAGAAGAATCATCATCATCTTTTATTGTCATGAACATGCATGCATGCACACGACATTTGTTCTCTGCATTTAACCCATCACAGTGAACACATACACATTAGTGGAACAAGAACGTACATTGTTCAAAAATAGTCTAAAAACATCCATTCGTCCATTCTCTTAACCCTTTATCCTCACTAAGGTCACGGTGTGCTGGCGCCTATCTCAGCAGACTCCACGCAAGAGGCGGGGTATACCTGAACTGGTTGCCAGACAATCACAGGGCATAAACAACCTTTTGTACTCACATTCACACCTATGGGACAATTTAAGAGTCTTCGATTAACCTCCCATGCATGTTTTCGGAATGTGGGAGGAAACTGGAATACCTGGACAAAACACACGCAGGCACGGGGAGAACATGCAAACTCCACACAGAGAGGCCGGAATGGAACCCAGGACCTCAGAACTGTGAGGCCAATGTGCTAACCAGTCGGCCACCACCCTTTAAAAACATACAGTATGAATATCATATTTTTAAAAATAACTACTCATGCTTACGTGTTTAAAGTGCCTTTCAGGGCACCTTATTAAGAAACTGACCAAAAACATAAAACTGCATGCCCAAAAATTATATCTTGGCACTGATCTCATCTTTTTATGAAAGTGCAACATAAATAGTTTGTCTTCTATGAAAAATGGAAATGAATGCCAGACCAAAGCAACTGTAACAGTTTTAACAGTCTGAATTATGCTATAAATGTTTTACTATCTGTCCACAATCCCACCAAAATGGCTCCGCGACCCACTTTTGGGTCCAGACTCACCAGTTGAGTTTAACTGCTTTAACTCATTTAAGACACATTGGAAACATAGGAACTTGGAAGTATAGGACAGCAATGTGTGTCTGTCCTTATTAAGTTAAGTTTTTCAGCTTGATTGAACTTTTTATGTATACTAACTTCTATAACCACGATTACTTTTATGTTGTAGTTGCTGTATATTCAGTAGTATTGAAGACGATAAAATACATGTATAGTACTCTGTTCATTTTAGGGTTAATATATATAATTTTTTGCCTATTTAAAACGTCGATTGGGCAATTACTGTAAACATTTTGTTTCAATTTCTCACCTGTAGTTTGTCCTCTGGTACATTAAGCCAGTGGTTGAATGCTTGGGCAAGTTTTGTCCTCACTTGTTTTCCTGAGGAGACAATGATTAAAAGTGGATTGTTTACTTGAATGTATTTGATGTGATGTCATAAAGGGAATGCACAATCAGCGAAATCAGAAAACGGGGGTGTAACACAATTATGTGGGTGGTGTTGATCTTACAATCTGTACTTGTATTGAGTAGTATGTGTTGTACATTAGCCCAGTCATCTTAATTGCATGCATTGAGTACTTCGAATGCAACATTAACTGGTAGGTGGTCCCAGCAGGACTGCCCAAAAATCAATGTTGGAAGGAATAATTTTGTACAGAATTTATATTACTGAACATGATGTTCCAGTGCTCCATTTATGAATTAGAAGGTTCCAACACACAGTGGCGGTGGTGTTTAGACTTTACACCGATCTTATCGGCCTGATCGGTATCGGCCGATAATTAGCATTTTAGGCTGATCGGCTTAGTCATAATTCGCCGATCCGATCAATGACCGCAAAAGACATTCACGCCGCACTGCCATCGTGTACGGTATATTTGAATCCAAAAGCTAGTTTATTTTTAGCCTTGTCGTGTGTCTTTTGAGGTAGTACTGTAAATATCTGACCGCCAATAGTTATTTTTTTTTTAAAAACGTCGGCGGTCTGGGACAGACAACACGTAATGCGTGGACCAGACTACAAGACAAATTTGGTCTTTCACGATTGTCAGACTACTGCAATAAAATTTTGTATTCTGATACCACCACATCCCGTCTTTTCAGATCACTGGGCTTTTCAACTCAAATGCGACCGGATACACGTTACCACAGCCACAACAACAATCGATCGCGTCTGTGTATTATAAAAACTAAATGGGGAAAAACGTGTGTTAGTGGTCACCGGTGCTTGGGAGACGACTTTAATCTAAGGTGTGCTTGAGGTATGTTCACGTACTTTTAATACGATACGGCTTGCAAGCAGGCAACAAAACGTAATGTAGCCTAGCAAGCTAGTGCTAGCACTAACGGTTGTACGTAAACATGCTGCCGTTCTGTTGAATCATGTTCTAAAGTTTCGGTGTGGGTGAAGTAATTTAATTACAATAAATTAATTTAATTACAGTACATTAGCACCCGTTATTTCTGTCATGTTGGTTTGACCTGACTGATTAGAATACATGACCTGACTAGAGCAGTGATTTCCAACCTTTATGGAGCCAAGGAACATATTTTACAATTGAAAAATCTCACGGCACACCAACAAACAAAAATGTCACAAAAACTGGATACATTAATTACTGTATTTACTTCCTGCCATCTAATAGAAGAGGATTGATTTGTTCTGTCTGTCGCTATGCCTCACTGGCATAAATAGAGGAACAAAGACAAATGAACAAGTCATTTAAATAGACACATTGCCCCTTCTTGTGATCGGATCAGTGATGAGTTATCGTTTTTTTTAAACTGCTGATCAGCCCCCAAAATCCTGATCATGTAAAGCCTAGTAGTGTTACTTAAAGTTAGACAGGAACTCACCTGGCAGTTGCAACAAGTATTTGTATGGCTCCAGGAGAATTCGCTCTGAGGCTGCTTCTAGCTCACCGTCCATCACTTCAAAAACTATTTGAACTCTTTTTGGAGAAGAAAAATGCTCATGAAACTGTGGGGGGAAAAAAAAACAACTTTAGAGTTTACATTAACCCAAATGATTACAGAAAGTACGCTTGTAGAGCATATTTAAGACTTTATAGTGTAATGATTACACATCAGATGTATATATATATATATTTTTTTTAAATCATGACACACATCATCAGTCTTGAGAATGTTGAACGACAAAAACATATCTACATTTTTAATACAGCTTGCTGCAAAAACAAACAAAACTGTTCAAGCGATGAAAAGATTTGTTATAATTTAATATTTACACTCAGAGAACACTTTTAAGCAGCTCCAATACAGGAACGTTTTTCATTCATTTGTTTTTGAAAAAACCTCTCTCTTAAAATACTGCCACAACAGGCAGCATTTTAAAAGAGATGTTTATGAATGGAAGAATACATCGAAAAATTACAATGGATGGATACTAAGAGTTTGCATGTTCTCCCCGTGGCTGCATGGGTTTTCTCCGGGCACTCCGGTTTCCTCCCACATCCCAAAAACATGCATGGTAGGTTAATTGACAACTCTAAATTTCCCGGAGGTGTGAATGTGAGTGCGAATGGTTGTTAGTTTGTATGTGCCCTGCGATTGGCTGGCATCCAGTTCAGGGCGTACCCCGCCTCCTGCCCGATAGCTGGGATAGGCTCCAGCAGGCCTAGTGAGGAGGAGCGGCTCAGAAAATGGATGGATGGATGACTGGATGTGTTGAGTCAATCAGAAAAGATGCATTAAGAATAAAAGCAGCGATTGAGCCGTACTGTGGTTCAATCGCATGAAACAATTCGCAAAACATTTTAAACCTCAAACGACTTTATAACAAAAACTGAAGCCTTTTTTTAAAAAAAAAAAAAAAACAAAAAATATAATTAATGGGTAATAGTTGCCATATCATTCTATTTGGTAGTATGCACTAATCATCAGTGGATGATCAAAGTCTACAAAATCAAAGGCCATGATAAAGATCCGCCAATATAATAGACAACTTTTTCCAAGTATAAAAGTTATTTAGAGTACAACAAGATGGATTGAATGTTATCCATCCATCCATTTCTGTACGTCTGTGTATTCAGAAGCCTTGATCATTCAAGAGCACAGCAAGTACTGTTAGAACACATTTCCGACTGATAATTCATATACAGTATTAATTTTCCACGCCCTATACTCAATTGTTATTGTCGCTGGTGAGCTGGAGACTACTGAAAAGTAATCACTGCAATTTCAAATACACGAAGTGGAATCAAGTTGTCTTCAGCTCTACCTACCTTGGTTGTCTCCGTTTAGAATGGTGTCTGGCCGTTCCTGTTAGCCACGCGGCTAGTTGATTTGCGTTAGCATGCTAAAACAAACGAGTCGTCAACGCATTTGTTTCAGCGATGCTTTGGTATAATAGGATATAAACGACGAAATTGACAAATTCGGTAGGCTATATCAGTGTAGTAAACCAGTTTTACAAGCCAACTCATAGGATTTTGTGTTATGCTATTTCCACAAATGGGAAGCTACATTTCATGTCAGAAAAAGTTAGCTTAGTCGAGCTACATTTACTGAGCTACACGTCGAGCTCAGTGTGTGTTGTAACGTGTAAAACAACATTGCCCGATGGCAACTTCCGGCTTGTACTTGACGAGGAAGAAAAAAAAAATCGTCAAATCGGGACACAAGTGAAAGTAAAACCAACGCACCCCATAACAATATTAGAAACCTGGGGGTTGTAGTTTTTCTTTTTTTATGTCTTGTGAAAAGTGACCAGTCGGTTACGTTTATTTCGTATGGCTTGCCATGGATATATATATTTTTTTCTCCATTATAAACCAATCGTTGAAAAGTAAGGCGTTTCCTATGGCGTTATTATCCAATTGGATGGCGCATAAATGATAGGGCGGAACCAAAGTGCCCGTCAATCATACTCAGAAGGCGGAGGGGGAGAGGATCTGAGAAAGAGGCAGGCTGGAGAAGCTTCTCAACAAGGCAAACAGCAGTGCTCTGTGAAAACGACTTTATCGACCCGTGTTCAACATCAACCTGGGGCCGACGAGCGACGTTGAAATCTCCCCGAGTCGCTACTTAAATGTTCCTATGGATTACTAGCACGCTTTCGTCGAAAAACAGACACGTTTCTCAACTTGACAACGCAGGTAAGACTGCTGCTGTTCGACAAAAGCCATCGCTATTTTGAACATCTTTGACTAGCTCGCTGCCCTGCTTTCTAACCAGCCAGACTGCGCCTTCGCTAACTTGTTCACTGGCGATGCGGTGCGTCTTTTGCACTATTGACTATCTTGAAGGGAATGAATGAATCCGCTGGGCTAATGGCTGAAAAACAACTGGGGTCAGCTCGATCGCAAAGTTATGCGGTAAACAACAACCTACCAGCAACCGAGGCAAGTGAAACGCTTCCTCCGGGGTTGAATAGTTCCAAGGCTGGGGGGTGGGGGGCACCACCAGCGTTTGTGCTGTTGAGCGGAGGAATCCTCGTCGTCGAGCACAGTCTCATAGGCGTCAAAGTGATTTTACACAACAACACTGTGGGCGAAGCTTGGCGTCGATGCAGTGATTAAACGTATTTTTGATCGTGGCTAAATGTCAATTGCACTGTATTTCATGGCATACCAGTTCTCACATAGTCGGGACAGAATGGGCCACCTTGTATAAAGAAAAAAAAAATACCCCGCTTGACCAACCGTGCTCATAGATACACACTCATCTCTTCCCCCCCTCACCTTTTTTTCTTTAGACGTGTCCCTGGTGGTATTTTTATTTTTTTATTTTTTACAAAGCGGGTTCGATGTTCTTTGGAGACATTCGAGGCTCCGGTTGTGCGTGCTGGCCGGTCACTCAGTCACTTGTATCGGGCAGTCGGAGCTGCTTGTCTGGGGCGGATGACTCCGTATCCCCACTGTCCCTTTGACAAACACGGCGACCTCGGCTCCCCTTTTAACAATACGACATTGTTATTAGGGTGTAGTATGCGTTACTACTATGTCAAGTCACCATGAGGTGACCGTTTGTCGGGCTTGTTCCTTTGTCAGCGGCGAGTGTGCAGACATGTCGCTTGTAAAGAGCTCATTCCGCGAAAGTGACTTTTTAATTGGACGCCTGGTCGCTCACACTTTGACCAACTTGACGCCTTTAGCGTCTCTCTCTCTCTCTCTCTCTCTCTCTCTCTCTCTCTCTCTCTCTCTCTCTCTCTCTCTTTCCGCATATGACACGTCTGTAAATCTTCGGCTCGCGGACAAACGAGTGTTATTACGGCTATATTTTCGCTAGCGAGCGACTGCACTCTCGCGGAGTCGGCGGAAATAGGAAACGCGAAACGCCACGGAGCAGTTTGCATTAAAAAGCGCTATTCTTCATGTTGGCTTTTAATGGCTCAGATAAGTGCGGGTGGATTTGGATGCGCTGCTTGCGTAAAACGTCCAAATGAAACGCTGTGGTTGTAGCCGACTGTCAGCCACAGCAATGGCGTCATCCGCTGCTCTAGTGTTGGGAGTCGGTGCGGTACAGACTGCACGCTGCCCCCACCGTGCGTGTGTGTGTGTTTGTTTGACTCAAACTACAGTACTACGCTGTCGTTACATTTGTGCAGACAATTAGTTTGGTTATGTGTGCCCTTTGCTCCCACCAGGCTGACTGACGGACTACAACACACAGACAAACATACGGGTCATTACATAAACGGCTTTAGGCGACTCGAAATGAGCGTGATCAGCCTGCCACGGCTTACATTGCAACACCGATCACCGATACACAGTATTGTTGCGAGGGAGGGGGGCGTAGGGGTGGGGGGAGCATGTGTCCCACCAGGCGCCACTTTTGTATTTGGAGGCGAACCAAGTGCAACACCAAAGCTGAAGAAAAACGTACACATGAGGAGGGGCAGGGATGTTTGCACGTTGCCCAGGTTTTCCCCAAGATGGAGAAATGATGTCATCATAAAACTCGCTGAAGTTGTCATGCCTAACACCGTTTGAAATCTCTTTCAGCCTCAGATCCGCCACACTGGTCACCTAGAGGACTCGTAGGGAGATGAAGGTAGGCGCTTCTCACTTTTTCTTGCATGTTTCTTTCACTAGAGTGTCATTTGATTACAGTGGGCCTTTTTCTCTCTATAATAACTACGGGACAAGCACAGCGTATCTACTCAAGTTGTTACAGTGCAAGCTCTTAAGTCGAACCGTATACCAATTCCGTGATGTTGCACCTACCCTGCGATTCACTGGCGACCAGTCCAGGGTGTCCCCCGCCTCTTGCCCAAAGTCAGCTGGGCTAGGTTTCAGCTTTGATCCTAATGAGGATTAGCGATATAGGTGAGCTCGGGGGTGTTCTGTGTCTTGCTCAAGGGACACCTCAGCAGTTGCCAGGGAGCAGAGTAGCATCTCTATCACAACTAGTTGCAATTTCCGTGTGTCTGCAGCGGGACTTGAACATGTTCAACTGTTTTTCAAAGCCCATGTCCCAAATTAGCTCTACTGTGTGTCAATATAATAAATTACAGTTTAACATTGTTAACTGTCATAAAAGTATAAACATAAGTTAACAAGGCTATTATGGTTGTGTTAGAAACAATACAGCACTTTTTAAACACCTTTAATGACAGAAGTGGAAAGGTGTTAAATGTCATGTCACTGATGTACTGTACCTCATGCTTTTAATTTTTTGATATTAACTGTGACACAAATGTAAAATTACATCAACCACCAATGTAATGTAAAATGGTAATGTTAATAATAACATATGCTCAGTTATCCACATGGATACTAAAAGAACATGGACACCACCTGAGTTTTTGTCTTTTATATGTTCAAGAGTTGAGGTTCTGCTTCTTGTTCCTTTCATGAACAGCCAGAGTGTGAATTTTCACTAAACGTCATTGTTGGCGCTTTTCAAACATAAAGGGGAAAATTGATTATTGATTAAAGGAATGCATGAGTTGATTAGCATGATATTGCTTTCTGAAGTGATACTATTGTTGTGATATGCTTATTTAAGGCTTACACGAGTGTTGCATTTAGGAAAACAGTTTTTAGGAATTAACTCATCCAAGAACAAGGTGATTATATTATCGTAGAAATATACACCAAAGTAGCAAGTTTTGCAATGTTGTTAAACCTACGAAAGTGCAGGGAGGCATTCTCTGGAGTGAGCTGCTATGCAACATGCACACACGCGCAAGCACACACGGTGTAGTATGTATGCCAAGCCAGTATTTGGCCATTGTTGTTTAGAGACAACACAGATTTGACTTGTTGGAAGATAGGTAAGGATTGTACAATACTTCAGCTTTGAGCTTATCTAGAGGCCTCAAGTTTTGACATTTCTAAATGTGATTATTTCGTGCATAACAGCCATTCCAGCATCGATTAATGGCGTTATGTTGATGATGTAAAGGTACTATTGCAGTGAAAAGCATTACTAAGGGAAGAATGCACAAGTAAATTTGGCACACACATAATATTTTTTCATTCTTTTTTCCTGGCGTATCTCTCTTCCTGAAGTATTTTTTTTTCAAATATAAGACTATAATGCATGCTTGACTGAACTTTTTGCAGCTACTACCTGTATGTATTACAGTACATCTGGACATGGTGTGCAATTCCTATTTGGGGGTTAGTCAGCAGAAAATTTGCATATAGTCAACAACCAGCACTATCTTCAATTACTTTTCAGAATTTAATGAGAAAGCGCACTCCTTTGTCTAACTTTGGAAGATGACTGGATGTTGTCTGTGTTACACAGTGGTTGGAAGTTGCTGTGGTTTAGCATCATCTCACTAATTTGAGTTGTACTACTACCCTGAAACAACATGGGAATGTAAATGCATCTTCCCGTAGTATTTAGGCAGCCCCTCGCTAACCATTCACACAAAGACAAATACCACAGCAGCTGAGTCAGGTGCATTGCATAAGCATTTATTGCTCTGATACTTGCTAAACTGAGGTCCTGGGAGAATTGCTGACGTCTCGCGTGATTTGCACAATGCTGGTTGTAACTGGCAAGTTTGATCTAATTTCAGAGGCGTAATTTTCTTTTTCTTTGACAATTGTAAAACCCCTTCCTCTATCTATATTTTATTTCCCAGGAACTTGGAAGAGACAAGCTATTAATTTTACTTATCATTAGCAAAATAGTTGCCTTTTAGTCATATTTGAACCTTTTCATAAACATGAAAAAAAACAGTTTTCAGCAAGCACATTATTTTCTATTGACTTGGTAATCGTAAGTTAAAAATTTATTTGACAATTATGCTACTAGGCTAACGTTTTGTAAAGGGTTTGCCTGCCTAATGCCCCTAATGTATTAACATTGTTTAATTCATTAATTGTGAAGTATTGAGTCACATCTTCATTGTCAGTTCTTTCTTTGGCATACTTTTGGAAGTTATGGTCACTCAAAGAAAATATTGTATTGTTTATACTATATCCTATAGCACTGTTATAAAATAATTTCCTGTTTTGTGTAACCCCTGTAAAAAGTACCCCTCTGGGTTTATTTACCCTTGTCTCCAGATTAGTATATTTTCATTTAAATGTCTGAATTCCTAATGAGTAATGTCTGAATTCCTATTGTGAAATATGTTGAGATAACTATTGTGGGCTAAAATAGCCACGAGATGGCACTTTAGGTATGTGCTATGCAGCAAATACGTACTGTGCGCGTTGCATGTTAGGATTGAAATGCTCCAGCTAACCCGATGCTAGCGAGGCCACAAGACAAAAGAAAGAGAAGTTGATGATAGTTTTTGGGAAAATGTTGCTTTGTTTTTCATGTTGATGAGTCAATACACATATAAAGTTGTTGTAGAAATTTTTACTGTGCCATTTCTAGACGTTTTGTTTAATGGAGAAAGGTTAAAATATGCCTAATGTGGGCTAATGCTGGTGATTTGTATACATTTTGTTTCCCGAAAGTACATTGTATGAATTATGTTTAAATTCAAGAAAAAAGAAAGAGAAGTTGATGATAGTTTTTTGGAAAAAATATTGCTTTGTTTTTCACGTGAATGAGTCAATACACACCTAAAGTTGGTGTCAAAGAGTTCCAAGCCGGATTGCTTTTGATTTTGTTTACACGATCGAGGACTCCGGTGAGTGTACATATTAGCAATGCTACGTTGCTAGTAAAAGTGTAATGGACATATTTTATTTACAGCTATGATTGAAAATTGTTTGAAAAGGTTATTTGTCCTATAAAACCAACCGGAGTAAGCGATGAATGTACAAACATGTTGTGGTAGTTGAAAATAGTGAGTTTTGAGTCTTTGATTGCATATTTTCCATATAAGGCCTAGAAATGTTTACTGTGCCATTTCTAGACGTTTTGTTTAATGTAGAAAGGTTAAAATATGCTTAATGTGGGCTAATGCTGGTGATTTGTATACATTTTGTTTTCCGAAAGTTCATTGTATGAATAATATGTTTAAATTCATATTTAGGTAATGGGAAAAAAATTGCATAAATGAGATGTGAATGGGAAAAAGATTCATGAAAAAACCCCATTATTGAATAGAGAAAAGTGGTCTAAAAACTTGTGTAAAGTTATTTATGAATACTGTTAAAAATACAATGATGTCTGAATAGTTTATCATTACTTTTGTGTATCAGTATTTGAAGTTACACGTGAGTTAAGAGAAATGGTAAATATAATACTGTACAGTAACTGATGATGGATCAGTAAATGATGATTTAATCATTAATTGTAATTCTGCTATGACAGATTGTTTTTTTTGAGTGCTGGATCTACATTCTGGAGACAGTGTTGAGTCCGTCTAGGGTCTCAGTCTGATGCAAGGCAGGGTTAGAGGATTCAAAATCTTCATCCTGGCGGCACGGTGGGCGACTGATTAGAGCGTCTGCTTCACAGTTCTGAGGTCTGGGGTTCAATCCCCGGCCCTGCCTGTGTGGAGTTTGCACGTTCTCCCCGTGCCTGCATGGGTTTTCTCCGGGCACTCGGGTTTCCTCCCACATCCCAAAAACATGCGTGATAGGTTAATTGAAGACTCAAAATTGCCCATAGGTGTGAATGTGAGTGTGAATGGTTGTTTGTTTATATGTGCCCTGCGATTGGCTGGCAACCAGTTCAGGCTCCAGCACTCCCCCGACCCTTGTGAGGATAAGCGGCTCAGAAAAGGGATGGATGGATGAAATCTTCATCCTCATCTTCACCATCTTCCTGGAGATTCGTACCTGAACTAAGAAAAGCTCTAAATTTGCAGAAAAAACATGTATACAACACACATATACATTCTACCCGGGTAGCACTCACACATTACACACTGACAAACAAACGAACATCGAAATGTGACTGCAATAAGCTGTGAAGGGACAATTTAAGGTTGTCTATATTATATAATTAGAATTCAAGTTTAAATTGTGATTGTTTATTTTTTGTTGTTGCAAAAAAAAAAAAAATCTGTGTTCAATTTATTACTAAACCGTCCCTCACTTCCTGAGTTGAACCTGATTACAATGTTGATGTGTTACACACCGGTGTTACATCATTCCTTTTTATGGCAAGCCAGCCAGGAGCGAGGTTGAACAGTATATATATGTGTTAAATGTATATGTTAAAGATGGATGTTTTGAACACACACACACGCACACACACACACACACACACACACACACACACACACACACACACACACACACACACACAAAATCTTATTTACTTGAATATTCCTGTTAATTATCATTTCATTTTACTTTTGACTTTAAATTGAATACAATGGCAGATTGTCATGACAAACTGTTACTGTGTGTGTGTGTGTGTTTGGTGCTACTAATCGCGATGCAGATCAAGACTTAATTGAATCCCTTGAGAAATATGGCCCAATAGCTGGAATAAAGAGAGTGCAAGATACAGGACAATTAGATGGAGAAATTGTCATCGTTAAAAAGTTGGTATCCAGAAGAGCCAAAATTGAGCCTCTTCTCCCAATAGAAGTTGCAAATGTGGACAACCCAGGTATAAAGTGGCAGGTAGACCTTGTTCCAACACATACTTCATCTACTGACCAAACCCCAGCTGTCTTGTGCATGTCCTCTACTGACTCCAGTATCAGGAGTGACTCTGATAAAGGCGCCCACTCAGAAATTAGTAGAAGAAAAAAATCTGAACATGGGAGAGGTTTACTCCCAACAACTACTATGACATCCAAATTAAATGAATCTGGTACAATAAAGAAGAACCAAAAACTAATTAGCAGTATAACCAACCTAACTGACTAATGAAGTAACAAACCCACCTGAAATACAACATGTTGTGGTGGAACATGTGATCAAAAGTCTGCCCAGTAACTCCAAATGGATGAGGACGTTCTCTGGTAAAATACCCAAACTCACAGGAGAGGCAGATTATGAGACATGGTCTACACATGCTGAGTTAATCTTTAACGATGAGAGTCTTTCTGTTGTTCAACGGAGAAAAATACTGCTGTTCAACGGAGAAAAATACTGCTTCCCCCAGCTTCAGATGTGGTACGGCAGCTTGGTACTTCAGCCCATCCTAGACATTACGTGCAGTTGCTTGACTCTGCATATGGACTAGTTGAGGATGGAGAAGAGGTGTTTGCAAGGTTCTTGAATACTAATCAGAAACCAGGGGAAAAGGTATCCTAGAACACCTCGACAGTGGAGGGACCTACGCGAGGATCCTGTTCGTGGACTTCAGCTCAGCGTTCAACACCATCATCCCTGAACTCCTTTCATCCAAGCTTCTCCAGCTCAGCGTCTCACCTGCCATCTGCCAGTGGATTTACAGCTTTCTGACGGGCAGGACACAGCAGGTCAGGCTGGGGGAGGCCACCTCATCCACACGCAGCATCAGCACTGGGGCGCCCCAAGGTTGTGTCCTCTCTCCGCTGCTCTTCTCTCTCTACACGAACGACTGCACTTCAGCGAACCCGACTGTCAAACTCCTGAAGTTTGCAGATGACACCACTGTCATCGGCCTCATCAAGGACGGTGACGAGTCTGCATATCGACAGGAAGCGGAGCAACTGGAGCTGTGGTGCGGCCGACACAACCTGGAGCTGAACACGCTCAAGACTGTAGAGATGATCGTGGACTTCAGGAGGCATCCTTCGCCACAGCTGCCCCTCACGTTGTCCAGCTGCCTTGTGTCAACCGTCGAGACCTTCAAGTTCCTGGGAATTACAATCTCCCAGGACCTGAAGTGGGCGACCAACATCAACTCCGTCCTCAAAAAGGCCCAGCAGAGGATGTACTTCCTGCGGCTTCTGAGAAAGCACGGCCTGCCACTGGAGCTGCTGAGACAGTTCTACACAGCGGTCATCGAATCAGTCCTGTGTTCTTCCATCACAGTCTGGTTTGGTGCTGCTACAAAAAAGGACAAACTCCGACTGCAACGGACAATCAAAACTGCTGAAAGGATTGTCGGTACCCCCCTACCCACCCTTGAGGACTTGCACGCTGCCAGAACTAAGACAAGGGCGTGCAAAATCCTCTCGGACCCTCCCCACCCCTTTCACCAGCTCTTCCAGCTCCTTCCCTCAGGTAGGCGCTACCGATCAATGCAAACTAGAACTAGTAGACATTCCAACAGCTTCTTCCCTCTTGCAATCAACTTCTTAAACAGCTAACCTATAATTCCATTACAACAAGCTAACAATTTTTTGACTTGAGTTCGTTGTCACATTTCTGTGGGGCCAATTATGTATTACTCGTGCACTCGCTGTAGTTGTCTCGCCATGCTGCACTATTTGCATATACTGGCCACTCATGCCAGAGTAGCATCTGCTCCATTTGCACACTGATTGAGGAGTATCCGTAACATTTGCACAGCCATTGTCCCAGATTATCGCACTACTCGTCACTTTAAACCGCATACACTCCTTGAAGTCTCAGCGCCCTTTGCACAATGGTCATTGCACCGGACTATTGCGATATTAGTCATTCGAACTGGTCTAAGTGCTAGAGGACTCTGCATCTTTTTGCACAATTGTTTTTTGTCAATGTCTTTATGTCTCCAAAGTGTTCTGTAAATTGACTGTCTGTTGTACTAGAGCGGCTCCAACTACCGGAGACAAATTCCTTGTGTGTTTTGGACACACTTGGCAAATAAAGATGATTCTGATGATTCTGATTCTGATTACCTTCAGAGACTGCAGAGTGTCCTGTGCACTGCTGTGAAGAGAGGTGGTGTAAAACAGGGGAATGCTGACAGACACTTACTAAAGCAGTTCAAATGTGGCTGCTGGGACCACAGCCTAGTCTTACAGCTGGAACTAAAAAAATTAAGTACCTCCTCACTTTGCAGAGCTGTTGCTTCAAGTGCGTACTGAAGAGGACAGGATAGCATCCAAAAATGACAGAATGCAGCGTCACTTTGGCTCCACTAAGACCAAGCCATTTGTAAACATTCACTCTGTGTCTGACATGTCTCCCTGTGATTCCAGTGCCAGCTTACTTCAGTCATATATCTCTGAAACTGAAAGTCTGTGAACCCAAGTAGCCCAGTTACAAATGCAGCTTAACAGCAAGAAATATAAAAAAACAGAAGAAACAAAAAATTAAAGCTGCCATATCGCCAAATAACTTAACTGCACCAGGGGCCGAACCACATGCTCATCAAGTGATTCCGCAGAACACACTCAATTCAAGATCCCAACCAAAAGCGTCGTTTTGTTTTAAGTGCGGTGAAAATGGCCACATCGCCAGGAACTGTGACAAGCCCATGAACAAAGCCCTTGTAGACCAAAACTATACAGAACTGAAACTCAAGCACGATGAGTGGAAGGCAAGACAGTCTTTAAACTTGACCAGGTTCCAGTAATGGGACGTACCGGAAGTTGTTTCCTGTCATGGACTTAAAGTCAGGCTATTATCAATTAGAAATGGAGGAGGAGGATAAACATAAGACCGGCTTTGTCACGCCGATGGGTTTTTGGGAATTTAGTAGGATGCAACAGGGGGTAACCAATGCAAGCACCTTCCAGCGAGTCATGCAAAAGTGTATGGGATCACTAAATCACAAAGAAGTGCTGGTATTCCTAGATGATTTTTCGATACTCTAGAACAACATGAAGACAGGCTTTTCAAGGTGCTCAATCGATTGAGAGAGTTTGGTCTCAAATTGTTGCCAGAGAAATTCCATTTCTTCAGGAAGACTGAGATACCTTGGACACATTGTCTTAGAACATGGTGTAGAAACCGACCCCCAAAAGATTGCTGCACTAACCACATGGCCCCGGCCGAACAACATCTCCAAGTCGTTCCTTGGTTTCACCGGATACCATCAGAGATTTGTAAAAAATTACTCCAAGATTGCGAAGCCCCTAAATAGCCTAATAGCTGGGTACGCCCCTGCTAAGAAAAAATAAACATGAGATTACTTACAAAGGTCGAAAGTCATTCTCCAATGTTGAATTAAAGAAGCCTTTTAAGGATAAATAGACACCCTCATGCGAGGTGGCATTTAAAACTCACATTGAACGATTGACATCAGTGTTGGGATTTGGTGACTCCAAGAAACCATACATACTCCACACAGATGCCAGCTCACATGGGCTGGGAGCTGCCCTGTACCAGCAGCAGGATGGTAAAATGAAAGTTATTGCATATGCCAGCCGTGGGTTATCCAACTGTGAATGCAGGTACCCCACGCACAAGCTTGAGTTTCTCAGCCTCAAGTGGGCAATCACAGATAAATTTGCGGATTACCTCTATGGAGTGGAGTTTAGTGTCCTAACAGACAATAACCCCCTGACCTACATTTTGACTTCTGCTGAACTGGATGCCTGTGGCCATAGGTGGCTTGCACATCTGTCCAAGTTCAGTTTCAGCATCAGATACAAGGCTGGAAAAAGAAATCAGGATGCAGATGGGCTGTCAAGACATCCGCATGCCCCTGCAGAAGTTGATGATAGTGCCGCAGTTGAGGTTGAACGGGTCCGGCAGTTTATGTTCAAGGTTTTGAATAATAGAAGTGAGGAAACTTTTCTAAAAGATACTGTCAGAGCCGTTTTTGAGAGACATCAGGTGGACAAACTCTCTGAGATGGAGGAAGCAATTTGTCACTCACCTGCCATTGTGGAATGTCTGGCGATGGATGCAAGTGAAATTTCCTTTGAATATGCCCTGCTTCATGGATCTGCCACATTTCCAAGAATGTCTCAGCATGATTGGGCGGTGGAGCAGAGAAATTATCCCACAATCAACACAGTAATAGAAATTGTTCGAGCAGGATAAGAAGAGAGGGAGGTCCAGTTACTGCTCAGTGTTCAAGACCAGCTGACATTACAGGATAAAGTCTTGTACAGGAATTGCAAGAAGGAGAATCAGCCTACCCTTCAGCTCCTTCTCCCAAAGAAATACAGGGACATGACACTGGTCAGTCACCATGATAACGTTGGTCATTTGTGGTACCAGAGGACATTGAATTTAGCACATGGCTAATGGTGATGGTGAAGTGGAATTACAATATCCATCGATAAGTCAGGATGGATTCACTGTTGTGCATGACATGCCCAAAACTAAGGCCAGACCTTCCTTGCACCTGGATGTAAATCTAAAAGGGTCAAATCTTAACCCGACTGCTAAGGAGTTCTATCCCCAGAAACTGAAAGGAGTGGAACACTCAATCACATCCCAGATCCCAAGTGCAGAGGCAGATGTGGAAATTAACTTACCTGCTGATCCCTTGCCTGTGGAAGATGTTACTTCACCTGTGGAGAGAAATTACCTACCTTTGTATACTTGCCGGATGGGACAAGGTTACCTGTGGACGAAACACTTACCTGCTCATGTACCTGTCAATGAAGGTCACTCATAACCAAATTAACTAGATAATAACAAACCTGAACCAGAAACCGATAACACAGAATTGACAGGGAAAAACAAAAGATGACAACCAGAGAGACAATGTTACAGAGGAAATTGGATTGACTGGTGCTAGTTCTGCTCAGAATGGAGGGTCAGAGTCTAGATGGCCAGCTAGAACTAGAAGAGAGCCTGACAGGTTGTCATACAAAACCCTTGGAAACCCTTTGACCCTGGGCATGCGCTCCATAATGCATAGTCTCAACCAAGTTTTCACAGAAGCCCTTGATTTTCTAATGTACCAAGTTATTCATATTTCCCTTACACTATTCCAGTTATGGATGTTTGAGTGGGGGTTGACATGCAGAGAGGCATGCCAATTAAGGGCGGATGGATGTAACCCCTGTAAAAAGTACAGCTCTGGGTTTATTTACCATTGTCTACAGATTAGTATATTTTCATTTAAATGTCTGAATTCCTAATTAGTGCCTATTGCGAAATATGTTGAGATAACTATTGTGAGTTAAAATAGCCACTAGATGGCACTTTAGATATGTGCTATGCAGCAAATACGTACCGTGAGCGTTACATGTTAGGATGGAAATGCTCCAGCTAACCCGATGCTAGCGAGGCCACAAGACAAAAGAAAGAGAAGTTGATCATAGTTTTTGGGAAAATATTGCTTTGTTTTTCATGTTAATGAGTCAATACACATCTAAAGCTGTTGTAGAAATGTTTACTGTGCCATTTCTAGACGTTTTGTTTAATGTAGAAAGGTTAAAATATGCTTAATGTGGGCTAATGCTGGTGATTTGTATACATTTTGTTTTCCGAAAGTTCATTGTATGAATAATATGTTTAAATTCATATTTAGGTAATGGGAAAAAAATTGCATAAATGTGATGTGAATGGGAAAAAGATTAATGGAAATAAAACATTGAATAATGAAAAGAGGTCTAAAAGCTCGTGTAATGTGATTTATGAATACTGTTTTAAATGTCTGAATAGTTTATCATTACTTTTATGTATCAGTATTTGAAGTTACACCTGAGTTAAGAGAAACGATAAATATAATACTGTACAGTAACTGATGATGGATCAGTAAATGATGATTGATAATTAATTTTAATTCTGCTATGGCAGATTTTTTTTTTGGAGTGCTGGCTCTACATTGTGCAGACAGCGTTGATTCTGTCCAGGGTCTTTGTCTGAGGCAAGGCAGGGTTAGAGGATTGTAAATCTTCATCATCATCTTCACCATCTTCCTGGAGATTCCTACCTGGACTAAGATAAGCTCTAAATGCGCAGAAAAAAAATGCATACATCACATATACATTCTACCCGGTAGCACACACACATTACACATTGACAAACGAACAAACTTCGAAATGAGACAGTGGTAAGCTGTGAAGGGACAATTTAAGGTTGTTTATATTATATATCCATCCATCCATCCATTTTCTGAGCCGCTTCGCTCACTAGGGTTGCGGGCGTGCTGGACTCTATCCCAGCTATCATCGGGCAGCAGGCGGGGTACACCCTGAACTGGTTGCCAGCCAATCACAGGGCACATACAAACAAACAACCATTGGCACTTACATTCACAGCGACGGGCAATTTAGTCGTCAATTAACGTACCATGCATGTTTTTGGGACGTGGGAGGGAACCGGAGTGCCCGGAGAAAACCCACACAGGCACGGGGAGGACATGCAAACTCACACACAGGCGGGGCCGTTGATTGAACCCGGTCCTCAGAACTGTGAGGCAGACGCTCTAACCAGTCGTCCACTCTGCCACCCCTTATATTATATAATTAGAATTAAAATTTAAATTGTGATTGTTTATTTTTTGTTGTTGGGAAAAAAAATTATGTGTTCAACTTATAACTAACCCATCCCTCGCTTCCTGAGTTGAACCTGATTTACAATGTTGAAGTGTTACACACCGGTGTTACATCATTCCTTTTTATGGCGAGCCAGCCAGGAGTGAGGTTGAACAGGTTAGCCATATGTTAAAGCTGGATGTTTCCACGACGCGAATGAGGATAAACAGTATAGAACAGTGATTACCGACCAGGGTGCCATGAGTGATCATCAGGGGCGCTGCAGGAAATTGTGCAATTTGTCTGAAAACTATTTTTATACAAATATATCTTGGCTCATAAATCTATGCCAGCAATATATATTGAAAGTTAGAACAATCAAATGTTCTTCAATTATATGGCAAGACAGTACAATAATGAAAGTTACGTATGTAAGTATGGTTCTATGAATCCCGAATGACCGCCAGAAGGCAGTGGTGAAAGCACTGAATATTCCTCTCTCGCATACGCAGTTTGAGTATGCATACCAAAAAAGTGACCCCCCCCCCCCCCCCCCCACACACACACACACACACACACTCAACAACCCACAACAGGTAACCACCAATGTTGACCCATGCAGGCAAAACGGAGAAGCTCCGAGTTGAAGATAGCTAATCCGACCCATAATCGAGACGCTAAAGCGGCCAGAGAGATGGCATCATCATCCTGAGCAAACACTGGCACGGGCTGGGGGGACTGTCACAACTGCGGAAGCAGTATGGTGACTCTTCCAGGAGGGACCTCCTCCCAATCAATATTGCATGAAGACACTCCATCTCAGATGCGGGCTGTGCCCCAGTCCTCACCATCCGAGAGGTGCCTGATGCATTGGCAGCCTCACAACGCCATCTCGATCGTCACAGCTGAAAAGAAGGCAGCCGCCTAGAGGGAGGCATGCAACCGTCATCCATGCGCTGATCTCCAGAAAAACTCTCACCAAGAAGGTCAGGACCGAGGCATCCTGGACAGAAGCCATGGCCACCAGTGGCCTCAAGGAGGGCACCAAAGGCAACACAACAGTGAGAGTCTTCCGTTGTGAATGGCCATATAGGACCCCGTATGCGAGAAAACTGAGGGAGGGGGGTGCACACGCCGCATACACAGCAGAGTTGGGCAACTCTAGCAGATGTTGGGCGCGCAGCAGAAGCAGTTTACGCCCAACACAAGACCAGTAGTGTTAGAGCGACAAATAACATCGTGTAAGCTGAGGAAAGGGGGGCGGAGACCACCTAATCAACAAACGAGAGACACGCAGCACCAGCGCCAGTGCCAACAACATGCACAGCACGCGAAGGCAATGGTAAACACTGATGTGGCAACCAAAAAGCCCGCGTAAGCTGAGGGAAGGGGGCACAGATGCCACTTATTCAACATACGCTAGCACCAGCGGCTCACTTAGCGTAGCAACAACAGCGTAAGCTGGGAGAGGAGGTGCGAACCCTGCCATCACCAGCAAAGGCCACAAATAAATGCATAAATTAATTAACCGAACGGACAATCAATGCCAATAAGGCAGGGAAGTGGCCGACTAAGCCCAGCAGATGTGGAATCATGAAGATGAGTCAGAGTTGATTAACTCGGGTGCCAACTTTAGGCAAAACGGACAGTCATTCAACAGCCACTCAGCGGCACATGCACTAGGAGCCTCCTTTGAAACAACCACTTTGCGGCACCTGCGGTAACTAGTCTATCTGTGGCTCACTGTAAAAGGCCGCAACGGCGTAAGCTTGGAGAGGGCGTTCGAACGTCGCCCACGCAATCAAAGGTCATGAATCCATAATAAAGAAGTCCACCGAACAGACAATGAGAGTCAACTGAGCTGGGAAAAGGTGCGCAAACGCCATCTAAAGCCAATACAGGTGGGATAAAAAAACATGGTAGAGTCAAGCAGCCTTAGCGCCAACACTAGGCTAATGAATAGCTACTCTGCGACACGGGTGGGAACAACTCTACCTGCAGTTCACTATGAGAAACGCAACGCCGCAGTCTGGGTGAGGGCACGCGAACGTCGCCCTCACCAGCGAAGGCCATGAACAAAAGCCAATAAACCCCACCGAACAGAAAGCAAGAAGTGTCTCAAAGCTGACGTAAGGTGAACGAATGCCACCCAAAGCCCGTAGAGATGGGATAAACAAGCAAGGCAGGGTTAGGAAGCCTGACTGCTAATCCCAGGCCGACCGGATAGTCAATAGCTATACAGCAGGATGTGCGGTGACAATCACACCCACAGATATGCATTGTTTTTTGCACTCTGTATTTTCAAAAGTTGTCTATTAATAGCATACGCGTCGGCATTGACAGAACAGCAACCCTCATGAAAATCGGTTAAAAAACAAGCAAGTTCCAACTTATTTTCAGTGTCTAGTCATTGCATTCCATGGGAACGGCAACCTTCCCAACACAGCCGCCATGCTGGCGCCCTAGTGTTCACATCTATGATCACACCAGCGGAGGTGGGATGAACAGAGCCAGTCATAGAGACAAGCAGCCTAGACGCAACAGCCAGACTAACTGGATCGACAAACAACAGTTGCATTGTGGCACGCGTGGTAACTATATACCGCAAGCGTCTCACAATGAAAAAACGCAATGACCTATGCTGGCAGAAGGGGCACTGACACTACAGTCACCAGCAAAGGCCACCGTTCAAAGTTATAAACCCAGCAGTGCGGGGACACCACATCGGCGGCTCGCTTTGAGAAGTTGCAGCGCTGAGAGATGCGAACGTTGCCTTTGCCAGCAAAAACAAGGTGAAACAAACAGAGGCAAGTTGCCTGGGCGGTAACACCAGGCTAAATTGGATAATCAATAGTTACGCCGCAACACGTGCGATGGTGCAGTACAATTCCATTCCGAAGAACAGATAGGGTCAACAACTTACCTTAGTTTCATTGGGACAGGTTAGAGAGTAGTTCTACCACACCAGGTCTCAAACAAAAGAGACTCCACTGCGGCGTCAAACTATTTCTCAACACAAACCAAATCATCATTGCAGCCTTTGGAGGACAAAGCGTTGCAGCTCCGACTTAACAGTCACAAGGCTTCCAGCGACGGGGAAATTATGTCTGATAGACAATTCCTAATTTTCTTCAGTTGCTCGATTTGGGGGTATGCGAAACGGCACGCGAGAAGAAAAGAGGAACTGATCCCGTGTGACACCGGAACTTATACTTGTTACGGGTCACTGGGGGAAGTCACACGTGACTTTTTTGGTATGCATACTTGAACTGTGCATGCGCAAAGGGAATATGGCGGTCACCAGGGATGAAATAGAATGCTTTGTATCCAACTGTTGCCATTCATATAACAGAATAAGTTATGCTTTCCTGTGAACATATCAGCTTTATTTTCAACTAAACAGGCCCAGATTCCACGCTGTGCAAGTCCAATTTTGAGTTAACGAAGATAAGATCATCATTACTATGATGTGTATTATCGAAGTACAGTATATTTGTCGTCTTGTGCTGTAATCTGTAAAATGGGTATATTGGGTAAATAAAGGTCGGGAAACACCGGTATAGAAAATGGATGAATGGATATTATCAGTGTGTGTGGCTTAGATTTTACTTGAACTTCAAGTTTCACTCATTGATGTCACTCGTAAATCACACGTGCGTTCATTTAGTTTTTCGTCAATGAGCACAGTAAAAATGAAATCTTCCATCACTGACTGTGCAACAGCCCAACATAGTAAGTCTCATTCATTCTCTGCAAAACCTAAAGAAAAGAAAATACTTGGAGCAGGAGATTGAGCATGCTCTCAGAGATTCATAATGAGGTTTTATGTAGACTTGTGTATATAATTCACTCATGTTGGTGCTTGCAAAATGATCATTCTACTTACAGTTTCCCTCATGCTTGAGCCATTGTTGAATTGAACCAGAGGGTTAACTGAATATTAAATTGAGTGAAAACAAGTATTCTTTTTTTTTTTTAAATTTAAAACCTTATTCTCACATACAGTTATTCATTAAAATATATAATGTTTAAGTTCATCTTCCTGTTTGCAGCTTTGCAGGAGAAGTACAAAAGTCAATCGACCCAATTTTGATTGTTATTTTAGTTTCTCATCAAAACTGTTTCAGCATTTTCCATGCTTCTGCTGAAACACCGGTCACTTGGTTTGCTGTGCACAAAGAGGTGATTCACAGCAGGATTATTTTATGTGCTAGAATGAGAGGCACTGTAAGTCTTTCCTCCTGCTTGCCTCTTACATGTTCTCTTTGTTCTGCTTACTGTAAAAGCATCACGCATCATCAAGCAATTCAATCTCATTATAGTTATTTGAATCAAAATACTGCAGTTATTTTTTCTAGGTTTACACATATTGTTAAATGTTATTGTTTCAGTCCAATGAGTCCTTTTATCTAACCAAAATCGTTTTGAGTGTAACCTAGAATTTTTTCAAGCAGCCTTGTAAAGTGTTAGCACTGGTAGTGTAATGGTACATGCTGCTTCCTTTGGTGCAAATGGCATGGGTTCTAGTCCTAAACCAAGATTTAAAAAAAAACTGGTGGGTAGTATCAGCAACGGCATCTGTTGTAAAAACTGTGCCAAACAAAAAATGAGAATAACTCTGTGCTGACCCCTGATGGGACAAGACAAAAGTCACAACAACAAAAACCTTTGTAGGGTGAAAAATCTAATGTTCTCATAAAATTTAAAACTCACCTGCATACTCTGAGCATATGGGGTAACTGTAAATTACTTCTCTGGTCGTTGTTAATATATTGATCTCTTATTGGCCTTTATAAAAGGTCCTGTATTTTGGCTATTTAGACTGCCATAGAGTGACTCTCTAACATGGACTGTAGTATAAAAGTGGCAATTTCATTAAAAAAAACACCTTGATTTTGTCATACGAGTGTCCAGAAAAGGCCACTCTGACAGCTAATTCTGTTCGACCCAGTTTTGTATCCACTTTGTCCGTATTTGGCTAACACCGCCCCCTTTCTTCTGATTGGTTGCGTCCGTGTAGAAGAGCACACGTGTTTGTTATGATGACAGTGCTTCCTCGGTAGAGGAAAAGAAAGGCGGCGCTCTTACGTAGACAAGCTTGACAAATTCAAATGACCTGATTTCAGTCATCTGCAGAAAAACGTCTGGAACTCAGGAATGCTCGGATGATTTCAATTCATATTTCACCTTTACTGAGGCACCATAGAGACAATATTAAATCTCAAGTACTAAAAAAAGTTGTTTTGGGAAAATATGTCCTCTTTAATAAATTTATCAAGCTCATGCACAGACATTTTTGGGGGCAGGTGCTCAAGCCAAAAAATGGGCACCCACCGGCAAAATTACTATGAAGAAAAAACAGTAGTATTTAACTTACGTGTTTCTTTCTGTAAACATAGTTAATAAAACAACTATTAACAAAGGAGGTGAATGGTAGCTATAGTAAAAAATCTACACACCCCTGTTCAAATGTTAGGTTTGAAAAACAAACAACTGAGATAACATGGTTGCACAAGTGCACACACCCTCTTTTAAACGTGGATCTGGCTGTATTCAGATTGAAGCAGTCACGTTTAAACTCCTGTTAAATAGGGGTCAGCACACACCTGACAGTGTTTAAAGTGCCGCTAATTACCCCACATAAATTAAGGTGGGAGTATATGTACAATTCTACCAAGGACTCAAATAAATCCCCCTCAAATATATATTTTTAAAGTGGTGCTAAGCAGGCCCAAAAATGGCATGTACATTCGTCACACCACAGAGAAGAGTAATGTAAACAAGCCTGCCAAATTTGAATGAATAAAACAAATCGCTAAGTACGGTATATGAAATCAGGTTTCAAAACTTGAATAATAAGGGTCACCTCTCTCAGACACTGTGCGCGTGTCGAATGGATGCGCCAAAAAGAATCAAACATACTGAGGGGGTGATAGCTTATACAATGTAAAATCACGTTAGGAGGCTCAACTTCAAAATTGAATGGTTATTGTGGACAATAATCATAAAAATAAGCAGACAAGTCAACTTACCCTCGTTGTTGGTGACATAATGTCACAGCCAAACACGCCACCTGATGACACCTGGTAGGAGGAAGCCCAGGGAGTTAGACAGTCGGCACCGCCCCATTCACTAGTATCAAGTTACCCACGAAGCCATGTTGTCTCTGGTAAAAGTTTACAAAACTATCCGTCGTAAAATATGCACTGCAGAGTCGGCTGGTGGTGTTGCTTTTCAGCTCGCCATCTGCGTTTGTCTTTAAAAAGTCAACCCATCGCTTTTTACAAATTATTTTCCTACTTTTTTGGCCGCTTAGAAAAACATCACAGAGTTGTTCTGTAAATTGAGGAATCCAGCAAAGACGCATTTTCGGGGTGTAGCCATTGTTAGCTTGCTAATTGCAGGCTGGAGTGGTAAATGGGCCTTGTTATGGATGCTAAGCATAGCTAACTCACAACTGAGCAGCCAAACGAAATGAGATGAAGAAAAAAAAATGGGCTGCAGCAAAAAGGGCACTTTTTTCATCTGGGGCAAAAGGGCAGGTGCTTGAGCACCACTTGGGGTCTACTGTTTGTGTGAATGTGGCTGAAATTTACTATAGCTTGTGTGAGTTTACATTTTTGGTTTTATTGTTAAAGCTGCAGCTTTATTTCTAATATGATTACGATGACAGTGAATCCCTAAAAGAGAAGGGAGCTAATGGGTAAAGTGAGTATTAGAATTCGCGCCAATCCCAATCCTTAGACCTTCCTCTCCGTTTTAGCTCTTGGTTTTGCACATGCACGTCCCAATATCTAGGGTAAGGGCTAAGACAAAGGGGTGTATAGCCCTTGAAATCAAGTGTGGTTGGGGAGCTTACTTGAACAATAGTCTCTCCACTTGAAACCGAGGGGTATGGCACTCGGTTTGCTTACAAGACGGCGGAACGGACAAGGAAGTACATAAATGTAAGTGAGCATAATTATCGATATTCATACTAATGACAGTCATGTTTTTATCAATGTAAATACCATTCATGTTTTGGGAATTGTTGGTAAACGTCTCCTTATGACGAGCTCGCCCATCGCTAGTCATCCATCAGACTTCAAATAAATTCAAAGAAAACACACTTCACTACAATGTACTACAAAAAAGAATTTATAATAGTAACATTCATTTGACATGACATGGCATCCTGGAAATGTAAACAACTGTCGTGTCTGCCCACGACACAGCCAGCAAGAGGTAAGGGGTGTTGACGTGTCGTCCCAATCTGGTTTTAAAGTAACAACGTATTACAAAAAAAGAACACCATAAAGTGTGGTGGTGGCAAGGTGATGGTCCGGGGATGTTTTTCTAAATTTGTTTGATGATGAGAAACATTTAAGTGTGACGAACATGTCAAAAGTCAATAGAGCGCATTATACATAGGTGTAGAGGTTATGAAAAAGATGTACACTTTCATTCCAATATGCCACCGCCCACTAGAGGTTATGAAAAGGTTGTAGCCTACACTTTCATTCCAATATGATGCGTATATATGACTGCATATATATACATATATGCTCATAAGTTTACATACCAAGGGAGAATTTGTGAATTATTATTTTTTTAAATACAACTTATGACTGAACAACAACCATCATTAATTTCTTTATGGTTAATTTTTGTTGAATAATAATGCTTTTCTAAAATGCTTGACAGTTTAATTTGAATCCCATTAAAATAAAATTAAATGTGTTTCGCCTGGTCCTTCATGTTTTCTTTAAACAATTGTACACATCTTACAAATTCGGCCTGTGTAGTCAAACATATGAGCACAACTGTGTGTTTTCTTATTTACTAAATAAAAGTAGGGCTGTGAATTTCAAAATAAGAGCAAGTAAATAAAAAGTATTACGTGTTTAAATAAAGTGCTTAACTTCAGAATAATACTTCATGTTTTGATCATATGGGTAGAAGCAAAATCATGCATTGTAAAAATGCAATGTACACAGGTAGAAGGGTTTTCCAGAATTTTTAGGTCAACTTTAAGGGTGCGCATTATACACGAGAAGTACTTTGTTAATGCAAGCTTGGCGTCATTGAAAAATACTGATTGGTGACGTATTTACTAGAGCTCCGACTCGCCGTGTAAATCCCCAATCGCTATTCGTATTGACAGTAACTAATGAATAGCATATCACAATTGAATCATCCTTGTACTATTAAATACTTGTCATTGTCCAACAAATAAAAAGTACAATTTGATTATTTGAAAACTGTCTATTGCCCCGTGGTTAAGTCTTGGTCGCAAGTTTTTTTGGGTTGCAAGTTGCCGCATGGCTTCACTTCATTGGAGCTCCTGTCAGAAGAAAATACGTGCTTTCATTAATTAATTATGATTTAGGATTAGTTTTTCGCGAATTAATTGGCAATCATTCGTTCATAGCACAAGTATTTACACCTCTGTTTGCCGATACAACACAAACACATCAAAATTACTTGATTTAAATCCAAACAACAGTGCAAGCATAAACACCTTTACAGTGCCGTGAAAAAGTATTGCCCCCTTCTCAAATTCTTATATTTTTGCATAGTTTCCCCACTTTGTTTACGATCATCAAATATAATACAAGTGAACATAAAATGCTGTTTCTTAATGGTGATTTCATTTATTAAGAAAACAAAAGTATTCAGTTACCTGGCCATGTGTGAAAAAGTAATGGTCCCCTAAACCGAATAACTGGTTGGGCCATCATCAGCAGCAACAACTGAAATCGAGCTTTTTCAAAAACTGGCAACGAGACTTTCACCAATCAGTGGAGATATTTTGGCCCACTGTTCCTTGGAGAATTGTTTAAATTCAGCAAAAATGGAGGGAGTTCGAAAATGAACGGCCTTTTAAGGTCATGCCACTCCATTTCAGTCAGATCCAAGTCTGGACTTTGACTAGGCCAGCCCAAAACCTTCATTTTGTTTTTTTAAGCCATTCAGAAGTTGACTTGCTGTTGTGTTTTGGATCGTTATCCTGCTGCAGAACTCAAGTGCGCTTTCAGCTTGAAGTCACAAACTGACTGCTGAACACTCTGCTTCAGGATTTACTAAAGAGCAGAATTCACGGTTCCATCAATCCCAGCAAGTTTGTCCAGGTCCTGAAAGAGCAAAGTAGCCAAAGACCATGACACTACCAACACCATGTTTGTCTGACACAAAGACCATGACACTACCAACACCATGTTTGTCTGATCGTATGATGTTCTTTTTCTGAAATGCTGATCGTAAAAGACGGCATACGGTGCTGTCGGAGTAAATGTCATGTAGTGTTGGCGCTGCCTGCCCGAAAAACGGCAAGATTTGATGGCAATAGTCTGACATAGTGCAATTGGGAAAGACCAAATTTGTCTTGTAGTCTGATCCAGGCATAAGGCGGGCCTTTATGTTCTTTTTGGTCAGCAGTGATTTTGGCCTTGGAACTCTGCCATGGATGCCATTTTTGCGCAGTCTCTTCCTTATTGTTGTGTCATGAAGTGACCTTAACTGAGGCAAACGAGGCCTGCAGTTCTTTAGAGGTTGTCTTGAGTTCCTTTGTGGCCTCCTGGATGATTCATTGCCGTTCTCTTGGCGTAATCTTTGTCCTGGGAAGGTTCACCACTGTTCCACGTTTTCTCAGTGTGAGGATAATGGCTCTCCCTATGGTTCGCTGGAATCCTAAAGCTTTAGAAATGGCTTTTGTAACCCTTTCTAGACTGATAGATGTAAGTTACTTTATTTCTCGACTGTTCTAAAATTTCCTTGGATCGTGCCATTTTGTTGCAGCTTTTTTAGATCTTTTAGGTGATTTTGTCCGGACAGAATCTGTTTAAATGATTTTTTGATTGAACAGGTCTGGAGATAATCAGGCTTGGGTATTATCATTGAAAATTAACCAAAAGTGGTGATTAGCCACAATTAATTCATGCTTTAACAGAGAGGGGGTGGGGGGTAATTACTTTTTAAATTTGGCGGTGAGTTGATGATTAAATAAACTAAACAATTGCAGATCTGTTACCTTCTATTAAATCAAAGGGGGTCAGCGGGTATTGGAGCGGTGGGGTTGGGGGAGTTAGCCAAGGCAAATGGTATTTAATTACTGTATTTCAATTCTGTCATCCCCTACGCTGGAATTCATTATTACAACAGAATAGTCGCTTCGATATGACGTACTGTAGGTGGCCCCTTCTATGCGATGATTCTACAACACTCTACAACTGTTTTATTCTGTTTTGAAGGACAGCAAGTAGGGGAAAAAGATGGCTTCTTCGGGAGAGGCAATATTTTAAATTTCCCTATTATTGCTGCGTTTTGTGCATGCATTGCTAGGGCTAGGGCTGTCACGATCGAATATTTTTAGAATCAATTAACCTATCGAATAATTCATCCATCCATCCATTTTCTGAGCCATCCATCCATCCATTTTCTGAGCCGCTTCTCCTCACTAGGGTCGCGGGCGTGCTGGAGCCTATCCCAGCTGTCATCGGGCAGGAGGCGGGGTACACCCTGAACTGGTTGCCAGCCAATCGCAGGGCACATACGAACAAACAACCATTCGCACTCACAGTCATGCCTATGGGCAATTTAGAGTCTCCAATTAATGCATGTTTTTGGGATATGGGAGGAAACCAGAGTACCCGGAGAAAACCCACACAGGCACGGGGAGAACATGCAAACTCCACACAGGCGGGGCCAGGGATTGAACCCGGGTCCTCAGAACTGTGAGGCTGACGCGCTAACCAGTCGTCCACCGTGCCGCCGAATAATTCATTGAATAATTCAGTAATGATCTGATATGATGCTAGCTTGGCGCGTCTCGTCCTCATATTACACCATACAGTACGTTCTAACTACCAATGGTAGGGTAAAAAAACAAACGTTATCTTAAGTTCTTCGAGCTGGTGTCCGATGTTTTCGGTTTGGATGTTGGACCACAGTAGAAGTTGTATTCCTCCTCCACTTTGTAGTAATTACATAGGACTTTATTTGTACCCCTTTTTAATTTAATATGATGATCCCGCACTTTCACCATTATCCCAACAATGCATTGTCTGCAAGACGTCGTCCGTCCGTGTGGAAAACATGGACGGCTGCACGAACATATTTGTAGCGGAGCGTGGAGGCAGAAATTTTGCGTCAACCAAATTTTGTAGTCGACCTAGCCGAGTTAAGCCAACTTTTTTTTCTCAGCCCTAGCTCGCGCGATATGAACTTAGTTTTTTTTATGTCAGGCACTTTGTTGGGCAGTTAAGGGGTCCTCGGAAGGATGTGTGAATTTTGTTCGCGGCAGATCATCGAAGCCTGTTATCAGCCAGAAATATCCCAGGCAGTGCAAAGCAGGCAGAGTGAGTCATTCCCTATTATTGCTACGTTTTTTTGCATGCATTGTTCGGTGCGTGTATTTTATGTCAGGCACCTTGGAAAGACGTTTTTAAAAAAATCTATCAAACATATTTAATTTAGAATAAATTAAACCAGAGATCCTTATGATTATTTTCTTCTACAAAAACGATAAACAATATGTTAATAGGTAGCTTTTTACAAATGGGAGACAAGGAGCCGCGCTCCACCGAATGTTTGGTAAAATTTCCTGTATGTCATTTCCGTGACTTCATTCTCGGTACAGTACCAAGTGCGCCAGCATTGTAAATGAAAACCGTATTCACCAAATATGAAAAATAAAATACTGAAAAATACAGCAAGATGTTAGAGGAGCTGAATGGCTTAATCAGCATTGTATCATCACCTCTAGTAGTGTCACTGCCCGATGTTGAAACTTGTGGAATTATTTAAGTATCATTTTAGCATCTTCACGTGGTTTGTTTAATGAGTTTTGTCACTGTAAACACAGCCATATCATTAATCTGTCACTTGAAATATACACGTAAATAGACAGTCTAAAAAATTGGCTATCGACAATAAATTCTGATTGGGCACTAGAACCTTCTCTCTAAATCCAGACTGAGGCTATGTGAGGTATCGCAATAATCAATCTAGTTTATTTTATTAGGCTTGAAGGGCAACAGTGACCAGTGGCCGTACAATACATTAATTAAATTAATCCTCTGTGTGTTAGTTGACCATTTTTGTGTGTTTTACATTTACACGTATTTTCAGCATCATGACATTTCCAAAAATGTGCTTCAAGATTTAGAATCTAATGTGTCCTCATCCAAGTGTGGTGATGGTGATTTACTCAAATATTGATACATTAGATCAGATGTCCACATGACTGTGATGATAAAATGTGTGATAGATGGTCGACAAAAGCAGTGTGCAACGAGATGACTTTATGTTAAGTTAAGACAACTGGAATCATTCTTGAATTGGACAGCAATACAGAGACAACTGGAATCATGAGAGAGAGAGAGAGAGAGAGAGAGAGAGAGAGAGAGAGAGAGAGAGAGAGGGGGGGGGGGAGAGAGGGAGATTATATTACTGCAGTTGAGCACTTGGGTATTTGTAATATGGCGGCTGGCCTTCATTCTAACAGCCTGCAAGAACAGGTGTAACTCCTCCCTGATTATTCAATTGGGTCATATTTTGATTTCCATTTATAAAGGCAAATGAAGTCAATTTTATCTAAAGATTGTATGAAGCAGCAGCTCATTTCCACTTAGTTTCTTATTACATTTTTTTAGTTATGAGAATCACTACTGACAAGAAAGTGCACTAATTTCGCTGTCACCAGAATCCCTCATACAGGGATCTTCTTGGGGAAGAATGAATGGTTTTCAAAATCTGCCATACTGTATGTAGCAGGAGCATTGTCTGATATGACAGGGTTAAATACTGAAAAGGTACCAAATACAAATGCCAATTTTGTCCGTCAGACAAGGATATTCAAGTTAATTATCGTGATGTGTGTACTGGTATTACTACTACTGAATGATCTGATTCTCATTTCAGTCGTCACAATTTATTTTCTTACAGACGTGATTTAACCAACGTTACACTATACATGTTTTTTTCACTGCAGGGTTTAGTTTCCATGTCAGTCTGTCTTGTTTTTCATCACCTCATGCCGAGTCCCATTTGTGGATGTGTTTAATCTAGCCTTTGTGCCTGCAGATTGTTTTCCACATCATTGGTAAAGGGCCAACAATGTTTGACTGTATTGTTGCTGTTGCATTACTCTGGCTTTAGCATGCAGATACAAAAATGGCTAATGATGAAGACCGCATATTTTTCCCTCCAGTATCGTAGGTGGGAGCAGGTCTTGTAGTTTGAGCTTTAACACAGTATAAGTTAGAATTAAGTCTGTCTGAACATATTCAGAATTGTGTCTTTCATTTTGTTCAATGTAAGGAGCTGTTTAGGCTGAATGAAAATCCTATTAAAGATTTGAATCATTTTTTTCATACATTGAATGTGGTAAGGTATCCTCTATGTTTGCAGACGTGCAGGCCTCAATGTTCTTTTGTGACTTTTGCCCTGTTATGATGTGGAGGTTTGGTGGCCACCGTTGTGACAATCCCAAACTGTCCTTTCTGACTATGTAGCACTACCAAGACTTAGGAAAGAACAGTGCCTCAAGCCAAAGGAGAGGAGTGAAAGTACTGCATGTACTGGGACCTGGCACCAGCCTTGTGTTACACCCGTAGCTGAGAAGCGAGTGAACTAGCCACTGGAAATGTCCTCTGTGTCATGTAAACCTGATGTTTGATAGAGTAGCTGGTGCTGTGGGCAGACAGATGTGGTGTTTATTTGAGCATTGAGTATAAAAGGCACTAGGGTACTCTGAAAGCGGACACCCTGTTATGCTATGAATGTGTATGCCTTGTGGCCAACTTAACAGAGGAGATGCATTCCATCAACTTGTGAACAAATGTTTCCTTTTTGTTTGCAATAAAAGTTGGGTGTTTCAGTTGATGGATCGTAGGAATATTGGCTGAGCTTGGCCCCTGTTGTTTTAATTTTTTTCAAAATTTCAGTGTCTGCTGCCTTCAAAATTCGGGTCGGATAAATAATTAACGAGCAAAGCACAAATCAAAGCTTGCGCTAATAGAAACTGTCAATAGTAAGTGCGGTCATATTCACCATGTGCTTGTTGAACAGATTTTCAATGAAATTCTTTTTTTATAAAACAGCATAAGGTGTGGCGACTAAGTGGCCATTTATACAAGGCAGTTTTCAGCTCAGATGTGTCTGCTGGAAGAGCTCACCATTATCAAGCGATTAAATCTGTGGCTGACAATCATCATATACTGATTCAAGTATTGCTGCCCAACAGTCCGGAGAGTACGAGAGGCTCCAGCCCACCCTAGTGAGGATATAGCGGCTGAAATAAGTATTTAACACGTCACCATTTTTCTCACTAAATATATTTCCAAAGGTGCTATTGACATGAACATTTCACCAGACGTTGGGAACAACACAAGTAATCCATACATACAAAGAAAGTAGAACAAATAAGCTCAGAAATTCAGTTGTGTAATAATGTGAAATGAAATAGGGAAAAAGTATTGAACATTCCAACTGGTATTTATTTAATACTTTGTAGAAAAGCCTCTGTTTACAATGACAGGTTCAAGACGCCTCCTGTATGGAGAAACTGGTCGCATGCATTGCTCTGGTGTGATTTTGGCCCATTCCACAGAAGTCTTCAACATCTTGAAGGTTCCGTGGGCTTCTTTTATGGAGCTTGAGTTTCAGTTCTTTCCATAGATTTTCAATTTGATTCAAGTCAGGTGATTGGCTAGGCCATTCTAGCAGCTTTATTTTTTTCCTTTGAAACCAATTGAGAGTTTCCTTGGCAGTATGTTTTGGATCATTATCGTGCTGAAATGTCCACCCTCATTTCATTTTCATCATCCTCGTAGATGGCAGCAGATTTTTGTCAAGAATGTCTCAGTACATTTGCCCATTCATCCTTCCTTAAAAAATGTGAAATTTACCAGTACCATTTGCTGAAAAGCAGCCCCACACCATCATGTTCCCACCTCCGAACATCACTATTGGTATGGTGTTTTTAGGGTGATGTGCAGTGCCATTTCTCCTCCAAACGTGCTGTGCATTATGGCATCCAAAGAGTTCAATGTTGCTCTCATCAGACCAGGCCATATTCTCCCAGTATTTAACTGACTTGTCCAAATGTTGTTCAGCAAACTTAAACGAGCTTTGAAATGCATTTCCCCCCCAGCAATAGGGTATTGCGTGGTGAGCGGGGTACACCTTGAACTGGTTGCCAGCCAATCGCAGGGCACATACAAACAACCATCCGCACTCACATTCAGACCTACGGGCAATTTAGAGTTGCCATGCATGTTTTTGGGATGTGGGAGAAACCGCTTTAGGTGCCCGGAGAAAACCCATGCAGGCATGCAAACTCCACACAGGCAGGGCCCGGGCATTGAACCCTGGTCCTCAAAACTGTGAGGCAGATGCTCTAACCAGTCGCTCACCGTGCCATGCCACATTATTACACACAAATTAATTTCTGCTGTTATTTGTTCTACTTTCTTCTGTATGTATGGATTACTTGTGTTGTTCCCAACATCTGATGCAAATTTAATGTCAATGGCACCTCTGGAAATATATTTAGTGTGAAAAATGAAAAAGAAAAACCTCCTGAAAGCCGTCACCTTATCGTGGTGTAGAGGTTTGTGTGTCCCAATGATCCTAGGAGCTAAGTTAATATCAAGATGCTGATTAGACAGCATTATTATTGCACAGGGGTGCCTTAGGCTGGCCACAATAAAAGGCCACTCTGAAATGTGCAGTTTTGCTTTATTGTGGGGTCTGGGGAGGGGGGGGTCAGAAAACCAGTCAGTATCTGGTGTGACCACCATTTGCCTCACGCAGTGCAACACATCTCCTTCGCATAGAGTTGATCAGGTTGTTGATTGTGGCCTGTGCAATCTTGGTCCACTCCTCTTCAATGTCTGTGCGAAGTTGCTGGATATTGGCAGGAACTGGAACACGCTGTCATATACGCCGATCTACAGCATCCCAAATATGCTCAATGGCTTACATGTCCGGGGAGTATGCTGGCCATGCAAGAACGGGAGGTTTTCATCTTCCAGGAATTGTGTACAGATCCTTGCAACATGGGGTCCTGAATTATCATGCTGCAACATGAGGTAATGGTCGTGGATGAATGGCACAACAATGGGCCTCACGATATCTCTGTGCATTCAAAATGCCATCAATAAAATGCACCTGTGTTCGTTGGCCATAACATACGCCTGCCCCTGCCATAACCCCACTGCCCCACAATATTTGAGGGAAATGGCCTTTTGTGTATGTAGAAAAGGTTTTAGCTCTTGGAGTGCAGCTCACGAAAAATGGGAGCAAAAACAAAAGTGTTGCGTTTATATTTTTGCTCAGTGTATATCAAGCAGATAGGGCAGGCACCGAAATGTTACACTGTATGTATTACTGGACAGACACTTGACTTAAAATGCCCTGTAGACAGCTCAATACCTTATGTACAGTAATACAACATTTACAAATAACAGAGGCATCATTGCAGATTCATTTATATTTCCATGTTTTTTTGTGTGGCATAGTGATTATTTCCAAAGTGACAACAAGGAATTCTAACATTAAAAGGTGTTAGAAAAATTGGCCAAGTGCATGCCCCTCTATCAATGTTCAGCCCCCGAAAACAGCGGTGTCCACAAGACAAGCATCATCTTCCTTCACCCACTCATAGTGTTTTCTCTGCATCGACCTTTCAATGTAGGAGATAATCATGTTGTGATGATTGAATGGTAGTGGGTTGCTTTACAATGAGGTTCTCCTTTTGTAGTCTCAAAACAGTAATGTTGTAGCCTTTTTACTTGCTTCCTCTGTGGCTTCTTTTCAAATATCCACAATTTTTCATGGATGAATCACAGAGCTAGGATGGGTTTTGTATTGCTGGCTTTAAATGAGCAAAGCTGCATGTATGCGTGCTCTCCTACCTGAGTTTTAAGAATACCCATGTCACTAAGCTGAATATTCAAAAATGTGTGTTGGATTTACCTTTTTCTCTTGTGTTGTTTTCTTTGTTTCCCTCAGACTCTGGAGGAGCCGCCTTACTTGACAGTAGGGACTGATGTGAGTGCCAAGTACCGAGGGGCTTTTTGCGAGGCCAAGATTAAGACGGCCAAACGTCTCGTCAAGGCTAAGGTAAGCTAGGCCGCGGACTAGCCCTCTAAATCCTGATACTGTATGTTATTTGTGTTGAGTCAGAATTGAATCGTTACACGTTGTACTATTCCGAAATAAAGACATGCCATAGTCCAATGACTCAAAAATCCAATTTGATAATTTGAAAAGAATCTATTGAACCAGAAAGAGAGTATGCTGGCACGTTTCGGCTGCCGCTTCTCTGTAATGAAGTTTAAAATGGCTTACTTTAACCAGGATCCCTCGCTGTTCGGTGGCCAATGGTAGAACCCGGGTTGATTTTGCACCAATCGGTACCGTAAATCCTTGTTGTCTAGGATCAGCTGCCACCTTTCTAGCTAGCTAGCTGGCCGGCTAACCGGCTAGCTCTCGTCATCTGCTACGCGGTGTTGGATTCTGCTCCACTTTCTCCCGTTCATTCTGGTGCAGTCGCCTCCTTTCTGGCTTCGGTTGTGTTGCTGCCATGAAGATGCATGCAGGTTCTCGGGTTCTGCTATTGGATTCCTTATTCCGCGGAGGTCATCATCTCGTTATTTGCATCCGTGATCCACGATCAACTCAACTGCAAGAACGAACTACTATCGTGCAAAATCTATGCGCATTCAAAGTCAAAATGACATTGGTCATAAACACAGGCAAAAAATTATGAAATATTTTGTATTTTCTGAAGTAAAGGCAGTTGTAGCGCCTGTCATAATAAAGTAAGTTGTATGATAATCTAAGAAATACTTTCTGATGTGAGTGATGATTGCTTTTCCATGGCCACTCGAATCCCAATTTGAGTCACAAATTAGGTACGTTATACAAACACTGATGGATAACTTTGTTATTTTGGATGATTTATGGTGAAGTTTTCATACTGGAATAATGAAGAATAATTGTAAGATGTGTGCTGAACGTCGACAAAAATCCAGCTGTTTCACTTGCATGGTGAAGCACCACCTGAGGTTGCTAGTAGCAGTCCATCATCATAGTTGTTGGAGCACCATCCCGGGGCCAAGCTCACACAGATGCAGGGTCTAGTCGAGCCCACCAGGTACCGATTAAGGCCTCAGGCATCCATCTTATCCATACCCTCCTCACAGTATGACAGCCCCAATGTTGTTTCCCCATTGGGTTCATGCTTTGCTGATGAAGGCTATGCAACATACGCACTGTACTGTATCATTCCCCAGTAGGGCTGAGCATCTGGTTAATATAATAGAGGAGGGGCAGCTCGCTTGTCTCTTAAAAGAAGAAGAAGAAGAATCATCTTTTATTGTCACGAACATGCATGCACATGAAATTTGTTCTCTGCACTTAACCCATCACAGTGAACACATACACATTAGTGGAACACACTGGAGCAGGGGGCAGCTGAAGCACCCGGGGAGCATTTCGGGGTATCAGTGTCTTGCTCAAGGACAACACAGCCGTGAGTCCGGGGGATGTTGGCGGATGGTCCAGTCGGGGTTTTGAACCTAGGTCCCGCACGGTGGCAGGCGATGATCTTAACCATTGGGCCACGGCTGCCCCAGGCAGCAATGGAGGCACACTGGATTATACTACTTGGCAGCAACTATCAGAGCGCCAACTGTTCCAGACACAAATAGTTTGCTGCCCATGCAGTCAGTAGCTTACTATGTTCTTATAGTAATCATGCAATACTTATTTATGCATACAAACTGTATGAAGTTAATGGCATGATGTCCCCTATTATGATGCTGTTAGCTGCTCGAATCTGCAGCACTGGAACATTAGGACAAGAGTAAGTGTTTTTAACTGCTGGACTTATTTTCATTATGCTGTCTTCACATGTTCCTAACAACAATACTGTAAGTGTCCTGCAGTTACTTTTGGTTGTGTTCAGGTTGGTATGTGAATGTGAGTGTCATGTGTTTTACCTTACAGTCTGTGCACATTATGTAAATCACTTTTTTCATTGGTTTAAAGATGGGACTTAATGTGTATTTGAAAATAAGTGGGATTTGTGTTTACTACCATCTGACATGCCTTTTTACAGAATTAATACAAAAATGTGCAAGCTTAAATTGGCTGTTCATATTCGATAAAGAAAATTTGTTCAAATGGGTCTCCCTGCAGGTGGCACGGTGGACGACTGGTTAGCATGTCCGCCTCACAGTTCTGAGGACCCGGGTTCAAATCCGGCCTCACCTGTGTGGCGTTTGCATGTTCTCCCCGGGCCGTGCCGGGTACTCCGGTTTCCTCCCACATCCCAAAAACATGCATGGTTGGTTAATTGAAGACTCTAAATTGTCCCTAGGTATGAGTGTGAGTGCAAATGGTTGTTTGTTTTTTATTTGCCCTGCGATTGGCCCACAACCAGTTCAGGGTGTACCCTGCCTCCTGCCCACAGTTAGCTGGGATAGGCTCCAGCATACCCGTGACCACAGTGAGTATAAACAGTGTAGAAAATAGATGGATGGATGGGTCTCCCTGCACACCTCAATGCTTGTGGTCAAAACACTGGTGTAAAAAGAAACAAATAAGGCAGTAACTGTGCATATACCTGTATGAGGGTTTGCATGTTAACTGGCTGATTACAAGGGTTGTTTTTGATTTGATATAAAGTCAGTGTGTTTCATAAACATGTAAGGATGCATCTGAATATTCTACTCCAACGAGTTGATCTTGCAGCATCTGGCATGAGGTCCTTTGAGTGATTTGAGTGAAAGATTTGTGACATTCATTTTTATGATTCTGCTCTGCACTTGAAGATTTGTGAAAAGTCAATTATCCCAACCCTGATTTTACCTACTGTGAAATGATAAGTACACACACGATGAGCACGGACAGACCCTACAGCACTGCGCCAAACTTAGGGGCCATATTTATTGTGCTACTTCTTGAGCCATTATCAGTAGGCATGTCATGGAATAGGAATTCACTGAATTTAGTTATATTAACTTAATCCACATCTCATGAACATTTTCCTTTCTGGACTTTGGATGAGAATATAAATGAAACAATTCCCCAAGTGAAATTTCCCTCATTAATCAAAACTTTTGTGCTTGGTTGAAAACTAAACTTGAACATGCTGAATGTAAATTATTTTTAAATTAAACTTTTTTTTTGATGCCTTAGCTCCTTTTCCTGCTGTTACATCGTATATTTGGGGGGATAGAAATTGGAGTTAACTGAGATTGGATTAAAAAAAACGTTTATTTTCATAGATGGATTTTGAAAATTTAGATCATTTTGTGGTTATCAGGGTATGGATTCTCATCAAAGCAACATTCAAGAATTATTGGCATAATTCTCCCCTCCCTTCCCATCATAAAAAATAATAAAAGCTAATAAATTTATAGATATTTACGGGCAGAGTGGGTCGTCAAATGACAAACCGCGTTCTATCTTGTATGTCTGGCTGTCCATTCTCATTGAACAAATTTTGCAGTCCACGTTGTAAAATTTATTTGGCAATGCAAAAAGTGACCAAAATGAACCTAAACACATGAAAGTGTCTCTACAGGTGACTCTGACATGTTTTTGTTGCTGTGTTGCACCACGGTACAATTGCATTAGTAGAGCAGTGATGTAGTCGAGACAAAAAATGCTAAAATTTGAAAGTAGTTGGTCCGAGAGTTTTTGAAGTTTCATAAGATCATATCAGTAATTAGATCTTATGAACTTGCTTTGAACTAAAACCTCCAGCGTTTGAACTAGAATCTAGTGAGATATATGATTAAGTAGCTTCTGCGAATTATAAAGTCATATTTATTAGATGCAGTTTGTAAGGATTCAGATGAGCAACAACTGTATCACAGTCCGTTCATTTAATAATAATAATTTTATCTATAGGTGCCTTTCAAGCCACTCAAGGTCTCCGTACAAACATAGTTAAAAGAAATACAATAAAAATAACAACAGAAAACATCAATTAAAATCTCAAATAATAATGAGATGAAATGTTAAAATGAATAGGCAGTCCGGAATAGGTGTATTTTCAGTTTGGGTTTAAATAGGGTTACTGAATCTGTATTTCAGAGGTCAGGTTATTAGTGAGTTCCAAAGACGGAGGGTAGAGCGGTGGACAGATGGGCAGAAGGGACGGTGAGGTGGATGGAGGATGAAGATCTGAGAGAGCGGGAGGGTATACCAATGCGAAGAAGGTCAGCAAGATATGGCAGGGTGAGGTTATTGATGGCCTAGAAGGTGCCAATCGGTATTTTATATTGGATGCGGTATTGGGCAGGAAGCCAGTGAAGTTATTGTAGGGCTGGAGTGGTTTGCTGAGTAGAGGGGGTCCTTGTGATAATACGGGTGGCAAAGTTCTGGAGAAACTGTAGGTGTTTTTTTTTGTGACGTGGGGGAGACCAAACAGGAGAGAGTTGCAATAATCCAGGCGGGAAGTGACGAGGCTATGAACAAGGAAATTATTTGGATCTGAACCAGATTTTTTCAGTATTGGGATTATGACTTCAGTTTTGAATGATGGAACAATACCAGGAGAGAGAGATCAGTGGATGATGTTTGAGGGGAACCAGGGATGGGAAGCTATCTTTTATCAGAACAGTAGGGAGTGGGTCAAATTGGCAAGTGGATGGCTTGGAGCGACGTATTATTTTTTAAATGTCCATGGCGCAAAGCAGAGCAAAACTTAGTGAGTGGACAGGTAGGACGCGGGAGGCGGTGAGAATGGACTAAGGCAGGAGAAAGTAGGAAGTTGCTGCTGTTTGATTTTTACATTGAAAAATGACATAAGGGAATTACAGAAAACAGATGAGTACAAGTGGGAGGGGATGGAGTCCGATTGGTGTGAAATATTATTGACATTTGAGTCTGTCCAACAGATTTTTTTTGCACCTTTTGGTCTCAGTGTTAACAGATGCATGATCGGATTATGATCGACTGTGGCTCACTTAGCAGAGGCTGCATAGGGGTGGATGGTAGGGAGGTTTGACATTTAGAGTTAAAATCTGCAATTCTCAAACTCGCACTGTCTGTGAAATGACACAGTCGTCTTTACTACAATTCTACGTCAAACTGTTATGCTTTTTAGCCATGTAGAGTCCATCACAGTCACTGTTATATCAAAGCAACGGAAATGTTGACTATGAAAGGATGTTGTATTTTGACTGTTCAGAATTGATTCTCCATTCATTTTGCTGAGTGTCTTCTTGATCTCCCTCTTCTACTTCAGGTGACCTTTAAATCAGATCTGTCCACAGCTGAGGTCAACGATGAAAGCATCAAAGGACCTCTAAAGGTGAGCTAGGTTGGATGAAGAAGTGTGGCACTCATCAACATCATGTATTGCTTTATGATTGTTTTATTTTGATTGAAATGTCATGGCATTATTCACAATTTGAAATCACAGAGCAGAGCCTCAGTGTCAAACCTGGCTTTGCTATATAATTTCAGTCAGTTAGAATTACACTGGTGAACATCCATCCATCCATCCATTTTCTGAGCCGCTTCTCCTCACTAGGGTCGCGGGCGTGCTGGAGCCTATCCCAGCTATCATCGGGCAGGAGGCGGGGTACACCCTGAACTGGTTGCCAGCCAATCGCAGGGCACAAAGAAACAAACAACCATTCGCACTCACATTCACACCTACGGGCAATTTAGAGTCTCCAATTCATGCACTGGTGACCAATTAGAAATAAAACTTCTGTTGAGTTAATTTTTATGCTGATTAAAATTGGCATGCTGATTCCAAGATTGCAGTCATTTTTTTCTAGCACGTCAAGTTTTTTCTCCACAGCTTACCCTCCAAAATTCCACTGATTAGCTGTAGTAAGACTTGCCAGCTGATTACGATTGGACTCATCTAGAGCTATGCGGCAACTTGTTTGTGCAATCACAATTGAGAGTGCGGTGAGAGGTGTGTGTAGCTCCCAATAGGTCAGTACTATCAATATCTCCAAACAGAAAGCTAGCATAGTAGGAATTAAGACGATTTGTGCCATATCCTTTGTAAAACATAATAGTGTTAAATAAACATTTCAGTCATGCCTGTTTCTTTCATATTTCATTGTATGTCAATATTTGAAAAGTTTTATAAAGCAAGCACATATCTGTTAAGTACAATATTTGTCATATTTTTTAGAAAACAGGGATCTATAGTTCAAAAACTAGAGAAAAACTGAGATCAGTTTTGGATTTCGCACCCAAAAATTAGTTCAAAACAGCTGCCAGACATAACTAAACAAAAAAATTGTGTTCCCCAGTGAAGCAGTCTTAATAGCTTCACATTACTTTCTAACATATGATGACATTTTCCACCAAAACACAAAAGGTTTTTTTTTAGTTATTAAGCCAAAATTCAGCAATGTTTGGTTCCTACAGGTGGGTGCTATTGTAGAAGTGAAGAACCAGGATGGAGTTCACCAGGAGGCCACAATCATTAAGCTGACCGACGCAAGTATTTACACAGTTGGTGAGTCATTATCATGAAAGCTAGTCAAAAGTAGAACATATAATTTGTTAGTATTTTATATCAAATAAGCATTTCACCTTTACTTACGAATGCAGCATAATTCAATATTTTGCGGCAACAGAAATGTGTAGTAAATTTGGCATATTGTTGGGATATTGCTATGTCATAACCATTTATATAGTGCAAGGATCCACATTTGGTAACTTAAGTGTGTGGTCAGAATGGATCTCTCACATTGTACTTTCTTCTGACCCATAAGTGAAGCAAAAATAGGATGAAATAAATAAAATACCAGACCACCAAAATGCATATACACACAATACTACATCATTGCAATGAAATATTATTATTAAAAAAAGGCACAAAACAAGTAGTCTATTGACTTTCTATGGTTGACAAATTCAATTTCCAAATATTTCAATTAAACACCTATGAAGGGTTAAGTTAAACAGTTGCCTCTTTGTGTGCAGCTCAGACAGACTGCAATATTTACTCTCTTATTAACCTACTTTTGCTCCCAGTCATGTCCTGAGGGCCACATCTGCTCAATACTGCTTTTATGTTCTTTTAACTTTTAGTCAACTGTCTGTATTTGTTTATTAGTGAGTTATGTCCAGTAGGCGTTACCTCTAAAATACCTGCCCAATTAAAAAAAAAATGAAGCAAAACAGCAAAGCCAAATATTTGATCCAGCGTTAGAAAACAATTATTAGAATTAGTCTTAAGGAAAATAATTTATTTTTCTTACTGTGCGGCATGAGTAATGTGCAGTGCCTTAAAATAATCCTAGCTACTACATCTAACTTGCACTCAAAACCATTTAATTGTTGCAGAATTGAAAAATAAACACGTTTAAAATAATTAACATTATGTTCTTTTTACTGTTGTAAGTTGTAACTAGCTCAACAGCCTCTTTTGCTGCTGTCTGTTACTTAAGAGTCCCCTTGGGCAAAAAAAAATCATCTCAGCACACATTCTTGTTTTTTTATTTGTATTTATTTATTTTTTTAAACCTGTCTTGTTCCGCTGCATGGCCTTGCAGAATGGTGGATCAGTATGCCTTTGTACTGGAACAGTTTTGCTGTGCAACAGGGGAGTTTGAAATGCTCCCTCTGCTTATTTTTAAACGTTTTTATTATTCTGATGTTTATTGAATATCAAGCTGGAAAGAAACTGGCTTTAGGGGACAGACAGAGGGATAGATGATGACATGCAATAACTAACCAAGACAATAAGATAATAGAGGACAGAAAAGGCCAGGACAAGATGAGGGAAAATGAACAAGGCAGTGCTATTGAGGAGTGGTGTGGTGGGATACTTTTTTAAGTCTAAACACCTGTAGGAACCTGTGAGTTGATATGTTAGTATAACCTGTGCTGTTGTTAGTGATCCCAGCACAAGTAATTAAAGCCAATAGTGTGTCTATCGAACGTATTAGTGAATGAACACCATATCACATGCATGTTAGTCAACTGGTGTACGGAGCTGCTGAGCCGGCACATCGAGGAAGGGTGAGCCCTCCCCACCCAAAAAAGGGGGGGCCGAGCAAGCCAGTCCAGCAGGGGACCCAGCCAGGGGGGCGCCACTGACCCCCCCACCCCCCCAGGCCCAGGGAGGCCCCGAGCCCGACCAAACACCCCGACCAGTCCCAAAGGGAGGGGCACGGGCACCGGACCACCACCCCACACGCCCATGATGCATTAAAACTGAAGGACTGGCCGAGCAGTGAAGGGAGGGAGGGGGGGGCATTCTTGCTTTTCACTCTTCATTCATATGTGGGAGAAGAAATGCACACGTCACTGCTGCAGATCCAGGGCTGTGAAAAAGTATTGCCTCCTTCTCAAATTCTTATATTTTTGCAGAGTTTCCCCACTTTAATGTTTAAGATTATCAAACAATGTACTGTAAATATCAGACAAATATAAACCAAGTGAACTTAAAATGCTGTTTTTAAATGGCAATTTCATTTATTAAGGAAAATAAAAATATTCAAAGTTACCTGACCCTGTGTGGAAAAAGTACCCTCCTTGTTAAATTGTGAATTAAATGTGGCTAATCACAATTTTTTCACACCCAAACCGGGTTACCTCCAGACCTGTTCGATCAAGAAATCAAAAAAGAAACTAACTTTCCTTTCACTTATAGATGTGTAAGCAAGTCTTCAAGTGGTATTTGTTGTCGTGCGTGTATCAGCTAAAATATAATATTGAAAATACCTGTATTGATTGTTTTGTGTGTCTGTGTATTTCTGCATGAATCCTTGGCATATACTGTAGTTTGTCTTTTGCATTGTCACCTCTACAGTGTTTGACGATGGTGACGAGAAGACCTTAAGGCGTTCCTCCCTCTGCCTTAAAGGAGCCCGTCACTTTGCAGAGAGCGAGGCAAGTAACGCTGTCTCGCACCTTTCGTCAAAGTATAAACCCTCTTCGGACATTAAACTTCAATTTTATATGTTGTTCGTATACAGTGGCACCTTGAGTTACAAATTTAATTTGTTCCCTGACCCCGTTCACAACTGAAATGCTTGCAAACCGAGGTAATGTTTCCCATCGCAATGTATGGAAATGCAATTAATCCGTTCCAGCCATGTAACATTATATTTACCTTATTCTGATCATTGTGTGTTTAAAAAAAGAAATACTCTGCATTGCAATACAGAAATAGGTGAAAACAATTGACAGTGGGTACGGAAAGTATTCAGACCCCCTTAAATTTTTCACTCATTGTTATATTGCAGCCATTTGCTAAAATCATTTAAGTTCATTTTTTCCCCATCAATGTACACACAGCAGCCCATATTGACAGAAAAAAACGGAATTGTTGAAATTTTTGCAGATTTATTAAAAAAGAAAAAATTAAATATCACACATCCATAAGTATTCAGACTCTGCACAGTATTTAGGAGAAGCACCCTTTTGAGCTAATACAGTCATGAGTCTTTTTGGGAATGATGCAACAAGTTTTTCACACCTGGATTTGGGGATCCTCTGCCATTCCTCCTCGCAGATCCTCTCCAGTTCTCTCAGGTTGGATGGTGAATGTTGGTGGACAGCCATTTTCAGGTCTCTGCAGAGATGCTCAATTGGGTTTAAGTCAGGGCTCTGGCTGGGCCATTCAAGAACAGTCACAGAGTTGTTCTGCAGCCACTCCTTCGTTATTTTAGCTGTGTGGTTAGGGTCATTGTCTTGTTGGAAGGTGAACCTTCGGCCCAATCTGAGGTCCTGAGAACTCTGGAGAAGGTTTTCGTACAGGATATCCCTGTACTTGGCCGCATTCACCTTTCCTTCGATTGCAACCAGTCATCCTGTCCCTGCAGCTGAAAAACACCCCCACAGCATGATGCTGCCACCACCATGCTTCACTGTTGGGACTGTATTGGACAGGTGATGAGCAGTGCCTGGTTTTCTCCACACATACTGCTTCGAATTAAGGCCAAAAAGTTCTATCTTGGTCTCATCAGACCAGAGAATATTATTTCTCACCATCTTTGACCTCATGATTCTCATTTGCTCTGATATGCACTGTGAGCTGTAAGGTCTTATATAGACAGGTATGTGGCTTTCCTAATACAGTCCAATCAGTTTAATCAAACACAGCTGGACTCCAATGAAGGTGTAGAACCAAATCAAGGATGATCAGAAAAAATGGACAGCACCAGAGTTAAATATATGAGTGTCACAGCAAAGGGTCTGAATACTTATGGCTGTGTAATATTTCAGTTTTTCTTTTTTAATAAATCTGCAAATATTTCAACAATAAAAAAAAATTCTGACAATATGGGGTGCCGTGTGTACATTAATGAGGGAAAAAAAATGTACTTCAATGATTTTAGCGAATGGCTGCAATATAACAAAGAGTGAAAAATGTAAGCGGGTCTTGAATACTTTCCGTACCAACTGTATGATGATGAAATCACAGTGGGTTCGCTTGCAAATCACTGTGCAGTGTCTTGGCCTTTTTCGGGACAGTAATGTTTACGTTCACTGTGGTTACTGCTAGCCCTAAATGGCCACCACTTCCCACAATGCATTGCAGCTTTTTCATCACATTGTGGGATGTGGCGGCCATTTTATACAAAAACAAAGATACTTGAAGCACGGAGCTAATGATGTTTTTGCGGTGCGAGGAAAAACAAAGTTCTGAGCCTTCTGCAGCAATGCCAGGACTGTTCGTAAACTGACAATAGTATGTAATTTTTCTTTAAAAAAAAATAAATAAAAAAACATTTCCATAGACCATATTGTTTGTAAACTGGGTCATCCCTAAACCGAGGTTCCACAGGATTGTTTTTTATTCACAAATATATCTCTTTACTTACTTTCTCTCCAGTACCTGAGGATGGAGCACACATTTATCATTTATTCCCAGTCCCATACTGTTGGGATGTTCAGCTCAAACTGATCTCATAGCAAATATTTCAAATGTAAATTGCGTGTACACACTGCTGAGTAATCCTTCTGATCAAAGTCTTTAAGGGGATTGACCTTCCAGTGTCTGCCTGAGTGACAATCATGTTTATATACAGTTTTGTGCATAAACAGTTAGGCCTAAAAGTATATTTATATTGTTTTTATTCAAATATTTACTGTAATTATGACTTTAGTACTGCATTAGTGTAGGTTAGTGGCTACAGTGCTATCCAACTTTCCTACAAATTTTGTTTACAACTCCCCCATAGGGACGGGACTCTGTCATAAACTGAGGACCCAATCCGCCGCAAAGATCCCTTGTATATATTTTTTCCCTGTTGACTTCATAAAATATGTAAACTAGCAAGCTGGGGGCAAAACAGTGACAGCTACTAAATGCAATTCTGACATTATTTCTGTACATTGTCTACATCAAGATGCTTTGCTTCTTTGACAAATGCCATTCACTGTATCCATTTTATAAGGTGATAGATGCTGATTCACCATGCTTGTCATGATGTAATCACTTCATGTATTTTATGCGGGAATCAAATCCTGTAGAGAACTACTGTGTTTCAGTTTGACGAATTATCTCTAATGCCATGTAAGAGTACTGACTGTCTCTTTACTGTTGTCTCCTCTGTAGACGCTTGACAGACTCCCTCTCACCAATCCTGAGCACTTTGGCACACCAGTCATTGGCAAAAAGGGTAACAGGGGCCGACGTTCCAACCCAATGTGAGTATCGTGCACTCCTCCTTACTTTACATCATGCAAGTGTCAATCATTCCAACTGTGACAGAGGTCTGTGGTGCAGATGAAAACGATAAGCGATGTTCCCTGCCAACCCACATTCTTCAGAAAGAGGCGCCCCCATTCTATGTACCGTGATAGCGAAGACTTGCTCTCATTTCCATTTCTTACTAAAAAGCTCCTGAGGCTTAGAGCAGGAAACCCCACTCAGCTTTGGGTGGGTGTGTTATGTTCTGATATGCTCACTCCAGACTGCACGTTTCATATGGGAATAGAAACTGCTTCAGGGTTTTGGCAACGGACATCATTGCGATTATAAAGAGGACACTCTACTTAATAATCCTCATCCTGACACCATTGCTAATGGCATTGATGCAATGTTGACTTGGGAGGGTCCCTGCTGCAGTTTAGCACTTCTGGCTTGTCTTCCTCTACGCAAATCTTTTTACGAGCATTAACAATGCTTCCTGAAAGAGATTCCTTACAAAACCAGAAAAAACATTCAATAGCTTTAAGACATTATCTTGGAGGAAATGGCGCACACATCCAAACTTGTCCAGCATCTACGTAGATTTTTGTTTCAGATATGGGTGATGAGAATTTTCTACATCACATAGGCACAGAAGGCAGCTGAAGCTTATGTTTTCTGTAGCAGAAGTGATGGCTGACAGTCTGACTATTGATCTGATCAATGTGTCTTTTAACAGTTTGGAACAGTCGCCTGCTGGCAGAAATTGCAGCACAGAACAGTCCTTGAGTGACTTCACTTGCTTGTGGACTTATGATTGAATATCCTTTCATCCACATCGCTGGCGATGTGCAAAATATGGATCTGCCACATGTTGTGGTCTCATTATTCAATAGAATTAACTGGGCTAACTGGGTTAACTTCTGTTTTATAAATCTAAATTATTCAATTGTTTTAAGATGTATAAATTGTTTAAATGTAAGATAAGCATTAAACATCACAATAACAGAGCCTAGAACTCAAACTGTACCTTGAGAGAACATACAGTATTGCTTATGATTTAAAAAGCGTGTATTGAATAAATTTTTCAGTGAACATGACAATTTTCTGATTTAAAAAAAAAAATAATAATAATAAAATAAAAAATAAAAAAAAAAAATATATATATATATGTATATATATACATATACATATATATATATATATATATACATATATATATATATATATATATATATATATATATATACACTTTAATCTACCTCAAGGGCAGGCGTGTCAAACTCCTTTTTGTCGCCGGATCACATTGTAGTTATGGTTTCCCTCAGAGATCCATTATGGCTGTGAAACCATAAATAATAATTATTATTATAATAATAATAGGCGGCACGGTGGACGACTGGTTAGAGCGTCAGCCTCACAGTTCTGAGGACCGGGTTTCAATCCCCGGCCCGCCTGTGTGGAGTTTGCATGTTCTCCTCGTGCCTGCGTGGGTTTTCTCCGGGCACTCCGGTTTCCTCCCACATCCCAAAAAACATGCATGAATTGGAGACTCTAAATTGCCCGTAGGTGTGAATGTGAGTGCGAATGGTTGTTTGTTTGTATGTGCCCTGCGATTGGGTGGCAACCAGTTCAGGGTGTACCCCGCCTCTTGCCCGATGAAAGCTGGAATAGGCTCCAGCACGCCTGTGACCCCAGTGAGGAGAAGCGGCTCAGAAAATGGATGGATGGATAATAATAATAATTTCTCGTGTATAATGCGCACCCCCAAAGTTGACCTCAAAATTCTGGAAAACCCTTCTACCCATGTATAAAGCATTTTTACAATGCATGATATTGCTTCTACCCATATGATCAAAACAAAAAATATTATCTGTATTTTGTTAGTAATAATTCCTTTTTTATTTACTTGCTCTTATTTTGAAATTCACAGCCCTACTTTTATTTAGTAAATTAGAAAACACAGTTGTGCTCATATGTTTGATTTCCGAGGCAGAATTTGTAAGATGGGTACAATTCTTTAAAGAAAACATGAAGGGCCAGGCGAAACACATTGAATTTTTTTTTAAATTAAACGGTCAAGCATTTCGGAAAAGCATTATCTTTAAACAAAACATAACCATAAAGAAATTAATGATGAAGAAAAACTGAAATATCACACAGGCATAAGTATTCAGACCGTTTGCTCAGTATTTAGTAGAAGCACCCTTTTGAGCTAATACAGCCATGAGTCTTTTTGGGAATGATACAAGTTTTTCACACCTGGATTTGGGGATCATCTGCCATTCCTCCTTGCAGATCCTCTCCAGTTCTGTCCGGTTGGATGGTGAACTTTGGCGCGTTGATCCTGCGCTTGAAAGGCTTTGCGCACCGGGTCTGAGTCTGCTGGGTCCATGTTATGGCCAGTTCGTTCTGTCATGAACGGAACAAAGGACAGGACCCAAAATATACGACTCCAATTCAAATGGACTGTTTCAAAAAGAGAGGTTTAATAAACGGGAAGAGTTCGGTACACAGGCAGGGAATCCGAAAAGGCAACAGTATCCAAAAAACGTCAGGCAAAAAGGCAAGGTAAATAATTAGAACAGGGTCTAGGCTTACTGTGAGTCGGTGACGTGGAAACAAGGAATGCTGCAATTATTTTCCTACTTATTTCAAGTAAAAAAAAAATGCCAGTGGAGTAAGAAAAAAAAAACTTACTCCACTGGTATTTTTTTTCCTACTTATTTCAAATAAAGAAAATTGCCAGTGAAATAAGAAAATAAATACTCTACTGGCACTTTTTTTCCAACTTATTTCAAGTTAAAATTAGCTTGAAACAAATGAAAATTGTCTCGCAACAAATTACTTTTTTAGTTGATAAGTTTTATTTTAAGTGTAATTAGATTAGTTTTGAGACTTTTGGGACAAATATTCTTGGTAGGATTTTGTGTTTTTGCAGTGCATGCGTTTAGTTTTATCTATTTTACGTATTCTTCTTAACTAATTAAATTATCACTTTGTTTTTGTATGTGTGCATTACTTTCATGAATAACGTACACACTCACACACACACTCACACTCAAATATGCAGGAAAGCGAGAGCTTTCAGACTGATGGCAGTCTTAAAGGTGTTAAACTGAGCAGTTTATACAAATAAAGTATAAGTAAAATAAAGGAAATCGCTGGAATATGTAAAACAGAAAATTCCTACTGCATTAGTCTAAAACTCAATGGAAATCATTGTATATGCACACATCTACACTGTACTTTTTGTCATTGTATAGCCCATTTAGTGGTCTTATTTTGTCCCACAGCCAAGAGGAAGACTTGTCATCATCCTCTAGTGAAGAAGAGGAGAGTGATCAACGACAGAATGAAGATCTGTTTGGCAAAGTGGTCTGCGTGGAAGGAGTGGCCATGGGGGATAAAAAGAAAACCACGTGGTATCCTGCACTGGTGAGCTCATAGTGCCTCTGTCTTAGATGTCTTCTGCTCCATCATTGGACCATCTTTCATCAGCCCGCTTAATTGTTTTGCCTTGAAAGCATGCCATTTTTGATTGTTGATATCCCAAAACAAGACAACATTTTTTGCACTTTGAAGTTGCAGTATTTGTAGTTTCCTCATTAAAGAAAATTCAACTTTGATGGTACTGCATTTTTTTATTTTATGCCAAAAAACTACAACACAAACTATGGCATTCTGTTGTTTCCAACATTTCGTTTCCTCACACATTTAACTCTCGGGTAGTATTAGCTGACAATGAATTGGTGACAGGCCTTCTTTCTTTATGTACGGTAAGTTTTCCAAGTTGAAGTGGGAGAATGGGAGAGTCAGGGAAAAGCTGCGCCTTTAACTGGAGTCAGCAGAGCCCCGCCTATTGTGTTTGTTGTTGTTGGCCTGCTGTTGACCGAGCTCTGTGCTGCCTCCTTGTGACAGCCTAGGGAAGTATACTCTACTTTGTTCTCAACCACCGTTCTCAACGTGTGGTGAGAATACACTGGTAAATGTTATTTGCAACAGGAGGTAACTAATGTGTGATAAGGAAATATAATGAGATGTGCATTGATTTGCATGCTTGCTGTGTATCACATTGTGAAGAAAAAAAAGACAGATACCAACCTGATAAATATTTTATTCAAAAACAAACATGCTACTGTGTATCTGTGTGTGGTGTTGTTGTGAATAGTGGGAGCAGGAGCATGCAGGCAGAAAGTACTAGGAAATCATATCTCCATAAATGCAGTGCAGCCTCCCTTGGGTTAGACTCTTACAGTGGAACAACTCCCACTGTTATGCCTCAACCTAAGTCAACAGCAGAGCCACATGCTGCGAGCGGCACATAACCTTTTTACCTCACTCTGCATCTGGATCGCTTACTTGTTTTGGTCTCATAGATAGCATAGTTTGGAGTCCATCAACATGGCCTTCACAGACACCTTTTTGAGTAATACTGTGGCAACCCCAGATTCTTTCACTTCCTTATCTCGCTTCCAACCACACAAGCACACACACACACAGTGTCACACGCTGTCTGCTACCCTATCTGAACTGTAGATTGTCTCTTGTTTCTGCACACTCAGGTCACCTCCCCCGACTGCCACGATGACATCACAATGAAGAAGGAAAGCTTATTCGTCCGCTCTTTCAAAGACGGAAAATTGTGAGTCTGAGTTATTGACGATGTTATAGTGATTATTTGAGTAGTAGAATATTTGAATGCTATAGTAATATGTTGGACTCATTTTAATCCAACATGAATAATAATAATGAATCATTTTGATGCTGATTAAACCATCCATGTTATATTAATAGAGTGTGCATGCTACAGCAAATGCACTGCTTTGAGCACCAGGCAAATAGATCTTTCGGAGCAGCTTGAGGACAAATAAACTCTGCAATCATTACTCTGAGTGTATTATCTGAATAGCTTTGAGAATAGCTTAGCTGCTTTGTCGTTTATGCAATGTGTTTAGATGTGGTGGCAGATGTTTTGGCTTGGCTTCCTGTTTTGGGCTTGTGGCCTTTTGTTTTGGGGGGTGCGCGCCGGGGTTCGGCATTTTAGCGCGGGGGGTGTCTTCACACAGGCGGCGGTGACTTTTTTGTATTTTATTTTATTTATTTACTTTTAATGTATTTATTTATTTTATTTTTCTTTGGATGGAGCTAGGTGCTGTGGGGCGCTGCCTCCTTTCCCGATTTTCACTGTTGGGGTGCGGGGTTGGAATTTGGGGTGCTGTGGGTTGTCGTTTATGTGGGCTTTGTCCTGGTTCATTGTGGTGTGGGCTTGCTGCGGTGGGGTTTTGGCTCTGTGTTTAGTTTTTCTCTCAAACGGCTGTTTGCCCTGTAGGCTGTCTCGATGTTGGCCTGGACGTGTTCTGTGGTTTCGGTAGCCTGGTTGGCTGGGAGTTGGCTTCGCTGGGGCTCCGTGTGGCGTATGCTGGGGCTCGGGTCGCGTTGGGCGCTGCGCGTTGTGGGGGCCTCCGGTTTTGTTCCGGGTGTTGTGCTTGGGCAAGTGGTCATTGATTTTGGCAGGGTCGGGGCGCGTTTTTTTTTTTTTGCCTCTGCCGCCGTTGGGGGCGGGCGCGTCTTCTTGCACGCTCTTCTCCGTTGGTTCTCGCGGGTTCTTTGTTGGTTCTCGCCGCTTCGGTCCCAGTTGCGGTCGATTCTCGATGCCCAGCCCTACTCATGACCGCCGCTTAGCTATGACCGTTTCATATATTTTTTATTTGTTTATTTTTTGGGGGTGGTGGCTGGCGACTGCGCTGGGCCCTGTTGGTGGCACAGATTGACTAACATGCATGCGATTTTGTGTTCATTTACTAAAAAGTTCAACAGAAACGATAGACTTTAATTATTTGTGCTAGGATCACTAATTACAACACAGGTTATACTAACATATCAACTCACAGGTTCTTACAGGTGTTTAGACACTAAAAAAGAATCAGACTGCGCCACTCGCCAGTAACACTGCCTTGCTCATTTTCCCACATCCTATCCTTCTCTGTCCTCTCTTATCTGGTTCTCTTGATTAGTTATTGCATGTCATCACTGGGTGTGTGTCAATCCCCCCCAACCCCAATCTACAAATAACTGTTGTAATGTTACTTATGTTCAAATAAGACTGTCTCACTATTGTTCTGGTGTGGTTTTCACCCCTTGTCCCCCTGTCCACTCTGTGCCTCTGTCTGTCCCCCCCTAAAACCCTTTTCTGTCCGGCTGCATTTTCAATAAACATCAGAATAATTAAAAATTAAAAAATAAACAGGGAGTATTTCAAACTCCCCTGTTGCACAGCAAAACTGTTCCAGCACAAAGGCCTACAGATCCACCATTCTGCAAGGCCATGCAGCTGAACAGGACAGGTTATTAAAGAAGAAGAAAAAAAGAAAAAAATAGATGTGGTGGCAGATGCAATTACTGTCTTGTTTACGAGTTTGTGTTTACTCTGTAAATGAACTAAGATGCCCCTGGGTAATTTTCTTGAAGCTTACAAAAATTGTGACAGGGTTTCCAGACTGGTGTTTCCTCACTGCTACTTAACTTGAATTCCATTGTTCAGAGAGCAGTGAGTCTCCTTATCTCAGGGTTTACATCTGCAACCCACAATACACCTACTGTGTAAGTCATCAGCTAATAATTATAGCACAGAAAGTGTGAAAAGACCTCTTATCGTGTGTCTTGCTGTTAATAGTCAGGTGAAGGGTAGAGCCGATTAGAGGGAAGATAAATCACAGATGAAATGCCGGTTTTATTCTTGTCAGGTATTATTACACTGCACACACAGTAGCTGTTCTACTTACTGTCGCTATTAGATTTTACCCACTGAAATCTGTGCAGTGTATCAAGGGCTGGATTCCAGAAATAATAATGTCAGATGACGAAAAATCTATCTCTGTATTAACGAGATCTTCAAGGGTTTTTTTTCCCTTCCAATCTGCCTGCTTTAACGTGGAAGGAATAACAAGATAAAAGAGGTGATCATGATTGTGTCTCCTTATTACCATGGAGGAAAAATTTTGAGCTGCCAGGCACATGTCTTTGTTTTGTCATGTTTACATCTTGATTTGCTCAGTATTTTTGTTCCTCATTGTTTATTTGGTGTGCAGAGAGCCATTTGTTAAACCAAGCAAAATATTTGCACCTGTTGATGCACCCCATATTTCCTTTATAATAAACCGCAGTTGATAGCATAAGAATCCACGCATTCACCCTGTTTTCACACATTCACCAATGTTTGCACTTTAAAAAAAAAAATGTAATCATATAAACAAGCCTCTTCTCATCTATTATTTGAGAGTGGCAAGCAAAATATTTGCACCTGTTGATGCACCCCATATTTCCTTTATAATAAACTGCAGTTGATAGCATAAGAATCCACGCATTCACCCTGTTTTCACACATTCACCAATGTTTGCACTTTTAAAAAAAATATGTAATCATATAAACAAGCCTCTTCTCATCTATTATTTGAGAGTGGTGCTAACTGAGTGTCGTCTGTGTGCACTATTTGCTGATGAGAGTTTACATGCATAGTCACTGATGGTATAGTGGTACACTCGCCTGTCATTGGTGCGGGCAGCGTGGGTTCAGTTCCCACTCAGTGACTGTGTGAATGTGAGTGTGAATGCTTGTCTGTGTCTATATGCGCCCTGCGACTGACTGGCGACCAGTTCAGGGTGTAGTCCGCCGTTCACCCGAAGTCAGCTGGGATAGGCTCCAGCGCCCTGCGACCTTAACGAGGACAAGCGGTGTTGAAAATGGATAGATGGATGGAGTTTACATGCATAATCCTGATGACCTCTTCAATGCAACTCATAGGTCAATGTGTGGAGCGACTTCCCTTGAGAGTTTGGGATCCTTGGCGATAAATGTGCCTTTCAGAAACAATGGCTTTTGAAAATATTTGTGGGGAAAGCCAGGTCACACAAGCAGAGGGCAGATGAGGGGGTTTCACAGAGTGGTTATTCTTAGTTTGTCAGATTATTACCTTAATAACTGTGGGAGTAAGACTTATTCCCTTTGTTTGGTAGGCTAACTTACTGTGCTAGTTAATTTGACAAAAATGCCACTGACTTGGCCAATTGCAATACATGCACTACTTTGTGTTTTTACAAGGTAGTATATACATTGTTTTATATGTAGTTTATCGCTGTTCTTGTTGCGCAAAAGGTGCTTAGATTTTTGGTTGCTCGTCTCTGAGTCATGGAGCTGCTAATCAGCATCACTTCTTTTGCAGTTACATGGTGCTACGGAAGGATGTTCGAGAAATTGACACAGATTGTCCCCCTAAAGCAGATGCAGGGCTGAAGCCAGGTGAGTTTAATTTCGTTGTAATATACTCAAGATGAGGCCTTCAGTCAAAAACATTTGTGTGATGATGTGTTTTTGCGCATTAGCAGCAGATGTTCAGTGTGGGTTGTGGATAAAGTATTTTTTTCAATGCTCCCAAGACTTTTTATTAATACCATTATTTCTGATGCTGCGGGGCCGCTCTGTTATAGAGTAGGTTGCGTTCCAGGTAGTTGCATCACATCTGTGCTATCTGTCTGCTTAATAAATGTGTAAAACAAGCATCTGCCAATGTGGTTTGATGCTGCTTACTCCCACTTGTGACGTGTGGCAGAATTATTCCACTGTGCAATATATTCTCAAACTATATTTTGCTGTTCAATGACCTTATTAATGGTGCACTTTTTGTGGTTAAATAAGCCACAAAACCAAACACACTCATGAAAAAAAAAGTGAAATTAAGGCTGAGAAAATGTGCTGAATTTTGTTCACATTTCATTTGCTGATACAAAGAACAATCTACCAATTCATGCGTGTGTTGAACAGCGCTGGATGCAGCCTTGGAGTTCCAGCAGCAGTTGGTCATTCCCAGCACCTGGAAGACTGAAGTGAAAGAGGAAAGCTCAGGCAGTGAGGTGGATGATGATGATGAAGAGGAGGAACAAGAAGAAGATGCCAGTGGGGAAGAAGAAGAGGTAAAGCCTGAGTCACTGTCACACTTGTTTCTTCACAAACTTAAAGTGCAATCAGCCTCAAACAGTGTGGTCTCCTGACTTTAGGAGGAAGTGGAGCCATATCCCGAAGAGAGGGACAACTTTCTTCAGCAGCTCTACAAGTTCATGGAAGACAGAAGTAAGCTAATATTAAAAGAATGTAACAATTGGAGATTACTTTTATTTTACATGGTCAGGGACATAAAAAAGAAATCTGATGAATCAAAAAGCACAAATTAATATTTTATTTTAATTTATTATCTGTGTTCCTAGAACCCCTGCTTCGTTGTTACATGTTGTAAACCCCCTTTTTAATTAGAATAATAAAGTCACTTCTACTTGTCTTTCAGCAAATGTGGCTCATAGTGGAGGAGTGTGTCTTTATATGGGACATATTTATACTTAAAGAAATAACAGTTTATTTAGTAAATGCAGCACAAAGTAAAAACCCTTGACTTTACTGTTTGTATGTTACTCTAGTGCAGTGCATCTTAACCTGGGTTGATGGCCTTGAGTCAGTCTCAGGGGTTTAGTACAGATCAAGACACACAGTCTGTTTCTGTGTGTCCATTCAGTTCACCCCACTTGTATGATTCATGATAACTGTTCAGAACAACAGTGCTCTTGGCCTTTTGCTGTCACCAAGTGGTAGAAAGCCTTTGAGATACTCGAAACTGTTTGTTACGCTGTATCTTTGCGATCAAACCTTTTTGATGATGGTAGACATAAAAACAAAAAAAAAAGGAACACACTTTGTTGCAAAAATTTTATGAGCGTGGCACATGCCAAGGTGAAGCCGAGCATTCCTGAACTTATCGCTTTAAGACAACACCAAAAGCTATATTGATTTGCAGCAACTATCCATTCACTTACTGTAGTTTTTTAAGCGAAATGTGTGATTAGTTTGTTTTGTTCATTAAACACAGTGATTTTGTGTGCAACTAATGCATGGTTCATTTTGTGCACTGCTATAATATGTACCTGTTTAAAAATTTTTCGTGTATTTTTCCAATTACGAAGGATTCGGTGAATGCGTGTATGAAACCTGCAGGCTTTAGTACTTCCAACAAGGTTAAGAACTGCTGCTCTAGTGTTCGCTCACAATTTGATATGTCCTTTAAATCTGCTCCCAGGAACACCCATCAACAAGCGGCCAGTTCTGGGTTACCGGAATCTCAACCTGTTCAAGCTCTATAGGCTAGTGAACAAGCTGGGAGGCTTTGACAATGTGAGGGCCACGGTGACCGCATTGACTCTTTATTGTAGTTAGATCTCGGTAATTGTTCTCTTGTGGGCTAAATCCAGATATACCCTCTGATCTCTGCAATTTTTACACAGATTGAAAGTGGCGCCATTTGGAAGCAAATCTACCAGAACCTCGGAATCCCTGTGCTCAATTCAGCTGCTGGCTACAATGTCAAATGCGCTTACCGCAAGTATGTACAAGTGCTGCATCCATGACTGCGGGCCAAATGCTGCTTGTTTCTTCTATGTGCTCAGTAGTTTTTCACTAGTTTTACGACAAACTCTTTGCATGTGACAAGAATTGTGCTTTCATGCAGGTACCTATACGGCTTTGAAGAATACTGCACTTCCACTGCCATCACATTCAAGATGGACCTCCCTTTGAAGCAGGCCCCCAAGGGAGAGGTGGTGTCTGTGGGTGAGGGAGGAAACACAACCACCACATATACCAGCCAAGAAGAGCAGAAAGACCATGGAAATGGAAAGCCAATCAGCACACAAACTGTAGTCTGCAAGGTGCATTCACACTTGGGAATGTGTTCCAAATGCACACATACGATAGTCATATTTCCTATAACAATTGCTTTTATATTAAAAGCATCCCTCTCCCTCAGGAGGATAAACCTGAATTGGATCTAAACAAAAGTGACTGCGGTACTTCAAAAGCTGAGGAAAAGGACAGTAATGGAAACAACAACAACGATGAGGAGGAGGAGGAGGAGGAGGAGGAGGAGGGGGAAGAGGAGGAAGACAATAGCCCCCACACAGGCAATAGCCCCCACACAGGAGACGCAGATGAAGGCTCTTCAACATCTCACCTCAGAGCCGAGAGCATGAAACAGGAGCATGATGAGGACCGGGAGAGCAAGGACAACTCTGGGTAGGTGGTTTTAAGGGATGACTCCTCAAGCAGGTTTATTAAAAATAGCACAAACACTGTGGGTGGAATGGTGTCACTGTTCAATTACGTCCTTCGAAATATTAGCAATTTGCTTTTGATAATGACCACAGTCCATGACCAACAGGTGTCTTCCCTTGGTGGCATAACCTGAAGCCATCATCCAGACCTTTTATAGCACTAATTCCCAGTATATCCCCAATCCACCTAGACGTGCAAACCAGTACAGAGAGGAAGGCTTCCCTCTCTTCGTGTAACGAAGCTCTTACTCACTGTGCTTTTATTATTAGTCATGCCTTAGTCTGCATCAGCTGGCAAAGGCATCGTTGAGCAGCAAAGCCTGACTAGTACCTTTCACCTGGCATGTGACACACTGTGCTTTATCGCTCTCTTACTGTACTGTCTATCTCTTGCCTCATGCGCTCGACAAACAACACAGCCTCTTGACTTCCACCCTGCCCTGATATAGACAAAGCTAGTTATCCTCACTTCTCTCTTCCCCTCTCTATCTCATATTCAGCTTTATTAAATGTTCAGTGTGAATGTGTGTGAGTGTGATTGTTGTCGCTGACGCTGTAGACCGCTAGACACAAGGTCATTAACATGAGTTTGTTAGGTGCCTTTTGTTGAAAGGCTTCTAAGATGAGGCACTGCAGTTGAGGCCTGACGTGGTTGTTCACCTCATACGTGGGGCTTTGTCGAGGCTTTGCAGAGCATTAAGTTCCATTGCCACAAACTTCTGTTTACTTATTTTTAATAAACTGCCTGTTCAGTCATTGTATTGCAATGCATTATGACTCAAAAATAAGATGTCATGATGTTTTCATTGTACATTTTATTATCCATGATTGTGCTGATTTGTCACCTTCCTTAATGGGGAACTGTATGATCCTTTTTGTATGTATGTGTGGGGGCGGGGGTTCAGCAGTCTTATTTATATTATATTATATTATATTACATTAAATTATATTCCCAAAATGGAAAGTGACGAGGTTGACCTTTTCTAACTACATTAGATAGGTTATAGGAAAAATCTACTCTAAAACCTATTCTTAATATATAATATTAACATGTTAACATATACCTGTAACTGATTCGTGATCACAAGATCCTTGTTTGACAGGCCTGTTGAATTGATTCTGTTCCGTTTTTACAGGGAACTACTTTTTCTTGAAAATGATTGGTGTACAGCCTTGAATTATTGTGCGTTGTTATGCACACATTAAAGTCAATGGAACAAGAGGCCGCTTCTTTTTTTAAGTTGCAATGTTTTGTTTCCCCTGTCAATAGTTTAACAACCCACTTATTGTCTGAGCAGTTATTCATTTGATTTTCAAAGTAGAGAAAAATACCCAACAATCACAATATTAACGGGACCAAATGCTGCTATCAAATGTTAGAAAGTGTGTTGTAGTATTTTTTTTTTTCCTGGTTATAATAATATTGAGTTCTGTATTTAAAGAATCTAAGCAGCTTCTTTGGTTGTACCACTTGCTGCACAGATTAGTACTTCTTAATTGTGCCATGTTGAAAATCAGCTTCGAGTAGCCATCATTCACTCCGAGGACTGTGTGGAGAGTTGTCAGAGCTGCTTTTCATCGCAGCTAACTAAATTGAATATTGCAGTTATGCTTCAGGTTGCTGTACTGCCTGCCAAGTCGTGCTTTGCTGTGCTAACCTGCGGCCCTTGAGGCCCCTGTGGCCCCTGCGTCATAGCCACTTAACCAGCACTCCTCCTTCGCTGCCAGTAGACCCTCCAGCTTTGACGGTTCTTGACTGTTTCTCACTCGCGCCTCCTTGTGGCTGTTGTATTCTCTACAGCGTGTGAATGGCAATCCCAAGTGTGCTGTTTATATCTAGGGCTGGAGAGTTAGTAGTCAGGATTTTCCATGAATGAAGTATTATTTTTGCAACACTTAGTGCTGTTGTTTGGAAGGTTTATCACATATTATTCAGTCAGTTGATGTACAGTACAGTAGATGAGGGATGGGCAGTTTATGAGACCTCTTAATTGGATAGAATAGCGACAGAAGGTTTGATGATAGCATGCAGTAAGGTGGGAGGGTGTGTGGGATTCTGTGGTTTTCTCTGGAGCAGACTAGGGACAGGAAGTGCTGAACTGTTTTTCTTGCAGGGATGACAACAGTCAGGAGGGGGAGGAAGGGGAAGAGTTTGAGTGTTACCCCCCGGGGATGAAGGTGCAGGTGAGGTATGGGCGAGGCCGCAGTCTGAAGACGTACGAGGCCACTGTGAAAGAGGCAGACGTGGAGGGGGGAGAGGTGCTCTACCTGGTGCACTACTGTGGCTGGAACATCAGGTAAGACAGGACTTGGGGACAGTCACCTAACTTATATATTCACCCTGAAACAAAATCACATATTAACCTTAAAATTGGCCTGTGGGATTACCACTTCATGGATATCCCTGCAGCAGTGATTAATGCACTCCTCCTCACAATTCTGCTTCATCTGATCTTGTCTCTTGGTCAGAGCTCACTGAGCCCTCTAGTGGCAGAAACAGAATTGGGCACGGGGTTGATGTGCAACCTTCCTCAGCTCCTCTTAGCCAGTTGTGATTGAACCCCCTGTCTGTCCACCCCCCAGCTGTCTGAATGGACATGCTGAACTGATCTGTTTCGTGCTTGGATTGGCCATGCAGTGGTCCTCGTCAAATTCCTGTAGATCTGCAATATTGAGTTTGGCTAACCTCAGAGAGGCCAAGCAAAGTTGCTGTTACACTCACCTCTAGCTTCCCCCCCTCCCTAGTGGGCTAGGGTTAATGCAGTGTCAACTAGCGCGTTAGGGCAACTAGCAAAAAACACATTTCATTGTCTCGTTGTTGTGTGATCCTGTGGTTATCTAACGACAATGGGCTTTTTTCTGCATTGTGTATGTGTGTGATGTGAGACTTTTCATTCTTGTCATATGACCCAAATAGCACCTTCTGTTCTGTTGGTTGTGGTGGTTGGTGTAAATATGTTTCTCTCCTCATCGTAAGGCTTTGTCTTCAACACCATTGGATGTATTTCTTTGTGCTCAATGCTTATTGTATCACAGCAATGTTTCAGGCCAGACAGCGGAGGTGGCTGTGTGGTGGGTGGTGGTGTGATATTTTATAAAGCTCCTCTCTAGGATCTGCTTGATGAAAACTGTCCTTTATGTTTTTACTTGCTGTTTAGATATGATGAATGGATCAAAGCAGACAAGATTGTTCGCCCAGCCAATAAGAATGTACCAAAAATAAAGCACCGTAAAAAAATAAAGGTACGACTTTGCATAGATTTTTACTTTTTGGCTGGATGACATGAAGTAGAAAGCTGACTTTTATTTAATTCTAACAGAACAAAGATGAGCGGGAGCGAGACCGGTTGGAGAGGCTCAATGACAGAGAAGTCCTTGGTCCTTCAACCAACAATAATCGTGTCCCTCGCTCAAAGTGTGACCTTAGTCAGGATGTCTTTTCCAAGCTGGATCAGGCTAAGGACCAAGGGACTCAGCAGCAATCTCCAGCCAACTCGATAGAGATTACGTCCATCCTCAACGGTCTGCAAGGTAGCACCACTATGAATTCAAAACTTCTTCTGTCTCAAGAGTATATGATAACACAAACCTTTTCTTCTTCATCCCAGCCTCTGAATTGTCCTCAGACGAAAGTGACAATGAGGGTAATGGAGAGCGTAATATACAAGACCGCGATGCTTGCAGAGATGTAAAGGGCTCATCTGAGCTTCAGAAATCCTCAGAACGGAGTGCGAGTGGTACGCCACTGAATGAATCCAAACTTTGTGCAGTCTCAGGGAAGAACCAGGAGATAATCAGCGGGGAAGTAGGGAAGCGTAAACTGGATTTGATTGGGGAGGGAGGCACCAGGAAGAGGAAATCTGAAGGAGCAGCAGAGAGGACTCCGAAAAACCAGTCCAAAGCAAAAAGGGCCACAAGGAGTGCAGACTGGTTGCCTGCAGGCTCTTCCAGGAAGTTGGAGGAGAGGAGTGCTGGTCCCATGGAAGAGAGAGGAGCCTCATCCAGCAGCAGTTCAGATGACGAGGGAGCAGCACGTTCTGGTTCCCAGGCTGAGTGCAGTGAACGAGGCCACTCAAAAACCAAAGGTTCCCCTTCCAAGAAGTACAATGGGACAAAGGAGAAGAGCAAATCCAGCAGACAAGCAGGGTTCTGGGACATTCCTGAAAAGAGAGCCAAGCTGTCTGGGAATGGAGAGGATAAGCCGGGTGTGCGGTCTAAAGGCCAAAAAGACGTGTGGTCCAGCATTCAAGCGCAGTGGCCAAAGAAGACTCTTAAAGAGTTATTTTCTGATTCAGACACAGAGGCTGCTAATTCTCCTCCTCCACCTGTACCCTCCAGCCTGGAAGATACAAGCGTTGAGCAGGAAGCAGGACCTGAGGACGATGCCTCGGAAGAGCACATGGATAATAACAAACTGCCAGAGTTCCCCAGCAGTGGCAGTAACTCGGTACTCAACACACCACCCACCACACCAGAGTCCCCCTCAGGTAGAGGCAGTGCTTTGGAAGACTCCGGCCAAGCACCGCCGCCTTCCCCACCGGCACCACCCACACCCCCTGGTCCGCTTCCAGTGTCAGCTTCTGCAGGTGTCCTGCCTGGGCTGGTACAGGAGGAAGTGGCATGCCGGCGCAGCGAGAGTGACAGTAGCACAGTAGAAGTGGAGAGTCTGGGTGGGGAGCTGCCAGACCTTCCTCAGATTGGAGGGGCAGGCTCCCCACCAAAAGTGTTTGACGCCCCGCTCTCGTCCAACAGCAGCAGCAACTGCAGCCTGGAGATGAGCAGCAGCAGCCAGCATGAGAGCGAGCAGAAGTCCAAAGGTACAAACTGCTAATGTGCTTCATATAAAGCATACCTTTTGCTGATGCAGTTGTAAATACTCAAGTACAAGCCCTTCAGCCTGCACATGCCCTCGTTTTTTATGCACTTTGTCATTGCAGCATCTGTGAGTCAGAAACGGCAGAAAGAATCACAGACATGCGGAGTATCAAAGAAACACAAGCCAAACCGCAAGAGCCTTGGTGTGCCTCCCAAAAAGAATAGGAAAACAGGTATACAGACCTTGACACAGACTAGCTAAAATCAAGTCCCTTTTACGATACTGTACAGTACTTAACCTATACCCATAATGTCAGGTGGAGTGGAACTCAGACTTTGTTCTTTTATCCTTCAGCCAACAGCAGTGACAGTGAAGACCAGTCTTTTGTGGAAGGCTCTGCCAAACCAGCCGCCACCAAAAATGACACATCGGACATCAAGGTTGCAGTTTCGCCGAAGTGTCGCGGCCGATCTCCCCCGTCAAGCCATAAGTACCACAAGCAGGGTGACGCCGAGCACTCGCAGCACCGGGAACACCATGGAAGATCGCCACGGGTTTACAAGTGGAGCTTCCAGATGTGTAAGTGTGGCCAAGACCATGAATCGACTCCTCTTAAAACATTCTGAAGGCCAGCTAACCCTCATTGACTGCATTGTTATCCATCCATCCATCGATTTTCTGTACCTCTTATCCTCACTAGGGTCGCGGGCGGGCTGGAGCCTATCCCAGCTATCTTCGGGCGAGAGGCGGGGTACACCCTGCACTAGTCGCCAGCCAATCGCAGGGCTTATATGTGCCCTGCAAACAACCAATTACACTCACATTCACACCTACAGGCAATTCAGTGTCTTCAATCAACCTACCACGCATGTTTTTGGGATGTGGGAGGAAACCGGAGTACCCAGAGAAAACGCACGCAGGCACGGGGAGAACATGCAAACTCCACACAGGCGAGGCCAGGATTTGAACCCCGGTCCTCAGAACTGTGAGGCAGATGTGCTAACCAGCCGCTCGCCGTTCCGGTTTCGTCCCGCATCCCAAAAACATGCATGGTAGGTTGATTGAAGGCTCTAAATTGCCCGTAGGTATGGGGTTGTTTGTTTATATGTGCCCTGCGATTGGCTGGCGACCAGTTCAGGGTGTACCCCACCTATCGCCCAAAGATAGCTGGGATAGGCTCCAGCATGCCCGCGACCCTAGATAAGCGGTACAGAAAATGGATGGGATGGATGGAAATATATATTATCATGGATGATAACTAATTTCCCTAATTGTTAGCTTCATTTATTTTTGATTAATGATTCTGATGATTGATTGATGATTACCACCAGCTGACCTGGAGAAAATGAGCAGTCTGGAGAGGATCTCATTCCTTCAGGATAAGCTTCAGGACATCAGGAACCACTACCTCTCCCTCAAGTCTGAGGTTGCCTCCATCGACAGACGGCGAAAGCGCATGAAGAAAAAGGAACTGGAAAGTGAGTTAGTCCCCTGTGATTAATTAATTTTGAAAATTTCATTTACATTAATCACCTGGGATATTCAGTTTAAAGGGGTCAGTGTCTTGTGTTTTCGCCCTGGGCAATTTGGGGCTTTAGCTCAAGAAGTTACTGTAACTGGTATCTTGCTAACAACCAATCCCTACCTCCACATTTTATTCATATACAGTATCTATATATCTAATCAAACCCGTGATCCACAAATCACAGCACATCAAAATCATACTTCAAAGGATATTTACTCATTTATTTTCACAATTTAAAACCGTTCCAAGGTGTATTAATAACATGAATCTGACATGTGTTCTTTAAAATAGTCCAAGGATCAAGAAATGTAGTACACTTTATTGAGTCTGTCTTGTCTCGTGGAAATTAGCCTGTTTTTCCGTTCTTTTTTACTCAGTCTCAAATCATATTCTGTTGGGCCAATGGCGTGTCTGGCTTTCGTTATGGGGGCGGGGCCTTTCTACTTGCAGGGCGAAAAATCGAGTGCCCATAGAGACAAGAAAATTATTTCATACACTGTACTGTGTAACGCATGAATGAATCACCAAACACAAATAGCTGCCACTGCATCGACAGTTTTACCAAACAGTTTAGTATTTGCCAATTATAAGAGGGGCAGTCAGAAAGTAATAGGCCCAATTTAATTTACATACTTGCAAATCAGTCGCCTTTCTGCGTTTTCATTTTGAGCTCAAAATAGGCCATTTATGTGAATTGTATAGATCCGATTAGTGGCTGTCATCATAGGCTGTTTCGTAGTCTTTGAACGCTGGCAGCTAGCGGTAACGGTACGTTTACTTCGTTACAATGATCTAAATGTCGCTCGCTACTTTTATTGATCAATTATTGCTTATCTATCAACTATTTTGTGCGTGAGACTTTCACTTCCGCATTGTGCGCTGATTGCGTCAATCGAATTTCAGCGCGGCTTGTGTTTACATTTAGACAAGCGAAAACAGCAGTTTTCATGTATTGGAGTACTGTAATTTCTCGTGTATAATGCGCACCCATGTATAATACGCACCCCCAATGTGGACCTCAAAATTCTGGAAAACCATTCTACCTATGTATAACGCAAATTTGAAAACACACAGTTGTGCTCATATGTTTGATTACCCAGGCAGAATTTGTAAGATGTGTACAATTCTTTAAAGAAAACATGAAGGACCAGGCGAAACACATTTAATTTTATTTTAATGGGATTAAAATTAAACGGTCAAGCATTTCCGAAAAGCATTATTATTAAACAAAACATAACCATAAAGAAATTAATGATGGTTGTTGTTCAGTCAGTCTTATTTTAAAAAAACTATATTTTACTAATTCTGCCAGGGTATGTAAATTTATGAGCACAACTGAACATATATGCAGTCATACTTACCCCTGTCATATTGGAATGAAAGTGTAGGCTACACATTTTTTATAACCACTAGGTGGCGGTGGCATTTTGGAATGAAAGTGTCCAGCTTTTTCATAACGACTAGATGGCGGCAGTTTTTTTCCATTTGCCCCTATACCTATGTATAATGCGCACTATTGACTTTTGACAATTTCTGGGGGAGAAAAAATGCACCCCCTCCTGGAAGCAGTCACCTTATTGTGGTGGAGGAGTTTGTGTGTCCCAATGATCCTAGGAACTAAGTTGTCTGGGGCTTCATGCCCTTGGTAGGGTCACCCTTGGCAAACAGGTCCTAGGTGAGGGACCAGACAAAGCACGGCTCAAAGACTCCTATGATGAAAAATATAAGGGGATTGAGGTTTCCCTTGCCCGGACGCGGGTCACCGGGGGGGGGGGGGGGGGGGGGGGCCCTCTGGAGCCAGGCCTGGAGGTGGGGCTCGAAGGCGAGCACCTGGTGGCCGGGCCTGCACCCATGGGGCCCGGCCGGACACAGCCCGAAAGGGTAACGTGGGTCCCACTTCCCATGGGCTCACCACCAGTGGGAGGGGCCATAGGGGTCGGGTGCTTTGCGAGCTGGGCAGTGGCTGAAGGCAGGGACCTTGGCGATCCGATCCCCAGCTACAGAAGCTGGCTCTAGGGACGTGGAAGTCGGACTCGTTTCCAGTGAGGGTTGGACTCCGCCAAGACTGGCCTTTGTCACCAATTATTTATTTATACACCAAGTAATTATTTCACTGTGTACTTTTTACTCTTAACCAAGTATTTTTTGGGAGGACTACTTTTTGAGTAGTCACATTATTGTCATTTAACAGTACTCTTACTTGAGTACAATATTTGGCTACTCTACCCACCTCTGGAGCGGATATCCTCGATTGCTACTCTTACGTTTAAGCAACATTTCTGCTCATCAGATCAGCCAGTGTATTTGTTGCACTGGTCTTTTGTATTTTCACGTTGATGGGGTTGGGGGTCGTGGCCCTGGTTGTGGATCCAGTGAAACAGCGAAGCACACATAACATCGGCAACAAGAGCTGTTCCTCTAGTACATTTTGTATTAATTAGGAAACGGCCCTACAGTTATCTAATTAGTTTACGGATGTTAATGTTAAATGTATTAAGCGACGGAGCAACGTTAGGTATTATGTCACAAAAATCGAATGAACTAACTTCATATTCAGAAATGGCCAATAAAAACACAAAAATATTGTACTTAATATTTTCCTGGAGGATGCATTTGCGATTAGCCTTTGAAGTTGGTAATAGTGAAAATGAAGTGAAATAGACAAAGATTTTAGTCAATTATTTTCCAGAATGAGTGCTAAAAGAGGAGGATGCTATTCATGTGGCACAGCTTGAAGCAGGCATCAGGTGCAGGTGGAGATGTGCCTGGGTCAAGTTGGAGGCCAAAACAAAAAAGCAAAGAAATGAGGCAAATTAAATTTTAATCTTAAATTTGTACATCAACATGTACTTGAGCGGTGTAAATAAATGTTTTTCTGCGTAAAGGAAAATGTGTTGATTTTGCCTTCCAGATTGTTTAATTTATGTTAAAATTTTAAAATTATTCTCTGCGGGGGCCCGGGGGATACCACCAAACCCCCCTACAATAATTTTTTTTGGGGGGGGGGTTTGTCACCCTTCTCATGCCTTTGGTGTTTGCATGTCTGAATTTAACCTACTGATAATTATTTTCCCCCATAAATTTGTTGTTTTAAATAATTGTTTGAATGTTTATAAAAAAAATAAAAAAAGAAGTTTTGTTTCAACCTTTCCTCCTCCTGTCAGCAATTTTGTAAATGATGCCATTGTTAGATACCCGTCAGAATCAGAGAGCTGTGATTGAATTTGTTGCTTTGGAAGGGGAACCACTAAAGATTTTCAAAAGGTCGAAAAATGTCTATGGTGAAGCTGCAATAGGCTACATCACAGTCAAAAAGTGGGTGTCCAGGATCAAAGGCGAAGAACAAGGGCCTGCTTTTAACGACCTCCGTGATTAGCAAAGGAACGGCAGACCATCTTCAGCGGTGAATCCTGCGAATAGTGCTAGGCTAAATTTTTACCCAACAATGGGGCAGTAGTCCAGAACAGCTTGCCCATGGACATATCTTCACAAATGGGCAGATAACAAAATATTTATATGGTTGTTTAATTTCACACTTAATTAATTTTCACACTTGATGGGTGGGCAAGGAGATCCCTATCCAGTTGTGTAACAGCTATTTGAAAATCAGTTTCACATATGTATCCCTTAACCAAACCCTCTTTCTGGTCTGCAGGCACTGTGGCCGCATCCTCTTCATCATCCTCCTCTTCACCGTCCTCAAGCTCACTGACAGCAGCAGTCATGTTGACGCTGGCTGACCAACCAGTGTCTTCATCCTCCTCCTCCTCCTCACAGAACTCTGGGGTATCGGTGGAGTGCAGGTGACAGGATGTAGCAGCTAGGAGCCGCCACAATAAGCACTTAACCAGCACCCTGGGGCCACTGCCCCCATATCCTTTCCACAGGATGGACAAGTCAAGCCACAGACTGTAACGACTGGGGCACAACACCAGATCAGACACACACAAAAAACAAAACAAGAAACAAGCACTATTTTGTAATGACAACTGTTTTCTTGGCAAGCTAATGGCACTTAAGTGCACTTTTATGATGATTGAGTAGGGAGGTGGAATTTGTCTACAAAGATCCACAATTGTTTTTTGTGCTCTGCTTAATTCTAATTGAACATTTATAAGAAAACATTTTTGCAAGCAATAACTGTTTCCATTTGATAAGAAATGCATTGGTAAGGGGTGTTTTCCATTCGACTCCCTCCTGTGCTCTGTCCTCGTAGCTCAACATGGCGCTCGCTGCCTGAGCTCACTGTTTAATTGAGGAATTCAGATGAACATTGCCACATTGGCAGTAAGGGCAAACTAAATGTTTAACTTAAGCATGTTCCCTGTTCATCACCATCATAAAAAAGGCCTTCTTGTGGCTAAAACCTAATTGAAAATGTTCATATCTTCCATAGGCATGCACATGTTTGCATTGAGTCTTGGAAGGTCACTGGTAGCCACAGTGGATGGATTATGGTATGTTACTGTAGTGCCTTTTAGTTCTTTTCCATGTGGCACTTGGAGGAAGGACAGAACTTTTTCTGCTCCTCCTCTCAAATCAGAGGGTTGCCTGAAATTATATCCCTTACGAAAGACTTAAGAATGCAGTGTGAGTGAGTGAATCTCTGTGTATGTAAGGACAGTGAATGATGGATAGTGATGGCTTTTATCAGAATATGGTAATATTTAAATGTAGAACTATACTGGATCACCTGTAATCTACTACTGAATACTTATCCAGCTTGGGTATAAACCGTGCAATGATGATGAACGCAATGGTCACATTACTTCACTTCATCTGCCTTTTTTTCTTTTTGTCTCCATTTTTAACGAGTTGTCAGTCTTTTTGTCTTTGACTGAAGACTTGATGCACGTCTCCAACTGGATCATTGACTTGAAAACAGCCATAAGAGGTATTCACAGCCTAAATGAAGCTGAATCCCACGTGTAGTGTTCCGAACAGCGTGAAGTTAATTATTTTCAATGTGCTTTGTTTTTATTAAGTTTTCATAGCGTCCCCTTTACTATCATTCATATATCATATCCACTGTCACACTCCTTCTCATACTCACCCTTACCAAAAACATTTTTTCATGTACTATGACCAGAATAAAGGTAAAGATATTGTAAATGTGCATTTATATTATACAGTGATGTATATGGATACATTTTCTCCAGTGTTTCCTTTGTATAGATCCTTACTCAATGATAACCTGAAGTTACATTTTGTTTAGCACCTGTATGTAATAGTTTGCTTTTGTTTTAGATTTGTATATTGGGAGGTGTTTTGAGTCAAGCTATTTAATATCTTGCACTGTTAATAATGTACTTTTCTGTACAGACAGTTTTATGGTTTTAACTGTTGTTTGTGTAAATATTGACAGTCACAGCATGTTTGTTCTCATCCATTGTCCCCACACACTGCCTTGAAAAAGTTCATACCCCTTGAACATTTTCACATTTTGTGACCTTTCAATCACAAACCTGCATGTATTTTGTTGAGATTTTATGTGATGGACTAACACAAAGTAGCACATAATTGGGAAGTGTAACGAAAATTATAAACGGTTTTCAAATTTTTTAGCAAAAATCAATCTGAACATTGTGGTGTATATTTGTATTCAGCCCCCTGTACTAAAACCCCCTAAATGCAATCCAGTGCAATCAATTCTCTTTAGAAATCCCCAAAGTAGTAAATAAGAGTCCAGCTGTGTGTAATTTACTCTCAGTATAAATACACTTTGAAGGCCTCAGCGGTTTGTTAGAGAACACTAGTGAACAACAGCATCATGAAGACCAAGGAACTCACCAGACAGGTCAGAGAAGTTTAAATCAGGGTTATGTTATAAAAAAAAAAAAAACATGTCAGAGAGCATTCTTTAATCCATCATCCAAAAATGGAAAAAGTATGTATGGCATAACTGTAAACCTATAAAGACATGACCATCCACCTAAACTGACAGCCTGAGCGAGGAGAACACTGGTCACAGGCCAATGGTCACTCCACTACTCAGCTGGAAGAATGTGTCCACAGGACAACTAGAAGCTGCGCATGCTACAAATGTGCCTTTTATGGAAGAGCGGCAAGAAGGAAGCCATTGTTGAAAGAAAAGGCATAAGAAGTCCCGTTTGCAGTTTGCTGCAAGCCATGTAGGGGACACTGCAAACGTGGAAGAATGTGCTCTGGTCAAATGAGACCAAAGTAGAATTTTTTGGCCTAAATGCAAAGCGCTATTTGTGACGGAAAACTGACACTGCTCATCACCCTGAACACACCATCCCGACTGTGAAACGTGGTGGCAAAATCATGCTGTGGGTATGATTTTCTTTAGCACGGACAGGGAAGCTAGTCAGAGTTTATGGGAAGATGGATGACGCTAAAGACAGGACAATACTGGAAGAAAACCTGTTGGAGGCTGCAAAAGACTCTAGACTGAGAGGGGGATTCATCTTCTAGCAAGACAATGACCCTAAACCTAAAGCCAGAGCTACCATGGAATGGGTTAGATCAAGGAATATTCATGTGTTAAAATGGTCCAGGCCTAAATCCCATTGAGCGTCTGTGTCAAGACTTGGAAATTTCTCCATCCAATCTGGCTGAGCTTGAGCTCATTTGCAAAGAAGAATGGGCACAAATTTCAGTGACTAGATGTGCAAAGCTGGTAGAGACATACCCCAACAGACTTGCAGCTGCAATTGCAGTGAAAGGTGGCTCTACAAAGTATTGACGCAGGGGGGCTGAATAAAATGCACCACATTTTTCAGATTTGTATTTGCTTAAAATTTTGAAAACGATTGCATCATTTCTCTTTCACGTTACAATTAGGTGATACGAAACACACCACACCACAAAAATATTTACCTTTGTGGCTGTAAGGTGGCAAAATGTAAACAAAGTTCAAGGGGTATGAATACTTTTTCAAGGCACTGTACGTTTTCTCGTGATGAGATTTTTTTGTAGTTTGTCTATTTTCTTCTGACTGTTGTTCATTTGAATTGTTTCTTCATATATTGTTTTCCTATTTTTTTTTTTCACGTACTTTGTATTCAATTTTGCTTTCATTAGTTTGTGCTTGTAAGAGAAGAATGGTGGTTTTGAATGAGGCTTACCTATTTTCCAAACTGCATGGAAAATAGTTCGGGTCATAGACTACGATAAAGGAGCTTGTTGAAATAGTATTTATTAGGCTCATCCAATGACGGTCATTATGTAATTTATTGTAAAAATGCAAAGCAAAACCCTCTGTTTGAAATAAATGCCATAGTTTGTGAAGTATCCAGGTTAACTGTTGGTATCATTGATACCTTTTTGTTTGTTTAAATTAGTGAACGGCAAGGAAGGGCCGAATAGTAACTCTTTGCATCAACACTAAATTTTACAACTTCAATAACAACAGTCTTCTGTAAATTTTCTCAGACACAAAAAAAGATGTGTCATGTTCGACAACGTTAGGGCGTGAATGTAACGTCATAGCCGTAGAAAAAGTCTGGACAGTGACAGGTGAGGGTGCCATATTGTTACCCAGCTCGACATATGCAACGCAAATAACTATAAAAATTACTTTGTAAGGGATATTTTCCACCGAAACCTTACTATATATATATATATATATTACTATTACTAAGATGTTTTTTTTAATCAAGGCTGTCAGAAGGGGGCGGGGTGTTTGTGTGCGAGCACACCCTATTAAGAAAAGATTTAACTTTTCACATAAAATTCGTTATTCATCTCTTTCTATTACTGATGCTCGATTTGTTTATTTGATTCATATAGGATTTGCCAAATAATAAACTTCTTCAAGGGACAAGTGGCGCTCAGCCACAGGAGACGGCAGCATACGCATGGCTTTTCCGGGATGAGTGATACAGCCCACAGCCACACAACCAACTGTTTTCTACCCCCCCCCCCCCAAAAGAAAAAAGATCGCCCGAAATCCACTTTAAAAAGGCAAAAAACTGTCTGAATCTAATACGAGGCAATGCCGGGATTAGAGACAACATGGCGTCCGTTAACCATGTGACCTCAATTTAACCAATGCGGAACAGCGTGGTGAGTTCAACTCGTGTCCAGATATTCCTTTTCTGGGCGAACGTTGGTATACTGGAACTTGGTTGGTTATGAACGTGTCAATGTTAATATAACCCAATGAAATGCGATTTACGGACCCGCACTCTGGCCCCAGCCAATCAGTGACTTTGAAAGTAAAGTGTTTCGCTTAACGTCGCTTTAACTTGCTAGCTAGTTTTGCTCAGTGAGCGCTGTGTTGCTGAATTGGTTTGAGTCAGACAAGTCAGCCAAAATGGACTTCTTTTGCGGTGTGTAGAACGGTGAGACGGCGCTCTTACTTTACCTGTTGTGTTAAACCTTTATCAAATTAAATAAAAATCGAAGTAAAGCCCACGTTACAAGTGGAGGTTGAAACCACCGGGAGCACGTTACGTTACACGTGGCTCACTTGCACGTAATACTAAAGATTTGAATAATTATGTTAACAGTCGCAATGTTATTATCTTACATTTTGTTCAATTGCCTTGATCTGCAGGGTAGCGTCAGCAGGCACATCGCGACTTGGTTCGTTTTCGGTCGTTTATTTTCAAGGAAGACACTCCCTTAGGTACACACGTGGTTTAATTTAAAAAAAAAAAATAATAATTCAACAGCTGGTAATATTCTACATCTACAAATATCTTGTGTTTGTAGCGTTTCAAGTGGGATTCTTTTTAGTGGCTTGAAACTGCATTAAATTATACTTGCACGATACAATTACCAGAGTTGCAATACCTCTCTAGCAATCAAACATACATAATGCAGTCTGGTGTACCTAATATGTTGACCCAAATGGGTCATTTAATATTATCTTGAAGGGAATGTATGCGTTTTAACAGCTAAAGATGACCTGAACACAGACACTGTGTCTGGGTCAACCTCAGCAACATTTTCTCAGGTTCAAGCAGACATCCACCTCCAGGACATTTCCCACCTACCATCCTAGGATGGGCAAGGAGAGTGTATCTTAAGTGTTTCAATTTTATCATGTTTTTTAAATTTCTGCTGGCATCTTTAATAAACCCCCCAGTTGCCATCTGTGGCCTCTGGGACAAGAAAAGGTGCAAGAGCAATCTTAGAACATCCAAAACTGAGAGCCACTTTTCTGACGCTCTTGGTTATTTCACCTCTAAGACACAATTGTGATTGTTTGTTTGTTTCCAATTGAATAGTTCACTTAACCTCAATATTTACCGCAATGTTTTCAATTACACTGTATATGAGACTAGTCAGTGGCATGTAGACCTCTGCTGGGGCCATATAACAACCATTAGGATCAGCATCCAAATATACACTTTAAATACTATCAGTTTTCTGTAATTTTGCTTTCAAATGGTAAAATGTTGTTGGCTTAATCAGTCTGTTTGACAATGGTGCAGCATGAAGGTAACATTTAGATGTACTGTAGTTTGTTCATCAATGTGTCAATCTTAACCTAACCCAATCTTTGTCTGTACTGTCTGTTTTTTAATTGTTTTTACTTTTTTTAAATATACTGGTGTGTGCTGTATTACATCATACTCATTTGAGGCAACTGTGAAAAATTAATACCTCTGACAATCAAATCAAACATACAGCACACAGTACAGCCTCAAAGTCCCTAATTTTGTGACATGTTACAGTTCACTCAATCTAACATCTGTTGAATTGCATAGCTGTCTCTTATACAAGTGTTTCTCACCTGTAACAGGTAAAGATGACCTGCGCACCGACACTGTCGTGTCCTTGTGGTCAACCTCAGCAACATTTTCTTAGGTTCAAGCAGACATCCACTGCCATGTTCCCCACCTACCATCCTAGGACGGACCGGGTGAGTGGCTCTTAAACGTTGCAACCTTGTCATTTATTTTTTTTTTTTTCCAACCTGGCATCTTTAATAAACCCCCCAGTTGCCATCTGTGGCCTCTGGGACAAGAAAAGGTGCAAGAGCAATCTTAGAACATCCAAAACTGAGAGCCACTTTTCTGACGCTCTTGGTTATTTCACCTCTAAGACACAATTGTGATTGTTTGTTTGTTTCCAATTGAATAGTTCACTTAACCTCAATATTTACCGCAATGTTTTCAATTACACTGTATATGAGACTAGTCAGTGGCATGCAGACCTCTGCTGGGGCCATATAACAACCATTAGGATCAGCATCCAAATATACACTTTAAATACTATCAGTTTTCTGTAATTTTGCTTTCAAATGCTAAAATGTTGTTGGCTTAATCAGTCTGTTTGACAATGGTGCAGCATGAAGGTAACATTTAGATGTACTGTAGTTTGTTCATCAATGTGTCAATCTTAACCTAACCCAATCTTTGTCTGTACTGTCTGTTTTTTAATGTTTTTAAAAAAAAATTTAAATATACTGGTGTGTGCTGTATTACATCATACTCATTTGAGGCAACTGTGAAAAATTAATACCTCTGACAATCAAACATACAGCACACAGTACAGCCTCAAAGTCCCTAATTTTGTGACATGTTACAGTTCACTCAATCTAACATCTGTTGAATTGCATAGCTGTCTCTTATACAAGTGTTTCTCACCTGTAACAGGTAAAGATGACCTGCGCACCGACACTGTCGTGTCCTTGTGGTCAACCTCAGCAACATTTTCTTAGGTTCAAGCAGACATCCACTGCCATGTTCCCCACCTACCATCCTAGGACGGACCGGGTGAGTGGCTCTTAAACGTTGCAACCTTGTCATTTTTTTTTTTTTCCAACCTGGCATCTTTAATAAACCCCCCAGTTGCCATCTGTGGCCTCTGGGACAAGAAAAGGTGCAAGAGCAATCTTAGAACATCCAAAACTGAGAGCCACTTGTCTGATGCTCTTGGTTATTTCACCTCTAAGACAAAATTGTATGCAATGCATCTTATTGGCTTGGTTTACTGATTGTGGTGGTGAATAAGGATTGTGATGCCTTGCTTCTCTACAGTCTGTGGATGACATTTACCATTTGCATTTCAGTGTGGCATATTGAAGAGAAGAGCCCAAAGAAGGGCAGACACTGGTAAGTTCCACACCGTGTGGTAGGTAGGACTCCATGTCAAATCTCAACCCGTATCATGGATGCCATACTGTGTACAGTCCATGTGTGATATCCTCTGTTGTTGTTGGAAAAAGTTCTGTTCTTACATTAATCTCATTTAAAAAAATATATTTTTTAGAAATATATCTAAAATATGGGTGTGACGACAAAGAAATGAGACTTTTCAGGCTTTTGTTTAGCACACAGCTGTCATGCTTTCATTCTGCACTTCTTTTTCAGGCTTTTGTGTAGCCCACTGAGATGCAACTGGAGGTGGTACAAACGTGATGCAAAGAATCACGTTCAATCCATGGTTAACGTTTGTGGGGGAGACGTGACTTGTTCATGAGACCTGTGGAAAAGATGAGATGAAGGATGAAGTGTTGGAAGACAAATGAGAACATCGAGCGAGTGAACCAGGTGGTGTGTAGTGACTTAAGATTGACTGTGCGGAGGTGCCCAACCTGAACGGGGAGGACCATCTTGGTGCTGGCGTTGGGTGAGCGGAAGGTGGTCGTCAAGATGGTGCTCAAGCTTGTAGGATGACTAAAAGGAGTCTTCCGTCTTTTTTTCAAAACTTGCTGGAGAAGAGTGGGTACAATTGTGTGCCCAAACCAAAGATCAAGGTCATGCTGATAGCATTTGTTGACCAGAAGGGAGTGAGTGATCCATCAGGAGTTTGTGCCTTAAGGTCAGACAGTAATTGAGCTCTTCTACTGTAATGTCAATCGCCTCCAAGACCCTGTTCAGCAAGCTCTGTGGAGGACAATACGCCTGGCAGTTCTTGGATTGCAGCTTTCAACCACTCTATTTATTCCTCAGACCTTGCCACTGTATGACTTCTTGCTATTTCCTGGCACAAGACTACTGTCGGAACTCATTTTGTGTTTTACCACTGTGACTTAGGGTGCTGGGGGGGACCTCAAGGACTTCACCAGGTTGGTGGCAGAAGTGATTTGTAGAAGTGCATCATCTCTGGATGGGATACCTTTGTTGAAGGGTATAACGTGTAATTTTCTGTAATTTTTGCAATATTTAATTTACAAGATAATGTTTATTCTTTTTGTCGCACCTCATACATTTCTACTGGTACTCAGGCGCCCTTCCATATTCCAAAACATGCTTCTTGGGATAATTGAATATTTTAAATTGTCCATAGAAGGGAATGTGAGTGTTAATTAATTAATTTATTTATTTATTTTTAAATGTGCCCTGTGATTGACTGGTGACAAGTCCAGGATGTTAGGCTGTAGTCAGCTGGGGTAGACTCAAAAGTTCACTGGTGACTAATAATAGGTGGTATAGAAAATGGATGGCTATTGTTTTTCTACCTATAGATGGCAGTAGCAACGCACAGTAAAGCTGCTGCTCTTTCTCTTTGTAACAGGAGAGCCATTTTGCTTAAGGAGCGGAAATGTTCCTGGGGATTTCGACAGAATGCTGGAGGAGGGAGAAGCTAATGTTGGTCATCTAATTGGACCCACTTGTCTAGATACAGTGCGTTTCATTTAGCTGGGTGAACAGGGTCGTTGTGTTTTCAGTGGAAAGAGAGCATGTCCGCTGAGTGTCTCCGAATAGAGTGGTAATTATTTTCCTCTTGTCTGCAGCTGTTTTTCCTCTTAGCTCTGTCTTGACGTTGCCAGGAAACGCGAGCGAAGGGTAAACCTGTTTTCTACACTGAAAATACACTGAGGAGAGTGAAAAGTCAATGCAGGATGTTCCACTTTCCATGAGCTCATGCATACATAATGTCCTGCGCAGTCATCTGCATGCAAGCACGTGCGCTGCAGAGGTGACTGGAGTGTAGCGTTCCAATTAGAACGGAATCTGCTGGCAATCTGTCTGGAACACTTTACTCTACACAGTTTACTTCCTTTGTAAAATTTGGCCACTTATTCTGTAGACTGTTGGCTGGATAAAACTGAAGGACGCCTGGCTGGCACCTACTGCCTACCTGCCATCAACATAAAGTAAAATAAGAAATAAGCCTTCCACTGTGAATGAAAAAGAACAAAAAAAAGTTTGGCAGCATGTCACTTTCCACTGAAAATTGGAACACAAGTGCATCATTAAATTAAAATACTGTGGGAAGTTATTTCAGTAGGTCAATTCAAAATGCAAAACTCATGCTCTATAGATTCACTACACATTACAATATAATTTCAGGATTGTTTTATTTTGATGATTGCATGCAGCTAATGAAAATCCCAAATTCACCATCACAAGAAATTGCAATTTTACAAAAACAAATATTATTTTAGTTCGGTGTCATGTAGTGTTTCCCATACTTTCAGCTCAAGATTGCACTTAATTTGGTTCCTCCCAGGAACCCAATTTTATACTACATGTATTGCCATAACTTCAAAATATAGTAAAGATAAAGAACATGCATTTTATACTGCATAATATTGAATTTCCAAGTCCTTCAGGGTGACTTTATATTCCTCGTAACAAACCTAAGGAAATGGTTGTGTATCCCCCTTCTGTTTAAAAAGTTGTAATATCTATAATGTGTACTTTATTGGTCATTTGCAGAAAATTACTTTGTTGCAATGTCGTGTAATTGTAGGGATATACATTGTGAAAAACACCTTGTCAAGACTGACGCGTTGTGCTTCTTGAACGTAACACCGATATTAAAACTAGGCCAAATGAAAAGGAGGGCAAGCACAATAAAAAAGTAATTGTGTTGCATGATGTAATCAAATATTTAAAATACTATGCTGCGATGACTACTTAAATTCGTGATCTGCGAGGCAGTGTTCACGCTCGAGGCATGAGTCTGTCATGGTTTTGTGCCATCAAAATAAGGTGCCGTTTGTAATGAGTAGGTTGCATTCAAGGCGTCTTGTGTGCAACAATGGATTATGAGTCAGCGCTTCATGTTGAAATGGAAGAGAAACGAGGAGCGCCCGTTGTGTGCAGTAGGGGGCACTGTTGCTCCGAGCTGCCCACCTCTCACCACACGTCCTACTTCTTTCTCGGAGGCGTGAATGAGGGGTGAGATCACAGCAGCTCAGTTTGACAGCTTGAGAAAACGTCTGCTGCATGTGTATTTGTGATACTTTTACTTAAGTGCTCGCAATAACTCTCAAACCGAAGTAGTATACTGTCAATGACGGCTATGTTAAAATCCCTGCATTGCAGATTATAGGGCCTTATTTTAAACCACCAATCCATTACTGTTTATATGTGCCCATTGGACTATTACAAGGTATATTTGAGTTGTGCAAGACATGACTGGAGAACCTGTCACCAAATGATGGTCAGCAGTAATTACCGTTGCTCTGCTGTTTGGCCCTGTGAATGTCAGGTCGTGATCTTGTGCAACGAATGGCTCGCATAGCTCAGATTGGATATCTGACAGGTGGGGATGACTGGTAGTGCAGAAGCAGCTGTGTTTGGGAGTTAAGCGGCCAGAAATAGCTCGCTAGTATGTGGTTGCCATGGCAGCTTCAGCAGTAGTCTGAGGAGCTTTTGGTAAGATGGTGTTGATCTTTGAGGCCCTCCCGCGTATGTGCCGTTGAGCGTTTTAACACCCGATGCCCAGAGTCACTCTGTCTGTAGCTGATGTCATGCATGTGGGTCTCGTCAAATATACACAGTCACGGAGGGAAACATTAGAAGCGTGCCAGCAGCTATAATAATAAACACCAGTTGGGCCCAACACCTCTGTGTCATTCACCAAGTGAGGGCGAAGATGTCCTAAAAATAAAGCGGCACTGTACGTGCGGAGAGTATTAACTTCCACGCAGATGACCCATTTTCCATCTCGGAGGGGCTGAGGATGGGTGGAAAATCAGAGGGAGTGGAGCCAATCACGTGAATCCAAAGCAGGCTACAAATCCTGGCGGATTTCTCTTCCACCAAAGCCTTTCTGTCATGTGGTTTTCCCATTTTTATGCTTTCCTTGTGCTCAACAGGAGCCCCTTTCAAACTGCCTGTGAAAAACTAAATTTCCTTCGATTTAAACAGCACTGAGGTGGCATGGGGTATGACGTTCACCCATTCAGTTTCCGTTTTCGGAGGTAAAATCTGAAGCCTCTTTTACACAGAGGCTGCAAAATGATTGCATTGGAGACATAACAGTAACATTCATTTACTAGTTTTGCACCCAGAACCCAACGAGCCAGAACTTTGTGATATCTGTGTGGAAGAGGATGACTATCTGGAATCGGGGTGTGAAGTTTAAGACTCAACACTCACTTCTCTCGACCTGTTTGGTTGAAAGCAATTGAAAACGGGTTAGTGGACTTCCTGTGTATGCCCTGATAACTAGCATAACAACGGGTTTATATGATGATAGTTTGAACCCAAATTTGCTATAATTGTTTTCTTTATGGTTGTGTTTTTGGATAAAAGTGAAATACATGTATATAATTTATTTCTACAACTATGCAATATGCAAACATGAAGAAAGCCTAAACATCAGATGTTGTCATCTTTGATAGCTCTTGTAGACATCTTGTGTAAAACAAATTGTATTGTAGACATTTAAAGTTCCTGTTGGTGCTTTGACCCTGTCTCCTGCTATTGGGCTTCGCCATTTGTTCGAGCCGGACGGATGTGCTTTGACCTGTCTTGCCAAATGCGGAAGTTGGTTCCACATACACCCTTTTGGGTTTCTTTTTAAAAGCCGGATCCATTCTAGATCTTCTGTTAGGTCTCTAATGTACCCATTTCGTGGGTCCTCTGTGTGAAACAGGCTAATATTCTGTAGCCCTTCCATTTGTGGTTATGGCCCAACATCCATTCTAGCCCTCTCGTTTACATTTGCTGCCGAGCTGCATGGTGGGGGCCGCATGCACCAAACCACCTCCTAACGTCATCCTGCCCAACCTCCGCCTTTCTCCTCATCACCAGATGCCCGATATGACTGAAATTCAATAGTGCTGCTTTGCCTGAAAGGAGAGTGCATCACATGACTTGTGAATCCCTGTGTACATTGGGCAGCATTTTGGTCTGGTGGCAAGCTCCTCTCGGAGGCTGCCAAATTTGTAATGCATTGGAAATAAAGAGGAGAAAATCGACATTTCCCTTCCTGTCATCCATCATCAACATTATCTGTGCAATCTACAGTGGAAAATACAAAGTATTCAGAGCAGCAGGGTGAAGCAAGGGTTAACTGTTTTTTTCCTTCCTCTGCCTGTGATCTGCCCTCCTCTTGCACAGCAGAGCTTTGAATAGCATGAGAGTCAGACAGGCTTGTTTTGCATACTGTCGCTCTCCTGCATTGACTTGTAGCAAATCCCTGCCCTCGGGAGGCATGTCAGAGGGGATTAATGGGAGGGCCGGGCCTCACAGAGTTCCCCATTGTGGCGGCATAGCCCTGCACTGTATTTTCATCGTACGCAGTAAGGAAAGAGCGAGCAGGTGGGGTGGTGCTGTTGGTGGAGGAGGGGTCGAGTGTTTATTGTGTGCATTGGGAGAGGAGGAGGGGTTATACAGTGGTGTTATTTCTCACTGTCCTGATTCTTTTGAGCACAAGCGAGGGCATGAGAGAGTAAATAATGTATTTGGAGCAGCAGGGTGGTGGAGGGGCAGGAGGAGGTGTGGGGGCTTGACCACACTCAGGACATGCATGGGAAGGCAAGCAGCCATGCACAGGAAGCAGGCGAGCTGGGGGTGCGGGTGAGGAAGGAGGGAGGGGGCGCTACAACAACCTGGCTGTGTTCCTCTGGGGAATGTGGGGCCTCAGCAAGAATGCTGCAATCCTCCACTTCCGTTCCTCTGTGTTTTACCAAAACAAAAAGTGTACTGCTGCTTCCTGCCATTCTTAATGAAAGACGAAGAGTATGTTTACATGATGAGCGGGTATAGAATTAGACAAATGTAAGTAATACGACTTGTCAGCTAGTCGCAATAGCAATGTAGTAAATGTTTCTGGATAAGAAGATTTCTAAGACTTCCCATAAGTAACACTAACGCAGACAATAGCGCTGTGGTCCGAAATACTCACCAGAGGTTGAACGACGAGATTTTCTTGCAGTAGACTATAATATGATGTAAGTCGAGTCAAAGTCGATTCAACCATTGATTGTTATTTTTCAGCACAGGACAGCGGTCGCCAACCTTTTTTGCACCACGGACCAGTTTCAAAACAAAGAAATGTTTTAAAAACACAACTCACCTTTACGCTGAATGTAGTTGGTAGGAGGCCTGCGCGTGTTTTTCTTGTCAGCAAGCTGTCCGGTCTCATCCTGTGTTCCATAGCATAAGATGTTGTAAGACGGGACACTAGCCAGGTTCCCAAAAAAGTAAGCCTTTCTCTGTAGGGCCTATATGTATGTGACTTGTGGTTTTATTGTATTTGAGGATGGACTTGAATATTTTACCAGCTCCTGGTCTGATTTTGGGTCAAATATTTCCACATGCTTGTAACAGTACTGGCATATGCCAAACAAGTGTTCGTGATGTTGGTTTGGTGCATGCCATGATATGTATAAAGTTCTCATTACCACACAGTTTTTGTCTGCTCATTATTTTGGACATAACATTTTGCCCACAAAGATGAAGCTTCACTTTGCGCTGCTGCCCTCGTTCCCCACCACCGGTTCCGGGGGTACTGCTGGTATGAATATTTTAAAACTAGCGATCATCAAAATAGCCAAAGTTAATGACACTAACCACTATTCTCATCCACAATCAATTTATTTTCATACTATCTAGTACGAAGTCCAGCGATGGCAGCCAAAGTCCTCTCTGAATTGGCTAATTAAAAGACAAGATTAGTAGTGTGTCAACTTCAAGTTGTAAATGTCGATGCAGTTGTAAAGTCGACTAGTCAATTAATCGGTTCAACCCATCCATCCATCCATCAATTTTCTGAGCCGCTTCTCCTCACTAGGGTCGCGGGCGTGCTGGAGCCTATCCCAGCTATCATCGGGCAGGAGGCGGGGTACACCCTGAACTGGTTGCCAGCCAATCGCAGGGCACATACAAACTAACAACCATTCGCACGCACAGTCACACCTACGGGCAATTTAGAGTCTTCAATTAATGCATGTTTTTGGGATGTGGGAGGAAACCGGAGTGCCCGGAGAAAACCCACGCAGGCACGGGGAGAACATGCGAACTCCACACAGGCGGGGCCAGGGATTGAACCCGGGTCCTCAGAACTGTGAGGCTGACACTCTAACCAGTCGTGCACCGTGCCGCCCTCGGTTCAACCCCAGTACTCAAAAATGTCAATTTTTATAGCTTACTGCCAGATTCAAGAGTTTTACCCCTTGTGCAATTTTTGCTTTTTAGTCCCTTTTTCTTTTCTTTTTCATGCTCCAAAATGTTGTTCTAGTGTGAACAAATGGCCACACACCTCAGTTTTTAATCCCTACTCAGTTAAAAGTGGTATCTGTAAATGGCCCCTAATAGTAATGTGGTGATGCTTTGATCTAACCAAGCTTTCAATTCGTCAGCCTTCTATCAGCAGGGCCACTCTTTAAAAGTAGAAGCCACTCTTCTATTTGCCGAACATGTCTCCATGCAATAATCTGGGATGAAATGCTCTTTGAAATAATTTCTTTTTGAGGCCGGATGTCACTCCTCTCCTCCGCCTGCGTTTGACTGTGATGAAACTTGCGCTATTATACCATCATCTCCTTATCGCTGTGTGTCACTCTCCCTCGGCTCGTCTCTCTTTCTCCCACCCCAGCTTTGTTTTTATGGGAGCGATGAAGGGTACCGTAACCTTGGAACATGAGTGAAGCATTCCCGACTCCCACTGCTCCAATAATTTGAAGGGGGAAAAAATCAAGTGGTGAAAAAAACACTTTTCTTCTCTTTTGCACGAGATGCAACCTTGGAGGAACTTCTGGATATGTATTGTCTTCCTGTGCTGCCTGGCGAGCTGCAACCCACTTGTTCACCGAGGAACTACAAAGTGGGTTGGACGCCTTGCATCTTGTGAAAGCGCAGCCTTTGGAAGACTTTAGCTTTGAACCGTTTGCCTCATCAATTCCCCACGCGAAAGCTACATTTGAATGTGAGGCCAGCGCGCAATGAGGGGGCGGCTTATCGGCCCAACTCGTTGAATGTTATTCATTCATGCACAGTGCTTATAGGACGGGCTGTGCATGCAGGATTCTGCTTCACGTTGGTTGCTTATGTAACACAAGAATGTGATGTGTAGATAGATGATGATACCACTGTATATTTTCATAAAGGCCTTGGTTGCTTATTTTCTGGAATGTTAAGACAGTCTCCGTACATCAAGGGTCATAATCTCCTGTTTGTGCGTAAATCTTCTTTTTACGCGCCTGGCTTGCGCTTTGTCAAGGTGCGCCAATTCTCCTCGCAGGTGCATGAAAAATAGTCTGCTGAATTTGTTTGCCAATTAATATATAATATGTCGACATTCGACCGTTGAGCAGCGTAATGTGACAGGGACACATTTACGGCCGTTGGGCGGTCAGTAAGCGTATATGGGCCAGGTGTCCCTCGCACTGTCAGCACGAGTCTGCTGCCGGGCAGTCACCAGCCGTCGGCGGCTCGGTGCACAGGAGCGACTCAAAACGTGCAATATGATGTTTTGCCTTCGTAAGACGATAGACTTACTACAGCCTCTGGAGTGCAGCTGGGGAAACTCACTTAAGTCTCTGGCAGAATGCACGCTTGGCCAGATAGGAGAGGAAACTCCCCCGCTTAAGAGTTACTTCACCCGGAGTACATCAATGGTGAGAAGATGCGCAAATGATAGAATTAAGTGGCCGACAGAATAGGCACAGCATGCCTTTTCTGACTTAAGCATAAGGGGTAATATGCTCTAAGCATAGTTGCAACCTCCTGCTTCAATGTTAAATGAAATCAATTTGACTATTAGTCTTTGGGTCATTCTGGGTGACACTAATTCATGTTGCAACAGTGCAGAAATGGAGTGAAATATAGGCCCCGCCCCTCCTCTGTGTCATTCCCACTCTGCTGTACTATTAAGTGAGTGGTACTTACCACAGAAAATTCCTGATTTGTCATTTGGGTCCTTGGATTTGTCACATTAAATCTGCTTTTCTCAAAAACTGGGGATGGAGATTACAGGCTTTCACAGGCAGTGAGATAATAACAGTGGCAAGTCGGGCTTTGCCTCTCCAATGAAACTTGTCAAGAGGATGATGTGGAGAATAGAGAGGGACATCGTGTGCTACATCTAATTCTCATGCTATGACTACAGCACTTTTCGGACCCTTTGTGTCCCAATGGAAATATTTCATTCGGACCCCCGATCCAATTGAAATGTTGGTCAGGCTTGCAATTGTTCAGTGAACCTAAGCGGCTCTTTCCTATCCTTCAGCCCTGCTTCTCACTCGCCACCAAAATCCGCCTCAGGCTATCAGGCGACTGAACACATGGGCAGTGTGCGTGCAGAAGTTGAAACGTTTTCAGCCCTCATTTCATCACATTTCTGTCCCCACTCTTTGATATTTTTCTATTGACAGTAACATGTTCCCGCAGTGGGTTTGGAGAACACGAATAGCCATCATTTGACCTATTTTACAACGAGCTTTGATCTGTTCCTTCTTTGCTTGCAGTCTATTTATGGCATCTGTGATGATTGCACGCCTAAGATATGAGCAACCCAATGCTTGTTTTCAAAGCACTGCTTTTATTTGCATAAAGCGTTGTTTTCTTTTCTTTTTTTAAATAAATATATCCACGTCTTGTTTTTTCCCTGACATAAAAAAGGCAGTAAAGGCGGTCCTCGGTTTATGAGGGTTCCGAATTATAACATTTTGAGATTACGAATGTCGTGCGGCACAAAAAGGCACACTAAGTTACTGTCACACTTGTTTTTCGTTCCTTTGTATTCTAATTTTACAACAATTTAAAAAAATCTGTGCTAATGTATACATTATTAATTTTTTCTGCAGTGGCGTTACAATAAAAACAATAATTAAAAAGCCCAAGAAAAACTAAAAGCCCATTTGTTCAAAACAGACATGATGAGTTGAACACTGTTTGTTTGGCTGAAATCCATATTATCCAACTTTTGTAAGTTGTAATTCATAAGGCGCTTGACTGTTTAGGCTCCATTCATATAGGCTGCATTCTTTCAAATTTTAATTTTCATCCACACTCTGATTATTAGTGACTCGGTTATTAAATGTCATTTCTAAAGTAAAATTTGCGGCTGACAGCTTGTCAATTTGAAAATGTTGCTGCCAATTCAATAAGCCCCTGTAATTATAAATGCATGAAACAATTAAGACAAGTCATTACACTTACTGTAGGGTCACATGGGGTCGTCAGCTGGAAAGATTCCGCTTTGCCTCAATGCAGACTGAGTTAGTGTTGCAACCAGAGATGCTCTATGGAGGCTTTTAGTCCAGCTGATGATGCTAAGAGCAAGGCATCTCTATAAAGCGTAATGAAAGCCCACCACCATGCACACAGACACGCACCATTTTTCCATTGGGACAACATTTTTGACATCCATTAGGAGGTTTCCCAACATTGAGCCAGGCTCGGAAAGGAGGGCTAATGATGTAATTCCCTCAGAGAGCACATTAAAATGTCCAAGTGCAAAGAGCTGACATCATCCATTTAGCACAAATTTTCCAATAATATACATTTGTCTTTTCCTCTTCCCTTCTCCCTACAAACTGGGCCGCCACACATACACTGACGCCTGCGGGCTCTACTTAGGTGTGCAGCCGTACCGTGAAGGGCTGCATACAATAAAGGAAGATATCATTGCACCAAACCGTGTCTTCCCCTGCGGCAATAAATGGTTTAGCGCCACACAGTGCTGTTTTTAACATGGCTACCAGTGTCATCTTACACTTATACTTATTTGTCTCATCTGCACACCACAGACATTCTACAAAACCCAGCACAAAGAGGAAATTAACTACTACTTTTTTTGTACTACTTTGAAAATGTATGATATGAATTATATTTCCACAAGGGAGACCTAACGGCTTTTTCTTTTCCATCCCGGTGAGTGGGCAGGCTTTCACTTCAATAATGCATGCTGGAAGATGAAGTAGACGTGAACTGGAAGCAGAGAAGGGTTGCTACGCCTCACTCAATAATGAATCAATTGATCCCCTGCAGATGATGGATATGGTTGCTATGACGACAGATGCAGTGTTACTCAGGGCATGGAGACAAGAGGTCTGTTTCCCAGAACTGCAATCGGCTTGTGAGTGCTTTGAATTGGAATTGTCAATGCAGGATGCGATGGATGAATGCCAAATATATTGGAAGGTAGCTTTAGCCAGCTGAATGGATGTTCAATCCCAAGAGGAATTCGTGTGTAAAATCCATCACTCAAGTGACAAAATTAGCCAAAGCTAATCAAATGTTCCCATTTTAGATTTGTTTGTTTGCATTGGATTATAATATTATATAATCATATAACAGACACTCATTCTGGATGTTCTTTTTACATCTCCACACACACCTGACTCATGTGCATGGTGCTTGTTTTTATAAAAAAAAAAAAGGTTTCCACGTCTGCATGTGTTCTGTTGCCGTGGCAACGTGGCTACTTCTGGACCAGCTGGGACCATGTTGCCAAGTAACAGCTGAGATATGAAGAGAGGAGGCGAGAAGCGTGGGCACTGGGAAGGAAGTGAGTGGGAATATGGTGAGCCAAGGATAGGACGACTTGTGCAAAGATGGCGAACAAAAGAGGAGCGAGTATGAGGTGAAAATAGCACATTGGATAATAAAGTAGTAGCGTTTTAGTTATTACCTTGTATTGAAAATGTATTTCATCTCCCACTTATCTCTGCCGTACTGCTAGTGAATATACAGTAAATGCTGTGGCCACCAGTGTTGCCAGTGACCTTGAAAAAGTAACTTAGTTACTTTACTGATTACTTGATTTCAAAAGTAACCAAGATTACAAATAACTTTTTCAGTTGCTTTCAGCAGCTGTCAAGTGGCCGGAATAGAACTTATCCATAGAACAAAAAGAGCATAAGCTTGACCGTACCCATTACTTGGTAATATATGCCACACAAGTTACAGAATGATGCCATCAACATGAACCAGTAAATTCACTATTAGTGTAGTTGAAGCCACATTAAATGAGCAACTTACTGTATTTGGCATGTCACGTCTGCACTAAGTACCTAAACATCTAAACAAGTACACCTCTAAAGACTCTTAACTGATAGATGGATAGACAGACAGACAGACTAGCAACCCTCCATATTGTTTGAGTTATGTGGTTTCCGATTGTGTGGGGGTCCATGAAGGGTAGCGTGTGTGTGTAGGTAAAAGTGAGAGCGCGGCGGTTAGATGTTGGGCTTGGGGGAAACCGAGAGAACTGTACTTAATGTTGTTTTAAAAGCGTGATTGCGGCCAATAGTACTCGTTTTGTTTGTATTGTAGAGTTGTTGGTAGCTTTTCCTGAGTTCCATCATAATTTTGATGCGAAGAGTGAGAAAACGTTTTTGTTCCCGGTGACAAGTTTACGCAGCTATTTAACTAGCAGAGCTGTGGGTGATTGACGGGGGGAGAAGCACTTACTACTTACGTGAGCGGTGCAGCGCGTCAAACCAAGCGCAGTGCAGACTCCAGAGGATGTTGAAAGCTCTTACTTTTCATTGTAAATATTATTTAAGCTAAGTATTCCATGACGATTTCTGACCCCGCACTTCTGGATGAATAATTAACCCACAATGCAATGCGTGCTTAACACGCCTGTAAAACGCTATTCATAATGTGTAGCTAAAAAATGAACAACCATCAACAGAGAAGTTGTGCATTTCTTTGCACTTTTATATTTCAACGATGACTCAATGGTAACTATTATTGGTAACTGTAATCTGATGTCTTCCTGAATACAGTAATGCGTTATATTGCTCTTTACTCAAAATGGCGCTCATTTTAGACCACTGGTGGCCACTGCTTAGCATCTTTAGTCCAAAGATACCAAAAGAATTGAATCAGTGCTAGCGAGCAGCAGCCTTTTTGCATGACAAAAAAAAGACATATAGGTTGGCTCCATACCAGAACAATGTTATATTCTTTCACAGTCTGGTGTGATTCACCAATGGCACTGTTATGAATCGTTAAATCTTTTTGTGATTGATTATATTACTTCACAACTGACTATTTAGCTGAGGGGGAGAAGTAGATTTGCTTGTTCCAGGTCGTACGTGGGAGCACCAGTTGCTTGGCAGAATCCATAGTGGTAAATCATAACTGCTCCAAGGGCCATTGAAGAATTGCGCATATGCCAGTCACAACCAAAAAAGACAGACAAATAACACACACAGTAAGGAAATTAATCCAGCAATTATGATAGTTTAGTTCATTTTACATATATATATATGTATATATGTGTGTGTGTGTGTGTGTATGTATATATATGTATGTATATATATATATGTATGTATATATATATATATGTATGTATATATATATATATATATATATATGTATGTATATATATATATATATATATATATATGTATATGTATGTATATGTATATATATATATGTATGTGTATATTTATATATATGTATATGCATATTTATGTGTATGTATGTATGTATATATGTGTGTGTATGTATGTATGTGTATGTATATATGTATGTATATATATGTATGTATGTATATGTGTGTATGTGTACCGCTGTTGGCTATAATGCAGTGTAAAAAAATACTCCCACGTGCCCAAATTATAAACCCCATGCGAGAGCATGTATTCTGTATGTTATCTTTTTGCTGGAGATGCATTTGTTTTCAAACAGCAACCACCTGCCCCTAATGCAGTCAACATAATTGGCCAGGAATAGAGAAATACATACGATTGTCGCCTAAATCTTTCCCTGGAATTCTGAGTCATAATTGCAGTGTGTTGTGTATGGCCGCACCGACCGCGCCTCCCGCAGGACCACAGCAAAAGCACCGTGTTTGCCGTGATTCATGAGCAGGCAGAGAAATATCGAGAACACTCCGGTGTTGAAGCCCCCTGGCTCAAAATGAGAGTGCGTCCTTGTAGTCCAGGAGACTCCGGAATGCAGCTGCACTCAGTGGCGCTGCGTTGAGTCAGCACTGTTTTAGTACATGAACGGGGAAGGTTGGCGTGAACATTTCCGAGGTTTTTCCACGTTTGTTTATGTTAGAAATGTGGCTCATATCCATTAAGTCGGGTCGGCCTGCATTTTTAGCAGCTGGTCATGCTTTTCAGATTCTTTCAAGGACAGGCTACACCCACTGAGTCACATAATTAAAGATTAACAAAAGAGTGACGGTATGTTTTTACTGGGCACATTTTCAAAGACTCATTAATTGTCAGCACATGATTATGTCACCCCAGCATTGTGTTAGACCACTGGCTCAAACGCTTCCCTTGGTGCTCATTATTAACATACATTTTTGTCCCTTACCACCCGAGCGCGCTGATATGTTGCCATGGAAACACAGGCCATGACGTGTGTTGCCGCTCCGTGTGGGACTAATTGTTATCCCCCAAACATGCTCCTAGGTTCAAGTCACAGTGCTTGCTTGCAGTCATTGTTATATGATCCGCATGCTTCAGTACTCCTCCACAATAAAAAACCAACACAAAGCCCACTGAAATCCAGTGCGTGAGTGAGAGACAGCAGAAAATAACATGAAAAAAAAGAACCCGTCTATTGAGTTTCCTGCAACCTTTACCCTGCTCTTTGATCCAAACGAAACAGCGGCCTGGGAAATGAGAAATTTGACACCTGGAGCTCGGCTAGCGTGTTCAGGAAAGAAGAGGTTACGTAAAAGTTGCATGCCATAGATCAGAACACAGCATTTGTGCAGGAATTAGAGGTGGCGAAAGCAGAAAAACAAAAACAATAGAGCTCAGGCTTTATATAACTCAGCTTGCCTGTGGCCATTGTGCAATGCGCTGCAGTTGTCTGGGCTGATGTAAACAGAGCTTTAGTGCCTCTGGAGGCTCAGCCATGTTCCTTGATGCAGCAGTTATGGGCACATGCCCTACTTTCATAAATCAGTGCTGGATAAAACGGAAATAAAGTGAGAGGAGAGGGGGGACGAGCCGCGAGAGGGGATGCCGAGTGTGGAGGGGTTTAGGAGGGACGGAGGGAGGGGGGCAGGGTAGAGGCTGAACAAGGCTCATATTGATGTTCCAAACACAGCTGCAGGCATCAGCTGACTAGCTGGCCTAAAGCTCTGCCTCCCGCCTTTATCAGCTTACACTGTGACCTTTCTCTCCCTACTGGAATAGATTCCACTCACCCCCCCCCCCCCCCCCCCTTTTCTCTGTGGGCTAGCTGACCCTTTACCATTCACTGTCCACATCCCCCAATGAGTTCAGAAACTGTCCTCACTGACATCAGATTTCTGAATGTTGTTTGTTTTTTGGGTGCTTTACGCCATACCCATCTAGTAAAAAGTTTGCGGTTTTGAAAGATTGTCAGAGAAAACCACGTTCATACAAACTTGTAAAAATGACTAAAAAATAGGGATGCACCGATACCACACTGAGTACAAGTTCTAACATTTGAGTAATCACCAATACATTGTACCAATATGTGATAACGTCATCGCGCCTTGCAATTGTGTTTTAATCAAATATTAAAAAATACTACGTTTTCTTGAACAGCATATATTTACATGACAACGCTAAATCCTCAAGATACGAAACCAAAAACTAAATGGATCATACAACTAAGATTGTACAGTGTGTGTTAACTGAAGAATTCAAATACAAAGATTAATTGTTAATTAATTAATGCTGTTTTATAACACTGTACATAAATCAATCCCCGGCTCCGCCTGTGTGGAGTTTGCATGTTCTCCCCGTGCCTGCGTGGGTTTTCTCCGGGTACTCCGGTTTCCTCACACATCCCAAAAACATGCATGGTAGGTTAATTGACGACTCTAAATTGCCCGTAGGTGTGAATGTGAGTGCGAGTGGTTGTTTGTTTGTATGTGCCCTGCGATTGGCTGGCAACCAGTTCAGGGTGTACCCCACCTCCTGCCCGATGAGAGCTGGGATAGGCTCCAGTACTTACAAAGTGTACCTGAATGCAGACACATGCAGCAATTACATGACCACTAGTGTAATTGTGTAAAAATGAATGGTGGCTTCAACGAACAGCAAGCCAGCATTAATTACATGATAAATGGGTAAAGAATAATAATAATAATACAAACAAACAAAATACAATGGAACCTCGGGTTCTGAAATTAATTGGTTCTGTGACCCCGTTTGTAACCCGAAACGTTCTTAACTCGAGGTAATATTTCCCATTGAAATGAATGGAAATGCAATTAATCTTTTCCAGCCCCAAAATGAAATTATACTTACCTTTTTTGTTTTTGTTTTTATTTTATCAGTGTGTGGTTAAAATAAATATAGTGCAATATAGAAATATGTGAAAACACACTATTTTAAAGAAATTAAACTAAATAAATATGATAAGTTTATTGCTCATTAACTTTATCTAAGGAGGCATAAGGGGAGGAGGACTTCAGCTCCTCATTGAAGAAGAGCCTTCTTCCATAATAACACGGGGCAATTGTTTTTCCTTTTCTCAGTTTCTTTTCAAGGGTTGATTTTGGTACAACAAATCGATCTTTCGGCGGCACGGTGGCCGACTGGTTAGAGCGTCAGCCTCACAGTTCTGAGGACCCGGGTTCAATCCCTGGCCCCGCCTGTGTGGAGTTTGCATGTTCTCCCCGTGCCTGTGTGGGTTTTCTCCGGGTACTCCGGTTTCTTCCCACATCCCAAAAACATGCATGAATTGGCTGGCAACCAGTTCAGGGTGTACCCCGCCTCCTGCCCGATGACAGCTGGGATAGGCTCCAGCACGCCCGCCACCCTAGTGAGGAGAAGCGGCTCAGAAAATGGATGGATGGATGGAAATCAATCTTTCTTTTTCTGTTGAGGAAAACAAATCAGAAAGTGGGACTTCACATTGTCATTTATTGCTCTGTTGGCAAATTTGCTGTACATTTCTTTTGATCATTTTTGTGTATTGCCTCACTCACACTATCACCAGCAATTGCTTTCTCTGTTTTGTCAGTCTAATAAAGAGCAATAACTAACAACAAACTTACAGTGCCTACCTTAGTTGCACTGCGTGACGCACAGTCAATGACTGTTGCACAATGGGCAGATCTTTCTGCTCATCTATGAAAAGTGCTTCCTCACACTATCTTTAGCAGGTTCCCTTTTTATCTTGGGTGCCATTCTGACTGTTTAGCTCTGTTTACTTTTTTAGAAAAAGATACGACGATAGTGCACCTTCTTCAGTCTTCATTCATAATGTGGCGGCTGGTGTTCGCCTGAATGTGCGTATAGGCAGAACGTCTGCCTACCGAACGTCTACGTCTACGTGTAGATATTTTGACGTGATTACGCCAACATTAACCCTTTTGTTGTTTTAATTAAATAAATAACATACATACTGTGAATAGTTTTAGTTTTTTTTGTGAAAATAAAATGATTTCGGGCCTTTTTTTTTTTTTTTTACTATGTAAATCACAAGTGCTATTAGATTTGTGATTGGATGATCAAGGATGTGGAGGCGGAACTTCCAGCGAGAACAGATTTCTGCCTTACGCCGCGGAGCAAACAACTAGTATTCAGCTTAAATCCAAACATCATGCACCATACATTATTTAGGCCATTACGTGAATCGTTTTTCCTGGGGAGGGGGTTGCCGTCACTGTCATCATAGGCTGTTTCGTACTCCTTGAACGCTGGCAGCTAGATCCATTCCACACATCCACCATCCACACACAGATGTAATTTCTGAATATTACTCCGCGGCGGACTAATATGCGAAAGCACATCCGCCTGAAGTTCCGCCTGTGCGCTCAGGACCTGCTTTGGAGTCACAGGAGTTGACTACACCAGAAAAAAGAAGTAACGGTACTTTTACTCTATTTCAATGATCTAAATGTCGCTCGCTAATTTTATTGATCAATTTTTGCTTATTTATCAACTATTTCGTGCGCGAGACTTCGACTTCCGCATTGGGCGCCGTTTGCGCCAATCATGTTTAAGCGCTAGTGACGTTTAAGTCTAGTTCACCAATCAAACGACAAGAAAGTCACATGACCTCACACAACGTCTTCTATTGGGTTTCCCGGGCATAGGTATTAACACTAGATGAGCCAGCCCGGCTGATGGTCGTGCCTACGTGGCAGCCATTTTGGCAAGATTGTCGTTACTGTGATGGCAACGGGCGCACTACTCGTGTTTACATTTAGACAAACAAAAACAACAGCTTTCATGTATTGTAGTATTTGTCTGGCACTGTCTGCCCAAACGTGGATGTTTCGGCCCACTTACAACTTGAGAAAACACCTTGCAGTAAAAAACATTTTATTTTGTTATTTTTATTTTATTGATGTTCATGGTGTGGTTAAAAAAATCTGAAGTTACTCACTATTTACTCAGTACTTGAGTAATTATTTCACTGTGTACTTTTTACTCATACTCGTAATTTTTGGAGGACTACTTTTTCCCTTTACTTGAGTCCCATTATCGTCAAATAACACTAGTCTTACTTGAGTACAATATTTGGCTACTCTACCCACCTCTGGAGTGGACATCCTCTATTGTTACTCTTACGTTTAAGCAACATTTTTGCTCATCAGATCAGCCAGTGTCGTATTTGTTGCACTGGTCTTTTGTATTTTTGTGTTGAGGTTGTGGTCCCAGCGGAACCACGAAGCACACGTAACATCGACGACAAGAGCTGATCCGCTAGTACACCTTGTTTTAATTAGGAAACGCGCCTCCAATTATCTAATTAGTTTACGGATGTTAATGTTAAATGTATTAAGCGACGGAGCGATGTTACGGGTTATGTCATAACACAACACACACTCACTTCAAATTCAGAAATGGCCAAAAAAAAAAAAAATCCTGGACGTGGCATTTGAGATTAGCCTTTGAAGTTGGTAATAGTGAAAAATGACGTAAAACAGACAATTATTTTAGTCAATTCTTTTCCAGAATGAGAGTGCTTAAAGAGGAGGATGCTATTCATGTGGCACAGGTTGAACCTGGCCTCGGGTGCAGGTGGAGATGGGGCTGGCTTAAGTTGGAGACCCAAACAAAAAAAACAAGAAATCTTAATTTATATTAAAATCTAAATAATTCTCTGCGGGGGAACCGGGGATCCCCCCCAGACACCCCTACGTTTTTTTTTTGTTTGGTCTGTCGCCTTTTTCATGTCTTTGGTGTTTGCATGTCTGATGCACAGAGTCAATGATCGTCACACAGCGCGAGTAGAAGCATAACATAGATCCTTCCCTTCGTCCATACAAAGACCACTCGCAAACCGAAAGTAATATGTAACTAGAGGCAAGTTTTCTACAAAAATGTTGTACGTAACCTGAATTGTTTGTAAAAAAAAGAGTTGTTCGTAACCCGAGGTTACGCTGTATAACAAATGTGACACAAAGTTGCATGGACTTACCTACAACACAATTTCAGCTGGACAACAACTGTAAACAACTGAACAACTGTAAATGAGTTAAACGTGGACAAGTGTTTTTTTGTCTGTAAACTGTCACTTTAAAGGTAACGTAGATAACAGTTTGGCCTCATAATAATTAATGAAAGTTTTAAGAGCACATGATAAGGTAAAATACAAAACAAAATATGAACACCTATCTTGATATTCTGGATTTTTAAAGAAACGCGACTCACTACACTGTGCTGAGGAGTTCATCATCCATTTTGCACAGCACAATTTGCAGTCGCCTAAAAGTGTTGTCCTTAAATTATCTCCACACACACACAGCTGACATAGCTGACATATGTCAGGCTGGTGATGTGGCATTGGTTCATACAGTATCTAAGAATTTTTGTGTACCGATTCTGTATGGCAACGATACCGATACTTGCATTGGTATTGGTGCATGTTTACTGAAAACTCTTGAATATGTGTGCCAGGCCAGTTGGTGATGTCACTACCACCTCCACACCAATGGATTGTTTTTGTATACCATTCGTCAGCGAATTTTTGAGCTCAGAATTTGACGAGACTCCACCAAACCAGTAGTTGCGGTGTCGTTAAAGGACTAACCACAAATGTTTCTCAATTGTTATTTTTGTTGACATACTCTCTCACAGACAAACATTTTACAGTGTTTACAGGGAAACAGTCATGATGTCATTTTGAGAACTCATTTTTAAATTATTCCGTTTTATCTGTCAGGTAAACAAACAGTCAAAATGACAGTTTTAAATTTGTTTACAGTTGGAAATTGTAATATGTCCGTAAGGCTATGTTTATATGACAATAAGCCAGTTAAAACTGGGAAGTATTTTTCGAAAGTTTCACATGCAAACGGCAACCGCGTCGCCCTCCCTTTTCCCACAGACTTACAAAAATTACTGTAATGTCAACACATCAAACCCCCAACCCAGGCCATACCCTTTTTCTGTGTGTACTGTATGTGAGTTGATTAATAACATAAGTGAGCCAGTTGGATACAGTAGCGTTGTAGTAAACATACACTTTGATGGAGAAGTGTTATTAGCACAAACACAATGACAGCAAATGAACAGCCAATACATTTTCAATTACAAAAAGTTATATATTCAGTGAACCTCTGTATATTGCGGGTGATACAGTTTACCGAGGCGTTCCCAGGCCAGCTGAGAGACGTGGTATCTCCAGCGTGTCCTTTGTCGTCCCCAGGGTCTCCTCCCGGTGGGATATTTCACCAGGGAGGCGTCCAGGAGGCATCCTAAACAGATGCCCGAGCCACCTCATCTGGCTTCTCTCAATGTGGAGGAGCAGCGGCTCTACTCTGAGCCCCTCCCGGATGACCGAGCTTCTCACCCAATCTCTAAGGGAGAGCCCGGACACCCTGCGGAGGAAGCTCTTTTCGGCCACATGTATCCGGGATCTTGTTCTTTCGGTCACGACCCACAGCTCGTGACCACAGGCGAGGGTAGGAACGTAGATCGACCGGTAAATTGAGAGCTTCGCCTTTCGGCTTAGCTCCTTCTTCGCCACAACGGTCCGCATCACTGCAGACGCTGCACCGATCCGCCTGCCGCTCTCCCGTTCCATTCTTCCCTCACTCGTGAACAAGATCCCAAGATACTTGAACTCCTCCACTTGGGGCAGGATCTCATCCCGACCCGGAGAGGGCACTCCACCCTTTTCCGACCGAGGACCATGGTCTCAGATTTGAAGGTGCTGATTCTCATCCCAGCCGCTTCACACTGCCACGCTGCGAACTGCTCCAGTGAGAGTTGGAGATCACGGCTTGATGAAGCCAACAGAACCACATCATCCGCAAAAAGCAATGATGCAATACTACCCTTCTTCCTTAGTACTATTAGTAATAATATGAGAAGTACTTTTTAAAGTATTTTTGTTTCACTCTCTCAGTTCTCCAGACAAGAGACAAAGTATGCCTGTTTTAAGCTTTTTTTTTTTTTTATACTCTCAGTTAAAAGAAATATGTAAGACTGACTGACCAAATACAAAAGATAATTAAACATTTTATATTTAAACATAAATGTTTAACTAAATCATACAGTACATTACAGGCGTAATTTCTCTCTGCTTTGTGGGAACAACTACTGCATCTTCTCGGCTTCTTTTTCCCTTTTCTCATTTGTGCTGCATCGACATCCGGTAGAGCTCAGTGCTGCCTGGTATCTTGCATTAAATTGTGCAATTGCACTGAAATCACAATTGTAAATTTGGACTTTCCTGTATACTGTTAAAAAAACAATTGCTTAAAAATCTAGGCAATATGGCAGGGGTTTGCCGTATTGGGCGCTTAGTATCTGACTGGCCTACAATCGCTGCCTCCCTCTTTTTTGTGCATCAGCACTTTCAAGTGAGAGCTTGCACAACTCACCATCCAGTCACTCTTCCTCCTCACGTCCACACCCAACGGCGAGACGGATCAAGAGGGAGTCGTGACGTTTGTGCTGCGTATTTCAGTGGGATTATCAGGCCATGCAGAGCACTCTTCACAAACAAAAGCGGCACAGCCTGCTTAAGTCGACAGGTTTGGACATATTTAGCAATCCCGAAGTTAGCAACAGCTTCAGGGTCGAGATGGAGGCGGCAGCTGTTCTGAGAGGGCTCTGTCCCCGCGGGGCAGCTATCAACAGAGGTGACTGTCAATCACTGCCCTGAAGACCTCCTGGGGCTTTTTCTCAAGGAAAAAAAAAACACACAAACGCAACAGACCTCCCCCTTGATGACGCTCTTCAAGTGTTACTGGATAATGTCTTCATGGAAGCTGCCCCCAACAAACTCACACACACGCATGGCACCTCGCACCCCTCCCAACTGTTTGCAGGAAACACTCATCCTTCTCTGGAGATGTTGCCCAGGGCCGCTCACAAATCCTGGACTCCTTTCTGGGAAATGAAGGGCTTAGAAGAGACACATACACACTGGGGTAAATGTAGTGTGGGGGTGGAGTGTGAATGCAAAACACAGCTTGCCAAGTATATCCGGTGCTCTTCGACAGTGAAAAGGTCGGATTGAGTGTCTGCCTCCTGTGGGCGGCAAATAAGGAACATATTCCATGCTTGCCCTCACCCCCCACTTCGGTAACTGGGCAAGAGAATTTAAGACATTGCGGTATCCAGGCAGACCTCGGCGATGGCCAAAACATCAGAGGAATGGCGAGTGAGCGCTTGGCGGCAGAGGACAAAGTGGGGCGTATGGAGGGAGCAAATAAGCGGGAAGGCAGGCGAAAGAATAGAAGCGTTTAAAGGCAGTCAAGCTTCAAATGTCAGTCAGCTCGGTGTCAGACAATGGAACACAGCTGTTGCTCGCTTTTGAACTGCAGCTGTCCGCCTTCCGTTATTCGTCCGCGCATGTGGCCGTTAAAATGTATCCGTGTGCAGGCTGCAACATTTGCATGTAACACATGGGGGTCATTGGGAGTTGTGGAGAGACACATAAGGAGGTGGCGAACGCGGTCCTGATTTAGAAACCCTCGAGCAGGATGCCATGAGAAGGTGCGACAGAGCGAGGCTCGCTCGATGAGTCTGGTGTGCTTTGAGAATCACACGTGGGGGGTGGGAAATATAAAGGTTACAACTGAAGGACAGCTCACTTTACTAAACCCTCTTTTGATTGTTATTGCCTTTCTTTGAGCCTTTTGACTATAATGGCCACAATGTCCGTCACGCCTAAACCCCGCTACAGGCCAAATCCCTCTACACCAACCCCCACACCCCCACACCCTCATGACACTTCTTATGGGAGTCATCGGTTTGTCACAGAACATCTCATCCTCATCTCGGCTGCTTTTTGATCTCATGTGAGACAATGCGGCATTAAGGTCTGGCCTGATTTTGTAAAGCACAGCTCAATTACTGGAGGGGAGATTCATTATCATATCAGAGAGCGCAGACGTGACTCTGCAAATAAAAGAACACATTAGACTCCTTCCCATACACACACATCATACCTCAATTATTCATATAACGTAAGAGGGCACCTTGATTTCTGTTGGCACTGGTGAATTCGCATTTTGGAGCTCTCAATCCAGCGCATCAGCTTGCAACTATTTTACTCGAGCTGATGCGTTGCATTTATTATTCTGGATCAAATGGCCGACTGCAGACCTCAATGTCAAAATGCCTTCAGTGTCACTTTTTCAAGCTGTAGCATTTGTTAAGTGTGTGCCACCCTGGGTGCCTCGTCAGCGTCTGCTGGCTACACAAAGCAGGCCCCTTCAATTATGCATAAGAAGGCAAAACACACACACATGTGGTCCCACTTTGCATGTGTGATACAGATAGTGCTCCCCGCCACCCTGTGTTCTACTAAACTGAAGACAGATGACAACATTCTCCACAAATTGTTTGCCTTGGCTTTGGCATTTTATCACAAAAACACCCTCGCCCCCCACAATGAACATAAAAGCCCCTCAGCATGTGGGTTGCTAATGTCCAAACAAGAAATTTTTTAACCCAAAACAAATAATGAAAGTGTTGTTTTGAAGGTTTTTTTTGTTGTTTTTTTTGGGGGCGCCGGCGCCTGAAAACACATTTGAAAATGTTTTCACTCCACAAAACATACTCATCACAACACAGTTCTTGTCCATATTGATGCTTTCAAATTGGCAAACCCAGGTACTATGAGGTACTATCATTAATCCGTCATCGCCAGGTCATTTTAACATTTGAGGATCCATGAGAAATAACACACACTAACAGTTACTGTTCTGAAAATGGTAAACAAGTACATTACAACAAAAATAATGGAGATAAATAGCTCTGTTGTTGTTTGTATGTATGACCACTATACTAATCCATTTCACTTCATTACTTTGATTTGCACTGCAGGTCCAAGTGCCCAATCCCTATTCAGTTCCGTCTATTTACACGTGCATTTCAAGTGACACGTGGCTGTGTTTACACTGACAGAAGTCATGAGACAACCTGCATGCAGATACCCAAATTGCACGTCAATAACACGGTAAGCGTCAATACCGGGCAGTGACATCACAGAAGTAAACAGCAATATGGAAATAATACATTATGAACATTAGATACCGTTTGATATGGGTTGGCCGCATTTATTGATTTAAGTGCATGTAACCTCCACACTACTCCACTGGCTGCTGTACCCAATAATTTTGCTTATTTAAAGATCAACATGGGATCAACGGTGAACGACTGGTTAGCACAAAAGCGTCACAGTTCTGAGGACCCGCGTTTAAATCCGGCCCCGCCTGTGTGGAGTTTGCATGTTCTCCCCGTGCCTGCGTGGGTTTTCTCCGGACACTCCGGTTTCCACCCACATCCCAAAAACATGCATGGTAAATTAATTGCAGACTATAAATTGCCCATATGTGTGAATATGAGTACGAATGGTTGTTTGTTTATATGTGCCCTACTATTGGCTGGCGACCAGTTCAGGGTGTACCCCGCCTCTCGCCCAGAGTCAGCTGGGATAGGCTCCAGCACGCCTGCGACCCTACTGAGCATAAGCGGTATGGAAAATGAATGAATGATTAAAGATCAACAAGCGCTAGTGCCGCGCTCCCATTGGCACATATCCGATGCATATCAGCCATGTTTGGAAGAGGCCAGTTTTCACTGCCATCACTCATATCGAAATTGTGCCACTTGAGAAAAAAATCGGAATTATGCTACTTGAACTAAGCGTAAATCCAGCCTTACATTTAAGATTATCAAACAAGGAGGGAAGACAAGTAGCTGGTGCGTATGCGTGTTATGTTTATTTACAAATTATACTGTCTTTACTCCTGGGTTGGCTTGCGCATAAACACATTTTCATTTGTTTTTTGCAGGTTGGCATGTGAATGACAAACTTAAAAATCAAAGGAAAAAAAGGAACCCAGTTTTTATGAGATCATTATGTAAAACATACCCTATTTTATACAAAGGCATCGCATGCAACGGGGACAGAATACGCTGCCTTGTAACCCTCAGCTGGAGTAAAATGGGATTTTCTGTGAATACTATATCAGCCCTTCCATTCAACCTGTGCCTTTTTTTTTTTTTGCATGCATGCATGAGTAAATTCTTGTGCGCGCCTGTCTATTGCATGAGCTATGCATCACCTCTTTTTGTGCTCCTTATTGTGCATGCACAATTTCTGTGTGTGTGTGCATCAGCGACCGACTTTGTGTGCATTCCATGGTAAATAGATCTGGCCGCTCTCTAGACTGGATGGAAAAGGGCCCGGGGCTAGCAGTGTACAATGCATCAGCAGATGGGAGAGCCCATGTTGCCATCACACGGCATTCCTCATCACTGGGCATGCTCAGTGGGCCTGTCTCCCCCCCGACCGTCCACCGCACCCGCACACACTGCCCCCTTTTTCCTCCCAGGGCCTGTTTGAACCAGTCAGTCGGAGGTGGCGCTGGTGGTGGAGGTGGAGCGGCTGCACTGGCTTCTCTTCTTTCTCAGTTGACCTTCAAAAAGGCAGGCGTGGGGGGAACGTGGCTCGACGGTGGGGAGGGAGGAGGGGTGTTTTTCTAAAAGCTCTCTGGCTGATATGTCACTCATTATTTCCACTCCGCGCTTTTGCCCTGTCACAGCCCTCCGAGAAGCAGCCAACAACTCGGTCGTGCTTTGCACGCTCAGCCTCGCACACAATGAGAGGCCTCATTATGCTCACTTGTCACAGGAGAAAATATAATTCACTGTGGCTAATGTTAGATACAACTGCACAATCTAATCAGATCCAATAGAAGAGTTGTACTATAATATACATAGTGAAGGTTTATAGGTTTGAGTGATGTTGAAACTGTTCATTATTGTGATTGTAGTCTGTTTAGTATTGTGGTGTAAAACTGCACAGCATCATACTGAGAGCCGTTTCTAATTTTAACAAACACAAATGTCTGCATAACACTGAGCAAAAAAAAAAGGAAGTAGCAATGTTTACCTCGACAAAGGTCGAAGAAGAGGGAAGTGAAATTATTTGTCACTGGAGCGTCAGTTGCATACATTGTGCAACCCGATGACAAAATCACAACGAAGTTTCGCATGTGTCACACTGAAGCAACAGCACAGTGTTACTACTTTTACAACACAATTTGTTTACTTGTGCCCAAATGCAGTTCATGGCATGATAATGCTAAATGCTAAACTGGAATCACTGGTCCAGTAAAATCCAATAAAAGAATGCCGCCACATTGAAGAATAATAACTAATAATGGTTCAGGTTTCATATTTAGCTGCAGTTCTCACTATGATGACTGTTGCGGTTATGTGTAGCATGTAGTGGGCTGAAGAAGTGAGCAACAATGTTGCTATGTGACTCATTTGTCTCAACATTAAATGCTCGTTGTACTGAAATGATATTTTATGTTCGCATACAGTGTCATTACAAAACAGGGTTATACAAGTTTGTGTTTCCCACGTAATATGTCAACACAAGTCACAATGAGTGTTTCCCACATGGTTAGTGAGGTCACTCCACACTAACATTACAGTACACATAATGGCCCAGACTGCTATGGAGCATGCTCCATGCTGACGATGCAGAGTGAACGTCTCCGTGACTCATATGGCAAGAACCAAATCCCTCAGGCGTGTGCACATTATGTCTTTTTGTCCCGCAATGGCTGAATTCTACTTGGACTATTATTGGTCGCCCCTCTTTGACCAACGCCGGGCACTGGCTGACTTCCTGTTGAAGTCGTGCGAGCATCAAGCCAATCAGCTGTGAAGACTGTGACACTCCTCACAGCTATTTACTAGCCGACAGGCCGGTTTAAAAAAAGGCTTAAGGCGAGCTTAGCCTGCTGAGTAATCGCACTCGCAAGTGACCTATAAACATGCCTCCCCCCTGTGCTTGTATGTTTTTACCCACTAAAATGCATAGCTTATTTAGTGAAGTGTTGTGTGTATGTGTGCGCTTGAGTTGTGCTCTCTGACATTTTTGCATTGCCACTAAGAGCAGGAATGTGCTGCTTTGCAACTTTTCAAGATAACAAAGCAGCATGAGGCGGTTGAGAGTAAACTTTGGATGAGGTCACGCCCCGCCAACGCAGCACACTGTGACATGAGAGGGGATTTTTTTCTGGATTCTCCCCTGGTGGGCGTCATGCCTTTCACTGTTGTTTTTTTTTTTTTTTTTTTTTTTCCTCTCCCCTCCCTCTCGTTTGCCTTATTTGCTCTGTGAGCGCTTTGGATACAATTACAAGTCGCCAAAACAGCCAACTAGCATCTGTTATTATATGGTCAGAGTTAAGTGCAGACTGTATTTGACAGCAACGAGAATAGACGACACAGAGGCCAGCCCGAATCAGCTTTCTCTTGAGAGTTCACAATGTACTCCCAGGGACAAAATACAAGCAGAGCTTTGCAGGGCCACTTGAGTTCACTGCGGGCAATACATGAGTACTAATGCCTGATTCAACACTGGCTCTGGTAAACATGCTTGAGATTCAATGTTTACTCTGCTGAATGAAAGCTTCTAGTCAGACCGTCTGATAGTTTGGCCTGGAATTAGATTCGGGAAGTCATGAGATTTCCAGGTGGCTGAGCTTTCCTGGAATTGTTAAGCAGGGATTTTTCAAAGTGTTGCCAACACTGTCGGCTGTTAAGAATCACAGAAATATTTTCCGCCGCTCACAGGTATCGTATTGAGAAAAGCCAAGCCTGTAAATAAATAAATGTGTGAATTAGGTTTTTCCCACATTGAAGAGCAGTCAAATATTGAAAGTGAAAGTAGCGGGAGTGCACACGAGCAATGTTTTCAGAGAGAAAAGGCTCTCTGGTGCCATCATTTGGTTCACAGAGATGCATGAATATCCGTAGTGAACTCCTGCTGAACTCTCTGCACCAGAGCCAGCCATCAGAGCCACATGATATGCAACACACACACACACACACTCTGTGACCTCCACAAATCTCCAACCACACCAGGGTACATGTGTGTGTCCGCCATGTGAATCATTACACAGTGCTGCACCTGGCTGCAGTCAGAGGACTTTCCTCTGATAACCCTGATGGCTGTTGAAGGGGAGGTGGCGGGAATGCGGCGAGCCCGAGTGGAAAGACAAACAAAAAGCAGTGCTGGGGCGGTTGATGCTCCCGCCCACTCCCGCCCCTTTTGCGTGTCCAAGTGTGTATGTAAGCAGTTCAATGTTTAACCCTTGTGTCAACAGTCAGCAAGTGCCACAACAGCGTTCCTGTGAGGCGTTTGTCTTATGACACAGAGCTTTCATAATGGTAGCGTGGCGTTGAGTGGCCCGCACGCATTGTTCTGTAGCAGTGTCGGATGACTTGTGGTCTGATGAGTTTCATGTTTGTGCACGCTGTGAGTTAATGAACACGTTGTTCACTTGTAGTTCAAACTGCTTCCTTCTCCATGCTGTAAATGTTTAACCCTTACATACAGGTCATTTTCCTTGCACACATAGTATGTTGTGGGTCAAGTCTGACCTGGGCCAAGAATATCCTCAAATTATGAACTACAGATCTTTTAAAAATAA